>NC_134208.1:188700344-189075344 GCF_965140235.1 Caretta caretta | reverse complement strand
ATGAGCTCTCAAAAATGAATACTCTCATAAAGAACCAACCTTCCACACAAACTTCCTCGTGGCTGGATTTTACTAAAACTAGACAAGCCATTTACAACGCACACTTTGCTTCTCTACAAAAGAAAAAGGACACTAAACTTTCTAAACTACTACATGCTACAAGGGGCCACAGCAATGGTTCCCTCACCCCACCTAGCAATATTGTTAACCTATCCAACTATACTCTCAGCCCAGCAGAAGCAGCTGTTCTATCTCGGGGCCTCTCCTTCTGCCCCTCCACCCCCACGAACATGATACAGTTCTGTGGTGACCTAGAATCCTATTTTCGACGTCTCCGTCTCAAGGAATATTTCCAAAATACCTCTGAACAACATACTAATCCACAGAGGTCTCCCTGCCAACACTACAGAAAGAGGGATTCTAGATGGACTCCTCCTGAAGGTCGAAACAGCAGACTGGACTTCTACATAGAGTGCTTCCGCCGACGTGCACGGGCTGAAATTGTGGAAAAGCAGCATCACTTGCCCCATAACCTCAGCCATGCGGAACGCAATGCCATCCACAGCCTCAGAAACAACTCTGACATCATAATCAAAAAGGCTGACAAAGGAGGTGCTGTTGTCATCATGAATAGGTCGGAATATGAACAAGAGGCTGCTCGGCAGCTCTCCAACACGAGTTTCTACAAGCCATTACCCTATGATCCCACTGAGAGTTACCAAAAGCAACTACAGCATTTGCTCAAGAAACTTCCTGAAAAAGCACAAGATCAAATCCGCACAGACACACCCCTGGAACACACCCGACCTGGGATATTCTATCTACTACCCAAGATCCATAAACCTGGAAATCCTGGGCGCCCCATCATCTCAGGCATTGGCACCCTGACAGCAGGATTGTCTGGCTATGTAGACTCCCTCCTCAGGCCCTACGCTACCAGCACTCCCAGCTACCTTCGAGACACCACTGACTTCCTGAGGAAACTTCAATCCATCGGTGATCTTCCTGATAACACCATCCTGGCTACTATGGATGTAGAAGCCCTCTACACCAACATTCCACACAAAGATGGACTACAAGCCGTCAAGAACACTATCCCCGATAATGTCACGGCTAACCTGGTGGCTGAACTTTGTGACTTTGTCCTTACCCATAACTATTTCACATTTGGGGACAATGTATACCTTCAGATCAGCGGCACTGCTATGGGTACCCGCATGGCCCCACAGTATGCCAACATTTTTATGGCTGATTTAGAACAACGCTTCCTCAGCTCTTGTCCCCTAAAGCCCCTACTCTACTTGCGCTATATTGATGACATCTTCATCATCTGGACCCATGGAAAAGAAGCCCTTGAGGAATTCCACCATGATTTCAACAATTTCCATCCCACCACCAACCTCAGCCTGGTCCAGTCCACACAAGAGATCCACTTCCTGGACACTACAGTGCTAATAAACAATGGCCACATAAACACCACCCTATACCGGAAACCTACTGACCGCTATTCCTACCTGCATGCCTCCAGCTTTCACCCTGACCACACCACACGATCCATCGTCTACAGCCAAGCTCTGCGATACAACCGCATTTGCTCCAACCCCTCAGACAGAGACAAACACCTACCAGATCTCTGTCAAGCTTTCTTACAACTACAGTACCCACCTGCAGAAGTAAAGAAACAGATTGATAGAGCCAGAAGAGTTCCCAGAAGTTACCTACTACAGGACAGGCCTAACAAAGAAAATAACAGAACGCCACTAGCGGTCACCTTCAGCCCCCAACTAAAACCCCTCCAACGCATTATTAAGGATCTACAACCTATCCTAAAGGATGACCCAACACTCTCACAAGTCTTGGGAGACAGGCCAGTCCTTGCCTACAGACAGCCCCGCAACCTGAAGCAAATACTCACCAACAACCACATACCACACAACAGAACCACTAACCCAGGAACTTATCCTTGCAACAAAGCCCGTTGCCAATTGTGCCCACATATCTATTCAGGGGACACCATCACAGGGCCTAATAACATCAGCCACACTATCAGAGGCTCGTTCACCTGCACATCCACCAATGTGATATATGCCATCATGTGCCAGCAATGCCCCTCTGCCATGTACATTGGTCAAACTGGACAGTCTCTACGTAAAAGAATAAATGGACACAAATCAGATGTCAAGAATTATAACATTCATAAACCAGTCGGAGAACACTTCAATCTCTCTGGTCACGCAATCACAGACCTGAAGGTCGCTATCTTAAAACAAAAAAACTTCAAATCCAGACTCCAGCGAGAAACTGCTGAATTGGAATTCATTTGCAAATTGGATACTATTAATTTAGGCTTAAATAGAGACTGGGAGTGGCTAAGTCATTATGCAAGGTAGCCTGTTTCCTCTTGTTTTTTCCTCCCCCTCCCTCCCCCCAGATGTTCTGGTTTAACTTGGATTTAAACTTGGAGAGTGGTCAGTTTAGATGAGCTATTACCAGCAGGAGAGTGAGTTTGTGTGTGTATGGGGGTGGGGAGGGATGTGAGAAAACCTGGATCTATGCAGGAAATAGCCCGACTTGATTATGTAAAGAGTTGTCACTTTGGATGGGCTAGCACCAGCAGGAGAGTGAATTTGTGTGGGGGGGTGGAGGGTGAGAAAACCTGGATTTGTGCTGGAAATGGCCCGCCTGTTGATCACTTTAGATAAGCTATTACCAGCAGGACAGTGGGGTGGGAGGAGGTATTGTTTCATATTCTCTGTGTGTATATAAAGTCTGCTGCAGTTTCCACGGTATACATCTGATGAAGTGAGCTGTAGCTCACGAAAGCTCATGCTCAAATAAATTGGTTAGTCTCTAAGGTGCCACAAGTACTCCTTTTCTTTTTGCGAATACAGACTAACACGGCTGTTCCTCTGAAACCAACCTTGAATGGTGAATACATCTCGGTATGCAGGGGCTACGATATCATCGTAGGGTATCATCTCTGTGAATGCAGGGGCTACGATCAAGAGCTCACGCTTAATTTAAACGTCAGGGAGCTCAGACCCATCTGTCTAGCTTGTGTGGTGTTCTTTCCCCACTTACGCGGTCGGGTAGCGCAGGTGTTGACAGACAACATGGCCTCCATGTTCAATGTCAACAGATGGGGTAGGGGAAGGGCAGGAGCTTGTTCGTCAGCTCTGGGCCAGGAAACCCTTTGCTTTTGGGAATTCTGCATCTGATATGTGATCCACCTGGAAGCCTTGCACCTCCCCAGCATCCAGAACACACTGGCAGATCGCCTCAGCAGGTCCTTTTCTCATCACGAGTGGTCCCGCCACTGGGAGGTTATCAGGATGCTCTTCCAGAAGTGGTGAGCTCCTCGAGTAGACCTGTCCACCACCAGACAGAATAGAAAGTGTCATCAGTTCTACTCCCTGCAAGGCCTCAGCAGAGGCTCTTTCTGACGCCTTTCTCCTGCCTTGGTCAGGAGACCTGATGTACGCCTTCCTGCCAATCCCACTCATCAGAAAAGTTCTCTTAAAAATAAGAGGGACAAGGCACAGGACATTGATTTGCCCCAGCATGGCCTCGCCAGCATTGGTTTGGCATGCTCATGGACCTGGCTGTAGCAGCCCCGTGGGTGCTTCCCAGCCGCCCAGACCTGCTCTCGCAGGATCACAGTCAGCTGCTGCACCCGAACCAAATCTCACTCCACCTCACAGCATGGATGCTGCATGGTTGAATCCAGAGGAGCAAGCCTGCTCTAGTCAGGTACAGCAAGTTCCCTTGGAGAGCAGGAAGCCCTCCACCAGAGCAACTTACCTGGCAAAGTGGAAGCATTTATCCTGCTGGAGCAGGGTATCTCTGCAAATCAGTCATCTCTGCCGTCCATTCTGGATTACCTGCTTCACTTAAAGCACCAGGGCCTCACCTTCTCTTAGATCAAGGTTTATCTGGTAGCTATATCAGCCTTTCACCCTCGTCTCGAGGGTAGATCAATATTCTCACATGACATGACTATTAGGTTCCTGAAAGGCCTTGAAAGCCTCTTTCAGGTGGTCCGGGACTGGGACCCCGTCTCCCAATGGGACCTCAACCTGGTCCTCTCCAGGCTCATGGGCCTGCCCTCCGAGCATTTGGCTTCTTGTTGTGGAAGGTCACATTCCTTGTAGCTATTACCTTAGTGAGACGAGTGTCTGAGATTAGAGCTCTTACTTCGGAGCCCCCGTACACCATGTTCTACGAGGACAAGGTTCAGCTGCAGCCCCACCCAACCTTTCTGCCAATAGTGGTATCGCACTTCCATGTCAACTAGGATATTTTTCTTCTGGTGTTCTGTCCAAAGGCTCACTCGACCAGCGAGGAGAGGTGTCTGCATACCCTAGATGTCAGGCATTGCACTGGCTTTCTACTTAGAGCGCACCAACCCCTTCCGTAGATTGACTCAGCTCTGTATTGTGATAGCCGACAAGATTAAGGGTCTGGTGTCCTCACAGATGATTTCAATCTGGATCACCATGTGCATCCGTATCTGTTACGAGATAGCGCCCCCTCCAATAGCAAAGGCTCATTCGAGAAGGGTGCAAGCTTCTTTGGCTGCTTTCCTGGCACAAGTCCCTATCCAGGACGTATGCAGGGCTGCAACGTTGTCCTCTGTGCACAGGTTCATGTCTCATTATGCCATCAGTCAGCAGTCCAGAAATGGCTTTGGCAGAGTTGTGTTGCTATCGACACTTCCATGAACTCCGACCTGCCTCTGTTGGTACTGCTTGGGAGTCACCTACAAAGTAATAGACATGAGCAAGCACTCAAAGAAGAAAAGATGGTTACCTTCCGTAACTGTTGTTGTTTAAGATGTGTTGCTCATGTCCATTCCATGTCCACTCCTTCCCCTCTGTCAGAGTTCCGTCAGGAAGGAACTGAGGGAGTGGGGTTCCGGCAGCGCTCCTTACACTGGTGCATACACGTGCCACTCCAGAGGGCGCCAGAGCCGGTATCCTACGGGATACCACTGAGGGAAAAACTTCTGGCACCAGTGCATTTGACAAGCAAGCATGCCTACAATGGAATGGACATGAACTACACATCTCGAAGAACAACAGTTACGGAAGGTAACAGTCTTTTATTTGACCTCATGAGCAAGCACCTTGTTGGCACAGCCCAAAATAGCATCAGTAGCACTGTTTTAAAAGAACAGTGGTCAAAAATAAACTGGTTAATGAAGTATAAAGGAGTGATACTTTTTCATGGTTGCATGACAAAGTAGTATGATGGATTTAAATAGATATAGATATAGATAGGCATACAGAAAAAGCCATTTGGCAACATCAATGAAGCATACAAATAAGATCAAATGAACAGAGCATTAAAAAAAAAAACAACACCAAAGGGGAAGAATTTAACTATCTTTTTAAGGAACATCATTGAAAAATTACAATTAGAATTAAAATTAATTGGATTTTAAAATTTATCTGTGGGTTGTAATCCCTTGATGTTTCTTTTTTCTACTGAAATCGTTTGAATTCCCCAAAGATAAAGATAGCAATGATTATTAGAGGATTTATCTGTGTATGATGTAGGAAAATGTTTAAAAAAAAATCAAAATGGAAAGCAACTGTTGCAAGTACAAGAAAATTATGCTATTAATTTAAGTGTCATCAGAGCACAAAAGATCACATTCCAGGACTATATGAAAATTATTAAAATACTGGAAATAATAGTACTTAAGATGAAGATATTATACTCTTAGATCTGGTTAAGTGACTGACATTATTATATCACTTCAGGTATTATAAAAGTAACAAAATGCTTTTAAAGATAATAAGCGTTACATTTTGAGATTGGCAGTATCCACACTTTTCTGCTTAAGTGCTTTCCTACTTTAATATAATTTAATAACAGCAGAAAAAACTCCAACATTTTATTTCCAACTTATACCTTTTCTTTTTACAATATTTTCTCAGATACAAAAAACAAAAATAATATGCGCCAAGAAAATATTCAGCAACCCCCATCATTTTGCTTCCTTTTGTCCAGCTGACAGAGGGAAAAAAATGGTAGATAAAAGTTACAATAAATAGATTTTCTATATAATATATTCCTAAAAGGAATATTTTTGTAAATAGTTATCACTATTTGTTAATTTGATTTTTTCTGTGAGACCCCAAGAACTTCCAGGCCAAAATGATATGTGAGATTTAAAATCATGTGACCTTTGTTACATATTATTGTCTTCCAAAATACATAATCCCTCATCCTCCATCTAGGGACACCTTTAGCATCACTGTTCTTTTCTCCATTTACTCCTCCTCCTTCCCTTGTTTCCCCCATCCACTTCTATTGTGTCAATAACCATCCCATCCAGATGATTCCCAAATCTACCTCCAAAGTATTCCCCTCTCTTCAGTCTCAAAAGTGCCAGTGCCTCTCTAAATTTGAGATGGCAGCAGGGTATCCCAGAGAAGTAAGTCTCTACACAGCAAAGAAAACCTGCGGCTGGCCTGTGCCAGCTGACTCGGGCTCACAGGGCTTGGGCTGTGGGGCTGTTTCATTGCTGTGTAGACTTCCTGGCTTGGGATCACCCCACCCCGCAGGTTCATAGAGCCTGGGCTCAAGCCCGAGCTCAGAAGTCTGCACAGCAATGTGTAGCTCACAGCCCAAGGCTCATGGGCCAGCCACGGGTTTTTCTTTGCTGTGTAGACATACCCTATATCTTTCTACTTGATCCTTTTCCGATAGTCTCTCTCTAATTTCTTTGACAACTTTTGCTATTTTTCCTGGCTCCTAGGCTTGCAAGCTCATTCTCATCTTTGACTCCCCCCCCCTTCTTTCCCCATATCCAGTCACCATGTAGGTTTCTTTACTTCCTCTTTTAATATAGACAAAGTACATCTCTCACTCTTGATCGCTACTCCAAAATTTTTATCCATGCCTTGATTCTCTCATACGGACTTTTGGAACCTTCTGCTCTCTGACTTGCCTATCTCTTTCCCTCTTTCACTTCTTCCCTCTTTGTATTATATCCCAGTCATCTTAGTGGGTCAGCCAAAGTGGAGATACAGAGACCAGCTTTGCATTTATCTAGTATGTGTTATATATAATTTCGCAAGATAAATACTTTCATTAGAATGATTGCACTTGGAGATGTAAAAAAAAGAAAAAATTCTGCATTTTGTGTCTGAAATCCTACCCAGACTGGAAATAGAAGAGCCATTTTTTTAAACTATTTAATTAAAATTCGCTAAATAATCTACGAAGGTTTTTTTTCCTAATGGACTGTTGATCAACATTATTAAATCCTTATGAAGAAATAGTTCTTCTCAGAGCCAAATTTATTTTTATAAAGTTGTCTAGGATCAAAACTACTATAGCAATATCTATTTGACTGAAACAAATATAAAAAAATGTGTTGAAAATGCATATGTTATTTGGAAATGCAGTTGTATAATTTAATTTACTAATTGGAAGAGTTTAAGGGTGTAAACTCTTAAAATCAACTGGAATTACTGTAGATTTAATTTTTTATCAATCTTTTGAAATTAAATATTTAAACGTTTACATTCTCATTGAAGGGATTGAGGGCTGAATTCTCCGGTCTGTTAAGCAGTGGAAATTGAATCTGCTATGCCTCTTCTGCAACTTTAATTTACCCAGGACTAGATAACTAAACATCACTCCCTTTCTCACAGACACAAACAGTGGAGAATTGAGACCTGAAACCATACTAGCAGGTCAGACTTTTTAAAAGGAAATAATTCCTTCTAGAAATCACATTTTGGGATTGAAATAAGCAATTTTCTGGCCACACAATTGTTTTTGAGACACAAAGGATGCCTTTTATATTAAATCCATCTACAAAAGACTCTGACTACTGTTTGACTCTGAATAAAATCTTTTGAAAAGTTTAGTTTGGAGTGGGAATCGCTGCATAGGAGTCAAGAAGGCAAACTCATAAATTAACAGCAGATTATACTGAATTTTACTCACTCCTTACTTAGAATGCAGTTGTTATGAATATGTAATAAAAATACTTCCAGGTCTTAACATTGATTTCTGAAATTAATATTAGGTTTGAGAATGGCTACCAACTTCAAGAATGCTATACCTTAGATACATCAGAATATACCAAAAATGTATTAGAAAATTTAACAGTACTTTTTGAGTACATTAAAGTTATCAGTAGTTAATATTTGTGTGGACCATTAACAAATCAAAAAAAGCATTTTGAGTACTAACAGGAAAAATGTTGACCCTAGCACACTGCAGTGTATTTTACAGCGGGTTTTGTGCTAGATTTAAAAACTTTGAAATGCTGTCATTTTTTAAAAAGATCATTCTATATTGCTATTGGTAGAGTGCCATGTAACTTGTTAAAATTTTCTTTTTTCTTAGAGCTCCTTAATAGACATTTATAATCAGTTCTTGGCAGCATTAGAATCACTGAAAGAATTCTGGAATGCTATGGATGAAATTGATGAGAAGACTTGGGTACTTGAGCCAGAAAACCCCACACGGAGTGCCACAATGAGAAGAATTGCAATAGGTAGGAAAACAGGAGAAGGAATGAAGTATTTTTTTTTAAACAGAAGTGAAGTTGATTTTTTTGCTTTACTTAATAGAGAACAAGGAATAGGAAAAGAAAGGTTACACTTAAAAAAAAAAAAACTATTACTTGTTGTATAAAAACTAACCTGAGGCAGAATATTGAATTTTTTGGGGAGAAAGTATAATTTTGTATTTTTAGTTTTACATTTAAAGTTCTGATATAAATATTTATAAATTACAAACACAAGTGTTGATGAATTCAAAACTGAGGACACATTTGTGATAATCCTATAAAAGAGATATTTCAGTATAGGATTTTTAAATAGATTGTGTATAAAATGGATGTCCATTATAGAACAGAAGAAAAATTAGTTTACTTTTTAAAAGTTATTCACTACTAATTGTAATGTCAGAAAACTAAATTTTGTAATACATTTTAGGTTGTACTGTAAATATTTTTTTAATATGAAACTGTTTTTGGAAGGATGAAAGAACTGGAAATGCAGCTGTGGGAGAGGGGAAGAGGATAACAGCTGTGGGTTAAAAGGAAAAAAACAGAAGGTGGAGAGAAGATAAAAGGCATGGAATAAACTATAACTATATTAAATAATACAAAATATACCTGAATTAAGACTAAAGCACTCTGTGGCTCATCATCAGAATACATGGAATTACAGCCTTAATATGTAAAGAGTACCTTAGTTATTTGAAAAGTAGGCACTTACCACTGTCCGCAGTCAAAAATAGAGAAAAAATGTATCTTCGGAATGAGGACTCCGATTTTTAGCTTAGCATTTGTATAATTATATACTGCGATGTTGTTCAACTTCAGTCACAAGTGCCAGAAGTCTGATGATACATGATAGAACAAAAATAAAACAAATTTAAGTTCCTGAAAGTTGGAGGAATATTAACTAGCTGCAAAGTAGGGAAACAACAGAAGTAGGCAGTACCCACTCTGAGACTGCAGCTTTATGCAAACAACTGTTGAGCTGATGGCTGAAATGATAGGTCACTCTTTCCCCTACTTGACAGCCCAGAGACTGCAGTGAGTCTGCTTTTGTGTAGCCAGCTCCTCTCCCTTCCAGTCCGGTTGGGCCCTCTCCCCTGCCTTTTCCTGATTCCTGAGAGTATGTCTATGCTGCAGTAAAACACCTGCAGCTGGCCTGTGTCAACTGACTTGGGTTTCAGGGCTAAAAAACTGCAGTGTAAATGTTTGGGCTCTGGCTGGAGCTGGGACTCTGGCACCCTCCCCACTTGCGGTTTATCAGAGGACTTTAACTCACTGCCTAGATAAAACTTGTTTATGCTGAACTAAAATTTGTAGTCATGAACACCATCAGTTCAGGAAAGCAGACTTCGACTCCCTCAGGGAACGGATGGCCAGGATCCCCTGGCGGACTAACTTGAAGGGGAAAGGAGTCCAGGAGAGCTGGCTGTATTTCAAGGAATCCCTGTTGAGGTTACAGGGACAAACCATCCCAATGAGTCGAAAGAATAGTAAATATGGCAGGCGACCAGCTTGGCTTAATGGTGAAATCCTAGCGGATCTTAAACATAAAAAAGAAGCTTACAAGAAGTGGAAGGTTGGACATATGACCAGGGAAGAGTATAAAAATATTGCTCGGGCATGTAGGAATGATATCAGGAGGGCCAAATCGCACCTGGAGCTGCAGCTAGCAAGAGATGTCAAGAGTAACAAGAAGGGTTTCTTCAGGTATGTTGGCAACAAGAAGAAAGCCAAGGAAAGTGTGGGCCCCTTACTGAATGAGGGAGGCAACCTAGTGACAGAGGATGTGGAAAAAGCTAATGTACTCAATGCTTTTTTTGCCTCTGTTTTCACTAACAAGGTCAGCTCCCAGACTGCTGCGCTGGGCATCACAAAATGGGGAAGAGATGGCCAGCCCTCTGTGGAGATAGAGGTGGTTAGGGACTATTTAGAAAAGCTGGACGTGCACAAGTCCATGGGGCCGTACGAGTTGCATCCGAGAGTGCTGAAGGAATTGGCGGCTGTGATTGCAGAGCCATTGGCCATTATCTTTGAAAACTCGTGGCGAACGGGGGAAGTCCCGGATGACTGGAAAAAGGCTAATGTAGTGCCAATCTTTAAAAAAGGGAAGAAGGAGGATCCAGGGAACTACAGGCCAGTCAGCCTCACCTCAGTCCCTGGAAAAATCATGGAGCAGGTCCTCAAAGAATCAATCCTGAAGCACTTGCATGAGAGGAAAGTGATCAGGAACAGCCAGCATGGATTCACCAAGGGAAGGTCATGCCTGACTAATCTAATTGCCTTTTATGATGAGATTACTGGTTCTGTGGATGAAGGGAAAGCAGTGGATGTATTGTATCTTGACTTTAGCAAAGCTTTTGACACGGTCTCCCACAGTATTCTTGTCAGCAAGTTAAAGAAGTATGGGCTGGATGAATGCACTATAAGGTGGGTAGAAAGCTGGCTAGATTGTCGGGCTCAACGGGTAGTGATCAATGGCTCCATGTCTAGTTGGCAGCCGGTATCAAGTGGAGTGCCCCAAGGGTCAGTCCTGGGGCCGGTTTTGTTCAATATCTTCATAAATGATCTGGAGGATGGTGTGGATTGCACTCTCAGCAAATTTGCGGATGATACTAAACTGGGAGGAGTGGTAGATACGCTGGAGGGGAGGGATAGGATACAGAAGGACCTAGACAAATTGGAGGATTGGGCCAAAAGAAATCTGATGAGGTTCAATAAGGATAAGTGCAGGGTCCTGCACTTAGGATGGAAGAATCCAATGCACCGCTACAGACTAGGGACCGAATGGCTAGGCAGCAGTTCTGCGGAAAAGGACCTAGGGGTGACAGTGGACGAGAAGCTGGATATGAGTCAGCAGTGTGCCCTTGTTGCCAAGAAGGCCAATGGCATTTTGGGATGTATAAGTAGGGGCATAGCGAGCAGATGGAGGGACGTGATCGTCCCCCTCTATTCGACATTGGTGAGGCCTCATCTGGAGTGTCCAGTTTTGGGCCCCACACTACAAGAAGGATGTGGATAAATTGGAGAGAGTCCAGCGAAGGGCAACAAAAATGATTAGGGGTCTAGAACACATGACTTATGAGAAGAGGCTGAGGGAGCTGGGATTGTTTAACCTGCAGAAGAGAAGAATGAGGGGGGATTTGATAGCTGCTTTCAACTACCTGAAAGGGGGTTCCAAAGAGGATGGCTCTAGACTGTTCTCAATGGTAGCAGATGACAGAACGGGGAGTAATGGTCTCAAGTTGCAGTGGGGGAGGTTTAGATTGGATATTAGGAAAAACTTTTTCACTAAGAGGGTGGTGAAACACTGGAATGCGTTACCTAGGGAGGTGGTAGAATCTCCTTCCTTAGAGGTTTTTAAGGTCAGGCTTGACAAAGCCCTGGCTGGGATGATTTAACTGGGAATTGGTCCTGCTTCGAGCAGGGGGTTGGACTAGATGACCTTCAGGGGTCCCTTCCAACCCTGATATTCTATGATTCTATGATTCAGAATTCTAAGCCAAATAGCTTACTTTAGCCATCTAAAAGCTGTAACAATGTTCATAAAACTACAGGTGTGCTCAAAACAACTCATTTGAAAAACATAAGTACTTTCTCTATTTGCGGTTATAAAGGAAAGCTTTACACCTTCCATTTAAAATGCATTCTCTCTCATTTCAGGAAACAATGTTTCCATAAACTTAGAGGTAGATCCCAGGCACCCAACTATGCTTCCTGAGTGTTACTTTCTTGGAGCAGACCACGGTAAGGTCTTTCATATACGAAATTTCATATACAAACTCATTTCTCAATCTTAGAAGCTAGGTCTGTTTTGACTTGTACCAGTAACTGCTTACAGACTTTTAAGGTAAACTTAATTTAGTGGTTTCAGGTCTGTCTTGTATTTAAGCAAAGTTTAAAATGTCAAAAAAGAAAAGGAGTACTTCTCCTTTTCTTTTTGCGGATACAGACTAACACGGCTGCTACTCTGAAACCTTTAAAATGTCAGTATCTCTTGCATATACTTACACAAAACAATACAAGAGTGAATTCACGGCATGCTGTTGTGCACTGTTAATGTGTTAAAGTCTGGCAAATTAAAATGCCACAAATTGAAGAATACTTTAAAAATACAAAAAGAAAAGGAGTACTTGTGGCACCTTAGAGACTAACCAATTTATTTGAGCATAAGCTTTCATGATCTACAGATCACTTCATCGGATGTAGGAAGTACTCCTTTTCTTTTTGTGAATACAGACTAACACGGCTGCTACTCTGAAACCTTTAAAAATACAGTTATGAGAAAAGTGACTAACTTGACAACTTATTTTTCTCCTGTAGGCACTGTAGAAGTCATTCAGCTGTAGGAGAGTAGCTAGATTGAGTTTTAGCTATTACACAGTCAATAGAATTGTTAATTACATTCTCCTGTCCTGACTTTTCCCACATTATATATGGGGATGATACACAAGCTGTTTTTCCCCCAGCTTGATTGTCTGATACCACGCTGAGTTTGCAAGGATAACAAAAACACAAAACACTTAATTCTTTTAAGTTCTGATTGAGTAAATGTATTCTGTTACTGAGAGAAGGGTGGAACCCTACAATATTTTTTTAGTCCTTTTCCTGCAGAATCACAATTCAGGAGATGCCCTGTGTCCTGCAGAGAATTATTCTGAAAGATAATTATCTGACCACATCTATGATTATTTTGCTTGTTTTTTTTGTTTTTTATAAATAATCCACTGTAAATTCCTTAATGTCTTTCCCTCGATTTTCTATAGCTCCTGGCCATGAGGGGCAATCATACCTTTGGTGTACAATGTCCCAAAACTTAGTGCTATTATCATTATATATGACTTTTCAAATATGATAACTGCGAGCCAGATTTGTAAATGTATTAAGATGCCTAGTGGGATTTCAAATGCATTGGCACCTATCTGCATATTTAGGTGTCTAAATACCTTTAAAAAATCTAGTTGTAAGTGCTGAAATGCGGGGGAAGTCTCTTCCTGTGAGTAATGTAAATATGTGTAACTTTGTAGTGGTAAATCCTTTGAGAACGAAGCTGAACAACAACATGCACTTGTGGTAAGTGTTTTCACTAATACAACTTTAGTTTAAAATCTGCATTTTGCAGTTCCATGTGTTAAAGTCTCTTTCCTCTACTTGCAGGGATCCAGATATCACCCTATTACAAAATTTGAAAGAAGTTTTAGAAACTGATTTTCCTTCTCGTGCTGTGCTAGAAAAGACTGTAAGTGTAGTTTTTTGTTGATGCTCAGTCTTTATTTCTGAATACTATAGGCCGATGAAAATTAAATTGTCACCTTATAACTGCCAGCAAAAATAAGAGTCGGAAAGGATGTAATTGGATTAGTAATTTGTACAAAAGGCTTCTGAACATCAAGCAACAATTGTTCGCTTATTAACAAATAGTAATAAGTACACACTTTCCTATGGTCTCCACAGCATTAAGGTGATTAATTACAGGCATCAACATTAAAAGGGGAGGAGAAAGTTCCATAGTACTAATAGGGTGGAAAATCCAAACATTCTGTTATGGATATTGATGATTTAGAACTCTAATTATGGAGGTAGATCTGCCTAGAGGGGCAAGAGGCCATCCAAATAATGGTGCTGCATCTTCGAGTAGTGTCCCTGTGGGTGCTCCTCTGTCGGCGTGCTTGTGTTCCTGTGCTGCTGATCGGACAACTTTGGTAGCAGTCAGTTTCACCCACGCATGCGCTGCTCCCCTCCTGCCACAAGGCTAGTCAGCATGCGTGGGCAGTGCCTCTTCAATTCCTTCTCAATCGTCCTTGGCTAGAAACAGAACTAGAGCTGTCCATTCATGGATTGTTAACTCTCTTAGAATTGCTAATTTTAGCTTCTTTTGAAGCCCTTTTTCTTTCTTTGCTTCATTACATTTTATTTTGGCCATTGCCTAGAAGAAAAGAAAAGGACTTTGTCTTTTGTTGCCCCCCTGTCGGGGGGGCCTGGACAAGGATATGCCTGGTTCTCTGGGCTTCAAAAAGTGCCTCAGGTACAAGGGATCTATCCCAGTTACCGATGGACATTCGCAGTGCATTTGCTGTCTGGGGAGAGAAACACATTCCACAGAAATGTCCAGCAACTGAAGCCCACATCCAGGAAGGACAGAGAACTGGGGCTCAAATTCCTACTCATGGAGTCAGTCCTTTAACCCTGGAGTCTTGGTGTCAACTGTCCACTTGGAAGGGAGGTGAGCTGAGAGAGATGCCTGCGAGCCACTCATGTAAAGCCTCTTAGAAAAGGTCCGTGAGTCCCCATAGCAAGTCGTGATCGAGCCAAAAATGATCCCTGTCTCGGTCAGTATCTTCAGTACCAGTGGAACCAAATCTGTCTAAATCTGGTACCCACAGCATGTGTGGTACTGAACCGACAGGGCTACTCGGAATGCCTAGAGACCCAATGGGTGCAGGCAAAGAAGCAACGGTCCCGTGTGGGCATGAGAAACATAGCCTTCCCTGGGGCGGATCTTCTTTGTCAGTCCAGTCATCAATACCCATACTGCCACAATACCGCGTTCACCCAGAGCCCTGGGCTCACCGATGATCTCCTGCCACGCACCCCCCTTTTCGTTGTCTGAATCAGAAAGTGAGCAAGAGGACCTAGCTTCCCAACGCCCTTCTCACCCGCCATACAGAACCCAGTTTCACTATGGACCAGTTTCACCTGGTGGCATACCACCCTTCTGACCCACAACATCCCTAGTATAGGCAACTGTGGTACCAACCACTGCGCCCCTTCCCATCACAGTGGCTGTACTGGGACCTCGGCAGGCCCAAAGGCAACAGGCCTCCATCACTGATGGTATGGCATACCAACAGCTGCGGAAGTACCCTCCTTCAGCTGCTGCTTCAAGGGCCTCTGAACTCCCGAGCAGGCAAGGGAGGAACTGGAGGCCAAAGTCAAAGAGGAAGTCACTCCTCCAGCCCACTTCTCATCATCATCACCAGATGAGACTGTGATGCCCCCTTCGCCATCTATGGCAGATGACACTAAGCTGCTCCAGGACTTGGCACAGAGGGTGACAGAGGCCTTTACAAGAGGTGTCTGAGTTGTGCCACTAGCTGGTGGACAGTCTGCATTCCTCCACTTCCTCCAGAGTGCCCCTTCCCTATTAATGAGGCTCTACTGGATTCTGCCAAGGCGGTACGGCAGGCCTCTGCATCCATCCCACCAACTTGTAAGAGGGTGGACAAGAAATATGTGCCAGCAAAGGACACAGAATTCCTGTTCTCACACTTGCCTCCCAATTTGATCATTGTGGATGCAGTTAACTCTAAAGGCTGCCAAAACCACTTTAAGTCCACCCCTTATACCAGGACTGGGAGCACCTGGACCTGTTTTGCAGTAAGGCCCACGCCTCAGCCACCCTTCAATTCAAAGTGGTGAACTATCAAGCCTTCTGGGCTAAATATGACTCAGAACTATGTGAAATGTAGTTATTTTATTGAAATATTGAATAGCTCCCCCATTCTCACAAGGACCAATTTAAGGCCTTGGTTAACAAGGGCCAGCTGGTGACAAAGTGTCACTCCAGTATGCATTTGATGGTGGCACGTTCTATTTTGTCTGCATTGTGATGAGACAGGCCTCGTGACTTCATCTCTTTGACTTCCCCAAGGAGGTCCAAACGACGGTGGAGGACTTCCCTTTTTAGGGGACAAAATTATTTGCTGAAAAGACAGATGCCTCCCTCCACATGTTAAAAGATTTGAGGGCCACTCTTCAATCCCTTGGGATTTATACACCTGGATACAAAAGGAAGTACAATACTCATCTCAGTAGTCACAATATCCATCTCAATATACACAAAGATCGCATGAACCTCAGAGGAAGAAGCCCAGGTTCTCCAGATGAAAGACGTTGGGATCTCAGCAAACTTCCTCTCAGCCCTCCACCTCGAAGAAATAGTTTTGACATGCTGATTGAGGTGCCCATAGAACTCTCCCCTCATTTCACAGTGGAAAACACCCATCCCTTTGGAGATCATCTCGCCCCATTCCACAGAATCTGGGAATGGATAACTTCCAACAAATGGGTGTTGGAGATCATCTGAGATGGCTACTCCACCCATTTCTCCTCCCTCTCCCCCTCCCAAAAACCCCTCCCCATCCCTTCTCAGGGGCCCTTCTCATAAGAGCTTTCTATGTCAGAAGATAAACCATCTCCTCAGTGTAGAAGCCATAGTGCGAGTATCCACACATGTAAGGGGCAGAGGCTTCTAATTTTGTTACTTCCTGGAGACCCATACTGGACCTCAGAGCGCTCAAAAAGTTTATCAAGGCTCAGAAATTCAAGATGGTCATGTTATTATCATTCGTTATCGTTAGAAAAAGGAGACTGGTTCTCGGCCCTTAACCTCCAAGATGTTTATTTTCACATCTTGATCATATCGAGCCACAGACGTTACCTCAGGTTCATATTAGGTCAAGACCACTACCAATACAGAGTACTCCCTTTCGGCCTTTCATTGGCCCCAAGAGTATTCTTCAAGGTCCTTTTGGTAGTGGCGGCCCATTTATGCTCTCAAGGCATCATGATTTATCATTACCTGGACTGCCTTCTCAGGGTATGGTCCTTTACAGAGTCCCAGCAAGTCACTGAGACCACACTAGACCTGTTTCAGAATCTGGGTCTACAGATAGATAAACAAAAATCTACATTAATACCGGTAGAGAGACTAGAATTCATAGGAGCCAACCTTGACTCCATTCCTCCCACATCACAGATTTCTCAGTCTCTCCTCGTTGATAGACAGTACAATCCATCCCCCAAATTTTGGCCAAACATTGCCTCCAGCTCCTGGGCCACATGGCCATGAGCACATTGGTTATTGCTCATCCCAAACTATGCATGAGATGTCTCCAAGCATGCTTTTGGTTCAGTTTACAGGCCGAACAAAGACAACATATGCAAACTACTATCAGTGCCCACCAGGGTCAAGCAATACTCATGTAAACGTCTGTACAGGAATCCTGTTTGTTCAGTCTTCCCCATCTCTACTCCTAACCGCACACATCTCAATGGTCGCACAATACAGGACAAATGGACTCCAGGTGAGAGATGCCTCCACATCAACATGTGGACTTGCTTCCTCCTGCTGATCAAAGACATGCACAAAAGGGTCATGACGGATAATATGGCCTGCATGTATTACACAAACCATCAGGGAGACACCAGGGCTCATTCCCTCTCTGTAGAACACTAAAACTATGGAACTGATGCATCTCCCATAGTATCTTAATATCAGCTGCCTACTTATCAGGAATACACAACATGACGGCAGACAGTCTCAGCCCCAAATTCCCACATGACCACGAATGGGGGAGAGATTCGGTGGTACTCCACAATATATTCTGACAGTGGGGGATACCGGTAATAGACCTATTCACTACTTACCAGAACAAGCAGTGCCCACAGTACTGCTCTAGAGTGGGGATCGGACGACATTCCATGGAAGATGCCCTCCTCCGTCCATGGGACAAAGGCCTTCTTTACGCTTTTCCCCCATTTTGTCTAATATTGAAAGTCCTGTTGAAAGTGAAGAGAGCGCAAACATACTGATTTCTCCCACTTGGCCCAGACAGATGTGGTACCCTTGCCTGTCACAGCTGGCATTATGTCCACTGCTGACTCTTCCAATCACTCTTTATCTTCTGTCGCTGAAAGAGACACGCACTCTCCATCCCAACCTGTGGATTCTGTGTCTCGAAGTCTGGCTCCTTCATGGATCCAGCACGTAGAGACATCTTGCTCTGAGGAGGTATAGGACGTGTTATTGCACAGTAGGAAAGGAGCTACTTGCCATACCTATCTACAAAAATGAAAGAGATTCCAGATCCCAAAAGTGTCATGCCTAATACATCCACCCTACCAGTGATCCTGGACTACCTTTTGAGTCTCAAGAAATCAGGACTCTCTATTGGTTCACATAGCAGCAATTGCAACCTTCCTTCCGCAGACAGAAGGATATTCAATCTTCTCCCATCTGACTATGAAGAAGTTTATCAAATGCATAGCAAACTTCTTCCCACAACCCAGACTTCCAATGCCTCAATAGGATCGCAACCTACTATTAAAAGGTCTGACTAGGCCACCATTTGAACCCATGGCCACTTGTTCATTAACTCACCTTACCATGAAGATGGTGTTTCTCATCGTCATCACCTCTGCAAGAAGGATTGGGGAAATAGCAGTTCCAGTGGCGCATTCCCCTTTCACTGGGTTCTTCCCTGACAAGGTCATGCTTAGACCACATCTGAAATTCACTCCCAACGTGACTTCTGCATTTCACATAAATTAGCTTATTTAGCTTCCAGCCTTTTATCCCAAACCTCATCAGGATAAAAAGAGCCTTCAGAAAATTCTCCTCTCCATTGCAGATAGGTCAAAAGGCACAATGATTTCATCTCACTGACTCTCTAAGTGCGTCTTGGACTGTATTAAATTCTGTTACCAATTGCATAATGTAACTCCCCCCGTCTTCAATATGCATGCATTCTACAAGGTCGGTCTCCTTATCCTTCGCCCAGGATATCCCTATATCAGAAATCTGAAGAGCAGTTACCTGGGCATCTGCACATACCTTTACAGAACACTATGGCATTCTGGGGATTTGGCTTCAGACTCCAAATTTGGTGCCACAGTACTATCATCGATACCAGACTCGACTCCAAAGTCACAATCTCCAGTGGTGGGCACTGCTCAGGAATCACCTACAGTGGAGCCACCCATAGGGACACCTCTCGAAGAAGTTACCTTGTGCAATAACAATGTGTTTTCAAGATGTGTGCACTGATGGGAGCTCCATGACCTATCCTCCTCCCCTCTATTTTGGAGTCCTCGTAGTTGACTGTGCGGTAGAGAAGTAACTGAGGAGAGATTGCTCACGCATGCTGGCTAGCCTAGTGGCAGGCCGGGAGCGACGCATGTGCGGGTGGGACAGACTACTACCAAAGCTCTCTGATCAGCAGCCACAGACAACCTACAAAAAGAAAAGGAGTACTTGTGGCACCTTAGAGTAACAACTTTATTTGAGCATAAGCTTTCATGAGCTACAGCTCACTTCATCTGATGAAGTGAACTGTAGCTCACGAAAGCTTATTCTCAAATAAATTTGTCAGTCTCTAAGGTGCCACAAGTACTTCTTTTCTTTTTGCGGATACAGACTAACACGGCTGCTACTTGACAACCTACAGTGGAGCATCCACAGGAGGACACATCTCAAGGAACCAGTGTTACTGCACAAGGTGAGTACCTTCTTTAATGGAATTAATCACAATACAGTAACTCCTCACTTAACGTAGTTATGTTTCTGAAAAATGTGACTTTAAGCGAAACGATGTTAAGCGACTCCAATTTCCCCATAAGAATTAATGTAAATAGAGGGGGGTTAGGTTCCAGGGAAATTTTTTTTGTCAGACAAAAGGCATTATATACATTTTAAACAAGCAGTTTAACACAGGTAGCCTGATATGTTTTAAAAACAATTTTAAACAAGCAATTTAATACAGGTATTAAACAGGCTGGCAGCACAACTATCAGCTCCCCTACGTGCCCTCCGACCCCCTCAGCGCCTCCGGCCTGCCAGCAGACCCCGTGAATCAGCGCCATCCCACCACCTCCTGCCTGCAGCAATCAGCTGTCTTGCGGCGTGCAGGAGGCGGTGGGGAGGCTGCGCACCATATCCTCGCTACTCCCCCCAGCCTCCTGAACGCCGCAAGGCAGCTGATTGCTGCGGGCAGGAGGTGGGCACTGATCCACGGGGTCTGCCGGCGGGCGGGAAGTGCTGCGCGGGGGGCTGCCAGCCGTGGACAAAGCAGGCGGCCAAAGGATGTTCTAGGGGAGCACTGCACAACTGCAAATGAGCATGTTCTGTAATGGAGCAGGGATGTAAGATGGAAACAAAGTTAAGCAATAGGACATTAAGTGAGGAGTTATTGTACTATAATTCTGGATTGAGTGTGGCTCTCACGTATGAAATTTGACAGTTCTTAAATTAAAAGCTAATATCTGACTGTGAGGCCTTCTGTCTAATACAGTGAAAGTTCACTGTAGTTAAAAGCATGAGGACTGTCTGAAATAATGAAGTTAAACTGCATATCAGTCAACAGTGGACATTGTTTTTAGGTGCATGAAATCATGCTAGGACAAAAATGAACCTTTTGCTGAATTATCAAATCTCTCAGGACAGGTAGGGCTCCTCAGTCTGGAGAAGGAAAACTGATCTGAAACCCTCATCTATGGGTTAAATAAAGCCTAGTTTGGGCAGCAGGAAAAGCAGTACCACCTCTTATTCGTCCATCTGGTCTATAGCAATAAGATGGGGAGAGTTTGGGCATTCAACTGGGGAAAGGCCCTCTCACTGTGGTACATGTCAGGGACACCAATTAATACACTATAGTTTCTGGCACAGGGTGACTACATGGGTGCAAACAATGTTTTTCTTTTTGGTGAGTTACCAAAGGGCAGTAGTAGATATTAGCAAGGGCTAATGCTAATGGTGAGAGGGCATCTTAGCCCTACGCCAGAAGTTCATGCACCTTAAGCCTGGCAGCCCCAGCATCTGAGCTGGGGATTTCCGGCAGTCAGTGTCTGAACAGTCCTGTAGAGGGTCAGGGGACTACCACTTAGAATGAAGAGTCAGTGAATAGCAACAACCTGCACAGCCAAAGAATTCCCATATAATTAGCAACACTGAATGTACCCCATTTGACTGACAAAGGTCTGGAAGTAGCTGATATGATCGTAAGGAGAGTATTTATGTTCTATACCTGCAGAAGACACAGTGAATGGGGAACACAGTGAGGGAACTGGGCTTAGATTGTAAACTCTTCTGTGGTAACAAAAGCAGGTGTAATGGAGTCAGGAGGGTAGTGAGAGGAGAGCTGAGAAAGAACAATGATTGAAATTATTAGAGTAAGTGACCGACTGATGGCTGTATAGATCCAAATTAAGGAGCATATTCTGTTTGTGATATCAGTGTATGCACCTCAAGAAAGATGCAATGAAGCAGAGTTTCCCCTAAGACTTGCGAGCACTAGTGGACAGAGCTGTGCCAGACGAGATGTTGGGTGACTTGAGTTATGGAAGAGACCAGCAAAAACAGAAGGGGTAATGTGCTTAGGAAATTCCTGTCTAGGCACTATGGAATGAGGAAGGGAAACTATTACTAGACCATATGTAATGTCAATCAATGGATGATATCCAGTCCATGGTTCCAAAAGATGATGAGTCATTTGGTCATGTACAACAGTAGTGGAAACAAAGTTGGTATTAGCTGAAGAATGGAACTACCTCAAAAGAACATGGATTGCAGCAGCGGAAGAGATTTGTGGCTGATGCAGATGGGGAAAACAGAGGAAAAGAAAAGAGTAGTGATAGACTGAAGTGCAGGTAGTTACCCAAAACAAAAAAATAGAGCCTAATGAAAAAACAAATGAATTACAAATGAACAAATGAAAGTGACTAGAATGAAGGAAAGCGAGCTGCCAAACAGGCAGTGAAGAAAGCCAAAAAGAATGCCATACATGACTTGTACGCCAAGCTTGTAAACCATCCACAACTGGCTGGCCAAAAGATCTGTAGCTTGGCAAAAAATGACCACACCCCACATTAAGTGTTGGGGGGAGAGAGGGACTGTTGTGTAGTTTGCTGGAGAAACCACTGGCAAAAAAATCTACAGCATGGCAAAAATGGCCACACCACACATTAATCAGGGGCGTGGGAGGGGAGGGGAACGGACTGTTGTCTGGCTGGAGGAAGGTGTGTACCTCTTTAAAGGATAGAGAGGCAAGGAGTGAGGTTGCAGCAATGACAGGTCAACGTGGGGATGCTGACCCTTCCCCCCCCGGTGACTGGAAGAGAGGAGAGGTCACGCCAAGCAGGAGAAGCCCTCTTTTACCTGGACCAGGCAGAACAGCAATGACTCAAGCTCTGCAATCTTCGTGGTGCCATGTGGTAGCACAGCAGGGGAAGGGGTAGGAATGCTCCCCACCCCGCACTTCAGCCCACAGAAGGAAAGCTGGCATTTAGTAACAGAAGGGGAGCAAATTTTAGGCATAGCTCGGAAACTTCTGTATGGAAGGGATACAGTGATCAGATAAATGGATTGGTAAAGAATTCAAAGGAGGTATTTGTTAAAGGACTGGAAACTGGAAAGTTCGGGGCTTGTCAGCAAGTTAAAGTAGTATGGGCTGGATGAATGCACTATAAGGTGGGTAGAAAATTGGCTAGATTGTCGGGCTCAACGGGTAGTGATCAATGGCTCCATGTCTAGTTGGCAGCCAGTATCAAGGGGAGTGCCCCAAGGGTCAGTCCTGGGGCCAGTTTTGTTCAGTATCTTCATTAATGATCTGATGGTATGGATTGCACCCTCAGCAAGTTTACAGACAATACTAAACTGGGAGGAGTGGTAGATACGCTGGAGGGCAGGGATAGGATACAGAGGGACCTAGACAAATTGGAGGATTGGGCCAAAAGAAATCTGATGAGGTTCAACAAGGACAAGTGCAGAGTCCTGCACTTAGGACGGAAGAATCCAATGCACCGCTACAGACTAGGGACCGAATGGCTAGGCAGCAGTTCTGCAGAAAAGGACCTAGGGGTTACAGTGGACGAGAAGCTGGATATGAGTCAACAGTGTGCCCTTGTAGCCAAGAAGGCCAATGGCATTTTGGGATGTATAAGTAGGGGCATTGCCAGCAGATGGAGGGACGTGATCGTTTCCCTCTATTCAACACTGGTGAGGCCTCAGCTGGAGTACTGTGTCCAGTTTTGGGCCCCACACTACAAGAAGGATGTGAAAAAATTGGAAAACATCCAGTGGAGGGCAACAAAAATGATTAGGGGACTGGAACACATGACTTACGAGGAGAGGCTGAGGGGACTGGGATTGTTTAGTCTACAGAAGAGAAGAATGAGGGGGGATTTGAAAGCTGCTTTCAGCTACCTGAAAGGAGGTTCCAAAGAGGATGGATCTAGACTATTCTCAGTGGTAGCGGATGACAGGACAAGGAGTAATGGTCTCAAGTTGCAGTGGGGGAGATTTAGGTTGGATATTAGGAAAAACTTCTTCACTAGGAGGGTGGTGAAACACTGGAATGGGTTACCTAGGGAGGTGGTGGAATCCCCTTCCTTAGAGGTTTTTAAGGTCAGGCTTGACAAAGCCCTGGCTGGGATGATTTAATTGGGGATCGGTCCTGCTTTGAGCAGGGGTTTGGACTAGATGACCTCCTGAGGTCCCTTCCAACCCTGATATTCTATGATTCCTATGTCTGACATGGCAGGGAGCCAACTGCCCCTCTTAGAGCCCACCTTAACTTGCATGGGGCGGAAGGGGAAGAAGAGATGGTAAGGTCCCAGCAGTAGGTGGGCTGGGGACGAGGATGGGAAAGAGGGTTAGCGGATGGAAGCCCCCCTGGTATATATTAAAATGATCATGCCATTACCAGCACTATACACTTTTATCTGTGGGGAGCTCCCAGACAGTTAATAAAATGGAGGCCTAATTAAACCACATGCAGTTTCTCCTGTCCTTCCAGCATAGCTGGACAATGAGATTCAAAGGGAAGGAGGATTGTATTGCAACGCCATTTGTAAAGAATGACCAGGGGAGGCTGTTAGTAACACATGAACAAGCAAAGGAGAGGTGGAAATAGTAGTTTGAGGGGCAAAACCACCTTTTTGGCAGAGTTGCCTACATGTAAACCATCCACAGCTGGCTGGCCAAAAGATCTATAGCTTGGCAAAAAATGACCACACCCCACATTAAGGATCTGAGTCTGACATAATGGAGGATAAGGTGAGAAAATGTAGTCCAGATCATGAAGAATGGTAAGGCAGTTGGACCTGATAAAATGATGGCAGACCTGGTGAAAATCCAATGATTGAAATTATTAGAGTAAGTGACTGACTGATGGCTCTGTGGGTCCAAATTAAGGCGCATATTCTGCTCCTTGAAAACCAAGAGAGGTATAAAGTGGATGAGCAAAGTAGTTAAAGCCATAGAGTGAATCAAGAGAATTTCTGAAGACTGATGAGTCTATTTTGGCATCAATACATAAGGAAAGCATCCATGAATGCAGACACTATCAAGGGATAAAGTTACCAGAACACACATTGGATGCTAGGATTGGGAGAAAGGTGGATAGGACAAACGAAAAAAACAGTTCTGCTTTAGGAAAAGCTAAGGAACCACAGATTCAATGTTCATAATTCGGCAAGTGATAGAGAAGCAGCTAGAATACCAACAGGATAGCTTCTGGACTTTCATAGACTCTAGACAAAGCATATGTTAAAATGAACAGAAGGATGCTCACACCAGTGTTGAAATATTGTCTGAGAATTTAATAACTATGGGGGATGCAGTATATAATTCTAAAACATGATCTGAATGTGTTTTGGAACAGCAAGCCCCTTGGAATTGGAAATCAGATTGCATGAGGGGTCGGCCCTCAGTCCATTGCTGTTTATCATATTTATAGACTACGTCAGCAGGAAGATCACAATGGGAAAAGGTCAGAAGCTGCAGTATAGAGATGAAATAGCAATAAGGGCATCCTCAAAAGACAACTTGGAGAAAATAGTAAACCAATGGTATGACCAGCTACACAGCCATGGGATGACACTGAACATGACTAAGACAGAGGTCTTGTGGCACAGTAGAGGTACCACAGGGAAACTGGGTATAGAGATTAATAGAGTACGACTAAACCAGACTGACTGATTCAATTACCTGAGTGGCTGGATTATGGAGGACTGTGTTTGAACATGAGCCAAAGGCTAGATTTGAGTGCTGGAAGTGTGTAGAATAACATCCCCCATGTTGCACATCACAAATGTATGCCACTGAGACTGAAAGCCCAATTATATAGAACAATGGTGCACCCCTTAACGGTGGCAGACCAGTGGACTAGAATGTATTCACTTGTGTATTAGTATAGATCAAAATGAGTATAAATGTAAGAGTGTATTCAGGAATTTAAACTTCATGAAAACTAGAGGAATGTTACTTGTATTGTTTTCACTTATCAGTTTCTGTTATAATGTAATAGCAAACATTTACATTGTGCATAACCCTGTAACTAAATAACCCATCAACGAAATCTTGTGAAATCATAATAAAGGACTTTAACAGAAAATGCTAATTTCAAAGCAAGTGGCCATTATGTATGATGGTCAGACATCAAAAGGCTAAGTGCATTCCTCACCAACATCAAAGGAAAAGCCCACGTGTGTAGAAAGACTGTCAGCTTGCTTTCTGTCACAAGAAAAATATAAATATGGATTCTCAGAAAGATCCTTCATTTCTGAACTGTTTACTCACCTCAGTTCCCAGAAAAATCATGGAGCAGGTCCTCAAGGATTCCATTTTGAAGCTCTTGGAGGAGAGAAAAGTGATCAGGAACAGTCAACATGGATTCATCAAGGCAGGGATTGGCAACATTTGGCACACGGCCTGCCAGGGTAAGCCCCCTGGCGGGCCGGTCCAGTTTGTTTACCTGCCGCATCCACGCGTTTGGCTGATTGCGACTCCCACTGGTCGCAGTTCAGCACTGCAGGCCAATGGGGGCTGCGGGAAGCGGTGCGGGCCGAGGAATACCTTGACTTTAGCAAAGCTTTTGATACGGTCTCCCACAGTATTCGTGCCAGCAAGTTAAAAAAGTATGGATTGGACAAATGGCCTATAAGGTGGATAGAAAGCGGACTAGATCATCGGGCTCAACAGGTAGTGATCAATGGCTCGATGTCTAGTTGGCAGTCGGTATCAAGCGGAGTGCCCCAGAGGTCAGTCCTGGACCAGTTTTGTTTAACATCTTCATTAATGATCTAGATGATGGGATGGATTACACCCTCAGCAAGTTGGCAGATGACACTAAGCTGGGGGGAGAAGTAGATATGCTGGAGGGTAGGGATAGGGTCCAGAGTGATCTAGACAAACTGGAGGACTGGGCCAAAAAAAATCTGAGGAGGTCCAACAAGGACAAGTGCAGAGTCCTACGTTTAGGATGGAAGAATCCCATGCACTGCCACAGGCTGGGGACCAACTGGCTAAGCGGTAGTTCTGCAGAAAAGGACCTGGGGATTACAGTCAATGAGAATCTGGATATGAATCAACAGTGTGTCCTCGTTGCCAAGAAGGCTAACAGCATATTGGGCTGCGTTAGTAGGAGCATTGCCAGCAGATGGAGGGAAGTGATTATTCCCCTCTATTCGGCACTGGTGAGGCCACATGTGGAGTATTCCATCCAGTTTTGGGCCCCCCATACAGAAAGGATGTGGACAAATTGGAAAGAGTCCAGCAGAGGGCAATGAAAATGATTTAGAGGTCTGGGGCACATGACTTACGAGGAGAGGCTGAGGGAACTGGTCTTATTTAGTCTGCAGAGGAGAAAAGTGAGGGGGGATTTGATAGCAGCCTTCAACTACCCTGAAGGGGGGTTCCAAAGAGCATGGAGCTAGCTAGGCTGTTCTCAGTGGTGGCAGAAGACAGAACAAGGAGCAATGGTCTCAAGTTGCAGTGGGAGAGGTCTAGGTTGCATATCAGGAAAAACTATTTCACTAGGAGGGTGTGAAGTACTGGAATGGGTTACCTAGGGAGGTGTTGGAATCTCCATCCTTAAAGGTTTTTAAGGCCCAGCTTGACAAAGCCCTGGCTGGGATGATTTAGTTGGGGTTGGTCCTGCTTTGAGCAAGGGGTTGGACTAGATGACCTCCTGAGGTCTCTTCCAACCCTGATCTATGATTCGATGACTCTTGCAAGGAAGTATACCAGATGCAAAGTGGAGATCCCCAGAGACAATCTGTGTACCTGAAAAACTTCTGTGAAACTGGCAATTTATTACATTACTACTACAAACTGTGACTCACCTGTTAATATACTTTACGTGTTTTAACCTCAACTCTTATTTCTTTGCTAATAAATCTTTAGTTAGTTTACTATAGAATTGGCTGCCCGTGTTGTCTTTGGCATAAAGATCTGGAATACCAATTGATCTGGGATAAGTGAGACCTGATGTGGTGTGATTTTGGGTTTAAGTGACCATTATCACAAATTCCAGTTTGTCTGGGTGGCAAGATAGGCTGCAGAGTCTAAGGGGATTCCATAGTAAGACTGGTATAGTTATCCAGGAGTTCACATTTGCTGGCGTGATGAAATCTAGTTATAGAACATACTACCAGTTTGGGGTATTGTCCCTTGTTTTCTGACAGTCTGCCCTGAAGCAGGCACTCTGTTCTTAGCCACTCCAGACAGCATGACACATTCCACAATGTGATATGGTGCAGAAGCCTGGGTGGTAGAGACTCAAGGTCAGTGCCTACAGGTGTTTGAAACAAGATGTCTTTGCACAATAAAGGGTTACCTAAAGGAACAGATAGTGAAATGAAAGCATTAAGATAGAAGTCAGTTTGTGATGTGGCTGACAAAATCCAGGAAGCGCAACTTTGCTGGTTTGGAGACATACAGAGGGTGAACAAAGAGGACCTGGTGAAGATAGCATGGAGAGTATGGTAGGAAAGAGATCCTGAGGAAGCAATGGATGGATTGAATCATAGAATCATAGAATATCAGGGTTGGATGGGATCTCAGGAAGTCATCTAGTCCAACCCCCTGCTCAAAGCAGGACCAATCCCCAAAGATGATACGCAGATGGACCTTAGTTTTGCTTTAGACAAAGATGATGGATGCTTGTACAACATCATCACCGGGTGTGGGTGGGGAGAAGATGATCACATCTATTGGCTGTAAATAGAACTAGTTCCAAGTCTTGGAACAGGTGAAACGGACTTTCAAAGGAAGAAATACACAATAATTAAAAAGTGGTGTACTTTATTTCTTCCTCATTTCCACCCTGTTAATGTCCATAAAATTAACTTGTCTGAAATAGCTTTGTTTTGTATTTTTAAGGACTTCACTATGGACTGTGGTATCTGTTATGCTTACCGACTTGATGGTGCTATTCCAGACCAAGTATGTGGTGATTCCCGATGTGGACAACCTTTCCATCAGGCTTGTTTGGTTGAGGTAAAATTTTTATTAATGTAATAATTGCTCCAATTCATGGATCCCTAATATGGGCTTCTGTATGAGAATATTATGGAAGCAGTACAAATAGCTAGTTAAGTGACGGGTAAAGGACTGATGAGAGAGAACAGCTAAGCCTTCTTAATTACATGTTCTTATTGCTGCTTCCGTAGTGTTCTCTCCCATCACTCACGTATGTCTTACAAGCTCTTGGGGGGCAAGGAACCTGCTTTACTGTGTGTGTACGGGCCAAGGTCTAATCCAGACAGGAGCTTCTAGGTGCTACAAAAGTAGAACTATTTAGTAATAGTGCTCTGAAAACCTCAGAAGGGAGTGTGGGGGAAGTCAGACAGGATCACTTTTAGCATACTTTCAGTATGTGAAACCAGTTAATCATGATAGGTAGATTGTACAGAAAACTAATCGAGCAAAATTGCATGCTCCTAATTCAGTGTGAAAACACTACAGATCAGGGATTTATCAGATACTATGGTGAAGAGCACTGTTTATAAGAACTTTAGACTCGTTCCTAAATTGGGCATAAAATAAATATTAAGTTTTCTTTATCTTATCTTGCAGTGGTTACAAGGTCTTCCTTCCAGCAGACAAAGTTTTAATGTCATCTTTGGTGAATGTCCATACTGTAACAAGGTAAGGAAACATTTCAGGAAGTCTAATGGAAATGTATAACTGAATAAAGTACAGTACTGGAGTTTGGGAAAAGTAGAAAAAATAAGAGCAGCAGACAGTTAATGTTAATTTGATAAGCACTTGTGGATTTTATATTTTATTCCACTGTAAAAATTATAGCATGGAGTTAATTTCATGCACCAGTATTTAAAACTATTTGTTGAAACGAGAGTAAAAGTAATATGTAACAATGTCTATATATCAAACATATACCAGAGTCCTTTATCGTGAAAGACACAGGAGATTTAATTCTTCTACAATTTTTAGTATTACTCTTTGAAAGGACTAATTCTGAGAAGCATGCCTAATGTTCAGAATAGAAACAATCAAATAAAAATAGTTTAGCACACATGTAGCCTTGTACATTGTAGAGGTTAAAAGGTATCTATTTACAGTATGTTACTTCACAAATCTTTTTCAAGCCAATCTCAGTGAAAATGTCTATGAAGAAACTTTGAAAAAAGAACTTATACGGCTCTGGGTGAATGACCCTGCACATAAACTCAAGACATTTTAAATGGTGACATCAAAGAAAATACAACACAAGGAATATTAATATCAGAAGTACAAGTATGGTCATGGTGTATCGGTACCTCTCTTCAGTAAATGCAAGCTTAAGAATATTGGATACAGAAGGACTAGTAAAATCTCTATTGGGTTCTTGCAAAGATACTGGAGAATATGTAATGCTACTTTGGTGGTGTTTCTTTTTAACTTCCCAGAAAACTGTTTGGGGATACTGCCTGTGTAGTTGTCTTACGGTGTTTTCCTGCAAGGGGGAAAAAAATATTCAAATGTTTCCAGCATTAAACTGAGTGGAAATCTGAATCAAAAGAACAAAGATTAAAATATTCTGTTGCACTGCTTTCTGGGGGAAACTTACATGCAAATGTCAAAGAACTACAATGAAAGAACAAATTCTCACAAGCTTTTAGCAAGATTAGCTAGTAACAATTGCTGAGCTACTAGGAGTAGAGATTTAACCCCTCTAGATTTTGTGAACATTGTCAGATGCAGCTAACATTCAAAGCTTTATACATGTACAAATACAGAAGTGTTCATATCTACAAATTAATGTGGGGTTTGGTTTTATAACATGTAGACTAAATGCTTTGCAAAAAGAAATAATTAGAATTTCATTTTTGAAAGCAACATCTAAAGGGCTCTAATACCTTTATCTTTGTCCTCAAAATTGTGAAAATCTATAACATTTACAATATTCTTGCTAATAAAGTTATTATATACCCATTCTAAACTTTTGATTGTCAAATTTGCTGTTCCTATTTATTTAGATTTCATTTTATATCTCCACAGTACAGCAAAACTTGTCATGATTCCTCAAAGGTGTAGGTGGTATTTAATTTCTAGAAGCATCAACTTTATGGCTCCTTTGTCCTGCTTTGATCTTCACCTCTGAACTGACTCCTGCACCCACAACCCCTATCACAAAAACTTTCTTCAAAGCACATTTGTGTTTCTTGTATTTCAATCCTGAAGTTTCTTTTGACAGTCACCTCTTCCGTTAACGTTGCTACCTTCCCATCCCACCTTCCTTCTGCAAACTCCTGTCCGTAAATATCCCCTGTTCTGACTTCCAATTTCCTCCTCTCTTTCCTGATGCCTGTTCTGACTATAGTTTTCATATTCCATCTCACTCTCATCCACACTAGTTTCTTTTGCTAAATCCATCCCACTTATCCTCTATCCTGGCATTGTAGTCCTTTGGATGAAAAATTTATAGTGGAGAAAGTCAACGTAGACCCTGAGTTATCTACCATTTGCCTTGCCAACTGATTCTCCTTTCTAATTAGATACAGAAGTCATTCTTTGACGCTTCATCTCAGTTCAGTTTTCACCACAAAAAGATGAGAAGTATCTCATGAACTATTCTTCTCTATAGTCTCCAATTTAGGTGGTGTTCTACTCTAATCCTCTGTCATTTGCCTTCATGCCTACTCTAATGCTCTTCCTTCCCCAGCTGGTGGTTTTTCTCTGCCTTCACACATACCACTGTTTCCTGGACCCTTAAAAGCCCTTCTACCTTTCCAACTATCACACATTTCACTTCCAAGCCCTTGAGCAAGCTCTGAACTCTGGTTTTCTTGTCAGTTCACTTTCCTCGACTCTTCTCCAATCTATTCACTATTTTCCAAGTGACTAATGACACGTTTCTTGCATCTCTTCTCCATCCTCATTCAAGTATTTTACACCCCCTACCTCTATAGTCTCCTTCAACTGTTCTGCTTCCCTCCACTCTTGGTGAACTGCAGGGTTCTGTTCTTGTTCCCCTTTTCTTCCTTTTCCTGAGGTTAAGGTCATATCTGCATTCATGGTTACCAAATTACACATACCACTCTCAATTCTACTATTTCCACCCCTGATCAGTGGCAAAGAGGTATGGCATTTTCCTGATGTATTACCTCCAAAAAACTAAATGGCAAAAAACAGATTTCTCCCTACTTATTCCGCATCCCAGTCTTGGGGTTGCAGTGTTGTAAATGATTCCACCTCTCACAATTAGGCTGCAACTGAATTCTGTAACAACGTCAGTGTTTTCCAGTATATGTCACTTTCTCTCCATAACTACTGCTACAACTCTTCTTCTGCCTTAATAAGTTGATGACTAGACTCTTGCAAAGTCCTTTGTTCTGTCAAACTCAGCTTCCATCTTCCAGTCCATTTGAAATGCCACCATCAAACTCATCTTCCTTTCCTGCTGTTATAGCCATGTCATATACTGAGTCCGTTCTCTGACTCTTCATCATATTCAGCTTCCTTATCATCATGGCTGTGCCTAGACTAGAATAAGGGTATATAAAATCTTGCCTTTCCAACATTCTTTTGCTTGGACCATGCAGGCTTTGTTTCTTTTTATCTATGCCTGAAATACCCTACCTAATTTTGTACATCACAACCTATCTCTTAAATACGCTCCAAACCACTTTGGTAATCCCAATATAACTCTTCTACATCACTTTCCAAATCAGTTAAATAAAAGGAATTAGCAGGAAGCATACCATCCAACACAATATTCCCTGGGCTCATTTTGTATATTCCTTCTCCAACTTCCCTCCCCTTAATTCTTCATCTGAATTTTTTAACATCCTGACAGCCATATTTAACTTGATTCTCTTGTTAGTGATAATGTGCCATGAGTACCAGGGAACAACTATAGTGGAATAGCCAGATTAATAGACCTATTTCCCAATTCCCTTTTCCTCCTAGGGAAGAATAACTCAAAAATACTAATGGCAACCAAATATTATGCAAAAGGCTGGTTTATTCTTGTTCTTGACACCTGATCCTTCTCACTGGTTGCTGCTTTTATTGCTTGCTCCCTCTTTCAGTCACCCAGGTATACATATTCCACAACTCCTCCCCTGCAGCTATATTAAATGTACCCTTGCCTTCCAGCTAAGTGCAGCTTCTGATATCACCACAAAGCAGGGGGAAAAAAGAGCACAAATCCCCATACTCCTTCACAACACCATGATTTACAGTGAAGATGGCACCACTGTCACTGGCAGTTTCTGCTACTACACGTGATCAATGTCAGGGACCAGTCTCTATCATTCATAACCCAGGCGATGGTCTACCTGGCTGAAGAACCAAAAGCTGCTGTTTCAGGTAAGAGGCAGGTGAACAGGGGGCTCAGGGTCTGTGGGAGAGGAGGGATTTGGACGGAAGCAGGTTGGGGATGGTCCAATTGGCTATTTATATTCTAGCATCCAAAACAGAATTTCTGCATAAAAATAGCATCTGAATTGATACTTCCAACTCCTCCTCTGCATTCCCTCCTTAACAGGGAAGGTGATGTACAAAATTCAGGGCTGTTTCGGCAGGACTCAGGAGCCTTCTTTTATCTAACCTTTTCCTATTAGCTGTGACCCTCTATCTGAATTGTTCTGCTCACCACTTGCCTGACTGAAACCCTGGGACACTTTTGCTGTTTCTTCTTCACTTTGCTTCCTTGTATTGGAGTCTCCATGCAGCAGACTGCTTGAAGCAAAGATTTTTTAATAAAGCTGCTTTTAAAGTCTCGTTCTGGTGCTTCATAAATGAGTTTGATTTTCCTTACCCAATAAGAAGGGCACAACCTGAGTAAATAGTTACTGTTAAATTAACTTAAAACCAAACGGGAGGGGGAGAGAGGGGTTTCTTTTGCTAAGATGCCTTCTATTCTGAACTGTTCTTACTCACAAATAGCACTGAAGCCTTTACAGAATGATTCTTTGCATTCTAGAAGTGTGAAACTGAGCCGCACAGATCCACTTTGGCATACAAAGTATACAAGTTGAAGTTAATGAGGGCATTCAGACCTTTTATATAATAGAGTAGCCAATGCTATTGAGCTTTGATCAGTTAAATTCTGACTTTTCAAGGCCTGAAACCAAGATTTTATTATGGGTTAATATTAAATGCAGTTATTTGAAGACCCAGCTATTACCAAACAGTGCCAAGCAATTTCCTTGCTGTAAATTAGAAGAGGAAAACTATTATTGACTTACAAATGTTTACTTTAATGACAACCACTACACAAGAATGTTGTCACGGGTACCATTCCTAATATCTGTGACTGAAGAGCTAATGTTAAAGGTACTACTAGACGTGCAGTACTATTTTTGAACCTAACACACGATAACAGAACATTTTTTGAACTTCATTATATTTTTTGAATAATGTTATCCAATGGTGTCTAAGCATATACCAAATTCTGGTGTTACTGTGACGAATATCTAGCCTGCTGTTTGCACACATCTGTTGTGCCAATCTTTCAGTAGAAAGAAACACAGAATTATTAAAGCAGAACTTTTTTCAGTATGTTCTACTGTAATGTCAAATCTCACCAGCAGTGGTTCATTATTCTGACACATCAATCCAACTGGTTTCTCTTGTTCTTGTAATTGCCTGTGTGTTACCGGAATACCAGCTTTTCTCAGACAGTTACGTTCTTTATCATCCAGCTTGCTTTCTTTTTCTTTAAACTGTTTTGGTGTAGGCTTTGGTAACTTAGCCTGTTAACACAGAGTTAATAACATGATATAATGAAAACATTCAACAGTTCAGAAAGAAGAGTGCTTAAATACAGTAGTAAGAATACAAACAAAGGCAAAATTCAAAAAGAAAGTCAGAGGATACTAAAAGTATGTAGAAAATAGTTGTCAAATCTTTCCTACAAACAGGACAAGACTAGTGCTACTGTCATGCTATCATTAGCTACTACATTACCAAAGGGCATTTTTATGGAAAATTATTTCAATAATTTAGAACTATATACACTTAACCTTTGCTGGGAATGGAAACGCTTAAATTCTTCAATAAATTTCCTATCATGGCATTGAGTCTAATTAATGTTATGGTCTCAAATAAGATAAATATTACTCCTTTATTCAGTTAATCTAACCCTGGAGTGAGAAAGTTTATCTCCTCTTTTTATTTGCTAATATGTACTGGGAATAATGTTCTCTCTATTTTTTCCCATGCATCTGCGGAATGAATTTTGTTATGTGTACCAATATGGAGGTGATTATGTGGCGGGTATCTGCAGAGGGGTTTGGAGTGTGGGAGGGGGCTGAGGTGAGGATTCTGGGCTGGGGGTGAGGGGTTTGGGTGCAGGCTGCCTCAGAGCTGCAGCGGGGAGAGAGGACTCTGCCCAGCCCTTTCTCCCCACAGCAGCACCTAGGCTGGGGGTGAGAGGCTCCCTCTCCCCAGCCGCAGCAGCTCTAGAGCTGGGGGTGATTCTCTCTTCACCACAGCCCTGAGCGCCTGTGTAGCCCTTGATAGGCTGCTGCACAGCCATGCAGTTAGAGGGAACTTAGGCTGGGAGCTATACTCAGGCGTTCATGCAATTTTTTTCCAGTCTTATACCCACTCTAAATGTCAAATGATGTCTGTTTTTGGCATTTGTAACTCTTAATGTAAATGTAGCCAAAACACAGCCTGTAGGCCATGTGCTGTCCTTCAGTACTTCTGGCACACTAAACAACTCTGCAGTAGTAATAGTCACATGTGGCCCCCTGCACAGCAGTTCTTCCTGAGTATAGCAGTTACAAATTAAATCTGCTTCCTTTTGGTGGTGTTAAGTAGTTCAAGAATGGGAATTACACAAAGAAATAATAAAGGAGAGTGTTGTACCAAAGTGGATTATAGGAGAGCTACTCCATCAGCCGCCAAGCAAGAGTTGAAACACAAAACCTCTAACTAGTCAGAGAATCATAGAATATCAGGGTTGGAAGGGACCTCAGGAGGTCATCTAGTCCAACCCCCTGCTCAAAGCAGGACCAATCCCCAACTAAATTATCCCAGCCAGGGCTTTGTCAATCTTGACCTTAGAAGTTTTTAAGGAAGGCGATTCCACCACCTCCCTAGGTAACCCACCCCAGTGCTTCACCACCCTCCTCGTGAAAAAGTTTTTCCTAATATCCAACCTAAACCTCCCCCAAGGTCCAATTCCAATAACTTAATCAACCTTCCCCAAGGTCTAATTCCAAAAAATTAACAAGTATAATTTTCAAAAGTGCCTACCGTCTAGTTTTTGAAAGGTGGTTAGGTAATGAAAGATGCAGATAGGCACCTAGTGTGATTTCCCCCCCCCCCCCCCACGATAATTATCTAAATACTTTAAAATTTGATGCTTAGATTCTCTCTCTGAAATTCTCTAGGAGTTCAGCTCCCAAGTGCCCAATCCACTTTTCAAATGGGACTTAATTTCTGAAAATCTTTACCCTACACCTGTTATCTCTCCCCACCTAAATGAAGTGTATCATGTTTTGTGCAAAAAAAAAAAAAAAAAAAAAGTATATTACCTGAAATCTATCAGATAGGACCTCTGGTTATGCTTGGGTATTCAACCATAACCCTAGCATCCCAGGAGCATATGAGAAAGCTAAAAATATTTATCTGATGCCCGGAAGTATAGAAAGCAAATAGACATGACTTCCCAATTATCCATTCTAAGCTGATAGAGATGGAAGGAAATGGGAGGACAAGGTCAGCATTAATAAGAGTAAGGAGGCATGGAGTGCAGTATTCTCAATCATTTGATGACACTGTATGCGTCTCTCATCTGACTTGGACAAGGTGATTCAGTGCCTCAGTCAGTGTGTAGATGAGAGCAAGCTGGCTGAAGCTCAACCCAGACAAGACTGAGGTAAGGGTAGTGTGGAGCAAGCAGCTGGAGATGGCAGATACAATATCAGTTCCTTTGAGCATGTACATCCACCATTAGTTACTAGGGATTGCAAGTTAGGGGTGACTTTAAATTCCTCCCTGCCTTTGACAGTCTTTACAGCAGTAACCCAATCATTTTACCACCAACTGCATCTGGCTTTGAGTGTGATCTTTTACATGAAAACAGTGCCACTGTTATCCATGCTTGTTACCTCAAGATTAGTCTACATTAATCTGAAATGTGCTCTCCCATAAAACTATTCAGAGACTACAGCTGCTGGGAGCACATGACACCAGTGCTCTGGCCTCTGCACTGGCTGCCTATGGATCTCTAGGGAGAGTTTAAGTTGTTGGTTATCACTTACTGTGACAGAATACATCCCTGTATTCACTCTATAGACTATTGTAATAATCTTTGTACAAAGCATGCTTCATAAGGTATCACTTAAACTCATAATTTGCTGGTCGATATTGTCCTGGTAAAACATGTGGCAACACTGCAGGTGAAGTTATAAGATACCCCCATATGATGTTATTAACATGTTCCAAACCCCATAGCCCTGCCCAAACCGAAGTTGGTAAACAGGTCTGTCCTAAACAAAGGAATGTGTGCTTTGCTTAATTTGCATTTAAGCAGCAAACAGAGTCACCAAGCAGGAAGGGAGGACAAAGGAAGCTAAAACAGGTAAGAAAAAGCCAGCAGGGAACATCCTTCCACATGGACTTTTTGTCTCCTAATGCACAGCTGAAAATGTTTTTTCAAGGGGGGTACTGAAACTATAAAAAGGAGGAACACCCCACGGGATCCCCCTCTCTCTCTCTCCCTGCATGTTGGAAGGCTGTTTGTGACCAGCCTAGATGGGAGCTACTTCAGCAAGGCACTGTAAGGCTTGGGTAACAGACTCCCACTGGTCTGACACTGGTATGTCACACCTATAAAGCCCTCAACGGTATCCCCTCCCTGTGCCATATCGCCACAGCTAAAATCAGGAAGGACACCTTAGTTGGACCACCTGCCTTACAGAGGAGAGCTGACAGCTCAAGACTCTTGAACTGCTCCCCAACTTGTCTGAAATAACAGAATTTAGTGACCACCTGGACATTCTGCAAAAGACATCTGTAAAGTGTTTCTTTATTTTTTTTCCAGGGAGGGCTGAGGGATGTTTCCCATAATGAATAGCTGAGTTTTTTAAATGATTAATGCTAATGGGATTTCATTTATCTTGTAATGATGGTAGGGCATGCAGAGTCTTGAATAGGTGTCTATATTCATGAAAAATGACAAGTTATTCAACTGTAACAGGAGTTTGAGTAGCTTCAGTACAGATCCATGTGGCTGGACCCTATCCGGAACCTTCTAGAAAACTCTGACTGCTGGAGACTGCCAACTTTGCTTGAAGTCACAGAATTCTCCAAGTAAGGTTGTGTCTCATTACATCCTTCATAGAATCATAGAATATAAGGGTTGGAAGTGACCCCAGAAGGTCATCTAGTCCAACCCCCTGCTCGAAGCAGGACCAATTCCCAGTTAAATCATCCCAGCCAGGGCTTTGTCAAGCCTGACCTTAAAAACCTCTAAGGAAGGAGATTCTACCACCTCCCTAGGTAACGCATTCCAGTGTTTCACCACCCTCTTAGTGAAAAAGTTTTTCCTAATATCCAATCTAAACCTCCCCCACTGCAGCTTGAGACCATTACTCCTCGTTCTGTCATCTGATACCATTGAGAACAGTCTAGAGCCATCCTCTTTGGAACCCCCTTTCAGGTAGTTGAAAGCAGCTATCAAATCCCCCCTCATTCTTCTCTTCTGCAGGCTAAACAATCCCAGCTCCCTCAGCCTCTCCTCATAAGTCATGTGTTCCAGACCCCTAATCATTTTTGTTGCCCTTCGCTGGACTCTCTCCAATTTATCCACATCCTTCTTGAAGTGTGGGGCCCAAAACTGGACACAGTACTCCAGATGAGGCCTCACCAATGTCGAATAGAGGGGAACGATCACGTCCCTCGATCTGCTCGCTATGCCCCTACTTATACATCCCAAAATGCCATTGGCCTTCTTGGCAACAAGGGCACACTGCTGACTCATATCCAGCTTCTCGTCCACTGTCACCCCTAGGTCCTTTTCCGCAGAACTGCTGCCTAGCCATTCGGTCCCTAGTCTGTAGCTGTGCATTGGGTTCTTCCGTCCTAAGTGCAGGACCCTGCACTTATCCTTATTGAACCTCATCAGATTTCTTTTGGCCCAATCCTCCAATTTGTCTAGGTCCTTCTGTATCCTATCCCTCCCCTCCAGCGTATCTACCACTCCTCCCAGTTTAGTATCATCCGCAAATTTGCTGAGAGTGCAATCCACACCATCCTCCAGATCATTTATGAAGATATTGAACAAAACCGGCCCCAGGACAATATCACAATCTAATCTACATTCCCAAGAAGGGGGGATGGAGGTTGTGGATCTGTAATGACAGTTGTCCCCTATGAAATCCAGTTACAGGTCAATTTTTCCTTCTCCAAATTTTGTCACTACTGATCTGCTGCAGCCCTTTACAGCAGCCCTATGGCACACCTCAGCAGCCAAGTCAGCCATTTAACCTTTGGCACTGGGGATGAGATTCCAGTCAGTGCCAAGGACGCCCTGGAACAGCATCATTACCTCTAGATTTTTAAATATAGCACGAGCAAACAATTAATAATTTATGGTGTGGTGGTGCTTCCTCTCTGTCCCTGGCTACTGAAAAAGAATAGCACAGAACAAAGGTAACAGATTCTTTGGCATTACACTTCAAGACCTCTAGAGTCAGTATGGTGTAAAGAAATTGGAAAAGGTTCTGGCTCTTGGTCTACCCAGGATGCTCTCAGGACCTCTAGGCAATACTGATTCAGTCACATACACTTCACCCAAGCATCAACCAGGCACTTCACATTTCCAAATGGGACTAAAAATTACCTAATGCTAAAAAAATTTACTGATTCCAACAGCTATCTTGAATTGGGGGTAAGAGAAAATGGCTATGGAGCTATTATAACAGACCTCAGGAAGTTCCAGCTGGAAGGAAGTGAAGGGCCACTTCTGCTTATACAATCTCACATGGAGCATTGCATGGCTCAAGGTAGGTTCCATGTGACCCCAAAACACAGAGGTTTCTAGAGAATTCTGGGTTTGGTGTGGAGCGTGCAGACAAATCCCCAAGAATGAGGCATTACTGACAATACTCAGAGAATGTTACGCTGACATGTTGTACACGCTTTATAGTTATTGAATTACTCCAATTAGCAGTAAGTTTTGTGTTTGTTTTTAATGGGAGGAGAGAGGTGTGTGTGGTAAGAGAAGAAGTGGAAAAGGGCTGAAAATGCAGAGGAGGTAACATTGCAAGTGTTGAAAGGAAGGAGGAGATAGATGGGCTGAGAGCAGTGAGCAGTACATTGCTTTTTAAGGCATTCCACCCGGTCAGCAGTGCAGCTAGAATGCATCAGCCCTGGAAAAGCTCTCTCTGGCCTCTCCAGGAGCACACAACCCAAAATCTCCTAATCTTCCCCAAATGGGGTGTCTCTCTTATGTCCCCAACTCCCCCAAGTTACAATACAATCAGTCAGCCCCAGCAACTGTAGGTTAAAACCTAGTTTTCTGAAAATCTTATGTCCTTGGCTTGTATTCTCTGTTCTCATACAAATGAGAACTTAGATTTGGTAAACTAAAACATTTCTTAAACTTAATGGAGAATACCAGAAACCTCCCTTTAATCATTCAGAAAATAAATCTCCTGTCTTCTGTCCATTTTTCAGTAAATTAGATTACATTAATTTTTTTGCCCTTAAGTACATCTTGCTAGAGAAATACCCTTGAGGAAAGAAGAACTCTAGTTTGAGGTGGCACAAGCATGCATATTTTTCAAAGTGGCAAGGCAGGAGAAATTTGAGGTTCCTCTGAAAATTTAAGTGATGATAGGTACTAAGATCAAGTCATCTGCAACAGCACAACCTTGTCTCTGACCTTGTTATTGACCATTCAAATAATTCTGCTTGTGTCCAAGGAACAGAAGCACTGATAATTGACACTTCTCCCTTATGGACTTGTAATAGGGTTGTGCACTTGCAAATTGAAGAGTTGCTACAGCACTTGCTAACTCTCATAATCAGAACAAGTTCAGCAATATCTTTCATGCTACTTTAATATCCAAGTTTAGGCTAAGTATAAAACTGAATAATTTTGTACTTTCAGCTGAAAGTTAAAAACAAAACCTGCAAACCCCTTACACAGGCATCTGGCTGTTCAGTTTTTTTTTACAGTAACACAAAATTACATTTACAGAAAAACTGCTGATTTGTAACAAATTGTATTAGGAACATGGGGAACAAAACTTGAGAAATAACACATTAAAATCTCTTTCTCAGAATGCTTTCCCTCTTGAATCTGATGTTCCTTTGGTTTCACATCCTATACAAGTTTTCACTAAGATGATAATTTTTGATCTTTATATATCTGATTTTCCTCTGACCCACTATTCTTACTATTGCAATTAATTATTGAATGTCTGCTTAAAGCTGACAGGACAAAGCGTAAGCTTCACATCATTGGTCCTGCTTCCATTCTATGAAGAGAAAGGGTCTGCAGTTTGCTGTGTACACAAATGAAAAGAACGCATAAAGAACCATAGTTTGGCTTTACTAGTCAATGTCTAATATGTAAAAATCTAAGATTCTGGTGAAGCAGAGATCTAAACATAGATCAGTAAAGGAGATGCCTTTTTAAAAAAACTTTTATATTTCAATTAAATTTAGAAAACTATACAAACTACAAAAATGAAATAAGTTACTCAAATTAGTGTAGATTAATTGGTGACCATTATTACAAGGGAAATACTGTCACTGAAATAGCTTTGTTTTGTTGTAAAAATGATAAAAACACAAAAGTCAATAAAACTGCTAAAATAAGTCTCTAATTACCAAGATCAAAATACAGTGGCTTTTTATTAAACATGAACTTTTGTTCTGCCTTCTGCAATACGTAAATAGTGCTGACAATTGGTTTGTGAGCCACTTGCTACAATAAAATGTAATTGTATCATGAGAGAAAGGTGACAATCAGGAGATCATGAAAAAATTACATATTCTCACTAGTAGTTAATTAGCCATGCAAAACCCCCTCAAACAGATATTCTTGTCTATTAGGAATGATTACTATGCAGGCCTACAGATGTCAATACCACAGTCATTCAAATACTTCTTTCCCTACTAATTGAAGGTTGTAAAGCTCTGGTGCCAAGGTTTTGCTTCCAAAGAGCTAATTTATGACTAGAAGGATATTTTATGTCTTCAGTTGCAGCAGCTACAAAACTCAGCAAATCAGAACCATCTGTGCACTGATACTTGAATCACCATTCATCTAGCAGCCTATCAGTCACATTAGTTTGCATCCTGCATTCTTGGCTCATGTACCCTTGTGATGGTCCAAAGTTCACAAGAAATATTAAAAATTAATGATACCCTGACCCTGCCTTATTGCACACGCATCAGAGAAGAAATAGGGCTTTTGCATAGGGGTAGTTTCAAGGCAGAGATATCGTGAGACTGACATTTCATATCAGGTCCAGTAAGGCTTCTAATTACATCAATCTAGATTTATTAAACTTAAAGGTTTTATTAATGGTATAGTTTCAGACTTAAAATACAGGGGGGACATATATAACATGATAGCTGTCAACTTTAAATCTGTGTGCTAAAAACACTATACAGCACTATATACAAATAAACTACTTAAATCCAAGGATGAAATATCCCCTTCAGATTGGTGGCTGTAGGAATGCAATGACAAAGGACCAAAAAAAAAAAAAAAAAAAAAAGACAGAAAATGAATTAAATGCTTTTACTTATCAAGACAACTTTGCTTTTAATCTGACCAGAATGAAAAACCTGGCATTCAAGCTTGTCTTCAAGATGTTAGTGAACAGAGTCCTTGACTTCCCCATTATCCTGAAAGTAAATGATTCTCCACAGACACACTACTTTGAAGTGAGAAGCTGTAGGTCAAAAGGACTCATGACAGTTTTTCCTCCTTAAGGGTTGACATCCCACTTTTTAGCAAAGCCAGGGGAAACAGGAATTAACAAATGCAATGTATTTAAAGCAAAACAATTGTTGTGTCAGTCTCATTTTGAGATCTTAAACTACTTTATCTCGTAAAAAAGAAAAAACAATCATCAAACATGTTTCTCAAAATAATTGCTGAACTGCAAGGGATTGTGTTACTTACTTTCAGATCTTTAGACGCGCACAGATTTAGTGCACATCTAGCAGTGGAAAATTCCAGAGGGCCATCGTAAAAAGTTCCACTTGATTTCAGTCCATCCACCAGGATTTTCTTTAGCACTTGATACTTTGGCTTTTCCTCATAAGTTAAACCATAAACACATGCCAAAAACATAGCTATTTCACCTGTGGAGTATATTTTAAAAGGGATTTTTTTTTTATGTGGACCAACGACTTTGAAAAAGTCTTCAATCCAAGGAATGACAACCAAGATACAACAGAACCAAAAGGAAATAGCCACAACACAGAACTGTCGAAATACAAAGATTTTTTTTTCTTTGGATGGGAAAAGGAAAGAACAGACTGATAAACTTGCCATCCCCTATGCTGTTCATTATGTTATGATTGTTACAGAAAACTATACTAGCATTAAAAACTACTGCTAAAGTTTCTCTTTTTAGTCCAAAGATGCTGATAATTTGGCAACTAGAAAAATTTTCTTGATATTTGGATCATAACAGGACCTTTAAAATGCTGTTGCTATGTATATTGAATGCTAATTTGCAGACATTTTATAATTTGAACACCTACTGGGAAAGCAAAATGCTTTGATTTACAGGGTCTTGACAATCCCTGCATTATGCAAATATCCTATAAGTCACTAGACAGTGGTTGGTTTTGTTGGAAACAGGTCTTAATGCAACCCAGCAATATCATTATTTTACCACCATCACCACCAGCTGATATCTCTGGAGGAGTTAAGATGCCTTCAGGAGTGTGAGAATACTACAGTTGGGCATGTATAAAAAACTTTTCTTGCAGTTATTTTAGTATAATCCTAAAACTAAACTGCAGTATATATTGACATTTATCTCTTCTGATCCCCAAGGCAAAAGCTATTAAAACAGAGCCACAGAGTGTGTACTACACTGTAGGAGGAGGAGAAGAGAAAGCTAAGTTTTAAAGTAAAGTATTTTATACTACACAATTCCAATGTCATATAATACGTATTAAATTTGGGAATTCTGTGGGGAAAAAGAATAGTATGAGCAAATGCCTCATAACCTCCCCACCCTACCACGCCCTGCAAAGGCCATTGTTTGCCCTATACCAAGAGCTTCCTCTTTGGGTTACCTTTATACTGTTTCTGTGAAGAAAATACAGAACTAGACAAGCCACACATTCATTAGCTGCTTCAAACTCATAAAATGCTAAACAATAAAACCTCTTGTGGACCTGCTGCTTACATTTCCATACTAACAGCACCCATACTCCTTAACACACTCACTGCTTCCTAACAACCTGGATTGAATGTGGCTAAGATGTCACAGGCAATTACTAAGGACAAGTCTGTCATGCAGGGAGAGAATTCCTATTTGGTAATTTCCTTTATTAAAGTAAAAGAATTAAGTTCATAGCATTTACATGAAGAAACTGGTTCCAGGAAGACCTAGTGCTAACAGTCTGCTTTTGCAGAATTCTCGTACAGGTTAGAATAGCTTTGATAATCAGAGCCTAAACAAAGATTTCACGTTGAACTCAACTGTTAGGGCTACTGGCCTGATTTGTAGCTGGGACTCAACGTGGCCTACCATTTTGCAACTACAATGGATTGTGCATCAGTAAGTTCCAGGTGGAACTGGTAGCACTCAGATGTGTACCTACCTGGCTTGCATTGCAAAGGAGTTAGATCTAGATCTCTGTAGTACCAGGTGCACCCAAAAAATTGCAGGACATTGCTGAAAATCAAGCCTTTATTATCTAAGTCATCTACTTGATTTTTGTTTTATGGGATAATGAGGGATGGAAGAAGGAACAGATTTTAAACCATTCCATCATTTATAAAGCTATGTTTTAGTCTTATATTTCTATCACCTTAACATAAAGCAAGAAAATCTTCCTGTCAAAGCAGGACATCTACAACAAGGCAAGGCAAAACATACAAGATTCTGTTCAAGGCACACAAACGAAATCTGGTCCTAGTGGGAGATGTGGAGAGATGGATGAAGATCTTTGCAAGACTCTCATCAAGGCATTCTTGTAGGGTTCTGAGTCTGATAAGGAGTAAATCCATCCAAATGGAATTTTAGCTCTTAGTTTGAGACCACTGGGGCAATTGTTGGGTCTACGCAGGTGTAAAATATCAGATTCCTTTTATCAAATATGTCAGCAAATTCTTGATATTTTGCAGAGATTAATAATCTGCTGAGCACAGAAGGCAGTGGACTTCTCAGTGCTGGTTCTTGTTTCCTTGGTCCCTGACTTAACTAGACACAATTGTTGGTAGTAGATCAACTCAAGCATCTTCCATAAGATGTGTGGATCATGCTGTGAGAGTGAGAGAATACTGAGCATGATCAGAAAGTTTGCTGACTGCAGAGTCTCTAGAAAATATTGGATTTCAACTTGGAGGGGCATGATTTCACAGGACAGCATTCCACCATTGATCATTTACACTAGATCTGGGGTGTGCTTCCTGTCCACTGGAACTTGATTAGCTTTAGCAAATTCAGCATCCATGAAATTGCTGGTGGCCACACAATCCACTCGCCTCATGTACAGCTGGGATGCTGTAGGTGCAGCAGACGACAGTCTGAGGCTGCCAGCATACATGTGGGCAGAAGAGGGGGCCTCGTTGGAGAACTCAACTCCAAGGAGCAGGAGCAGGCTGTCAGAACTACCAAGTGGCAGGGGATGCTCCCAGTGAGGTAGCAATGTTGAGCAGGCTAGAGTAGCTACTCTCACTGGAAGCTTATATCCTGGGTCTTGGGGTCATCTGGTTAGACCTGTGCCTGTGGATTGGCTGAACCCTGATTGATTGACATGGAGCCCTCAGGTAATCAGGCTAAGGGATGGCTCAGCAGCACTTCTCAGGCTCAGAGAGCACTCATCAGGCAATCATAGATAACTCATTACACTAAATACCTTTGTGGATCTTGGCCTCTGTCTCTTGGGCCCAGATCCACATAGGGACTTAGATGTTGCAGTGCTGACTGTCACAGCATCTAACTTCTAAATCCCTGGAAAAATCACAGTAGCAGCCCACAGGGCTGTTGTGAGGATAAACACATTAAAGATTGTGAGGTGCTCCATGCTGCTCGGTGATGGGAGCTGTACGAGGGTGAGAGATTTTTTTTTTTTTTACCTTCTGCTACCAAAAAACATTTTTAGTACTGGCATTAAGGCCGTGGTCATCTCCTTTGCTCTGTAAGCAACGGGGACCCTAAGCTGGGAGGTGTGGAAGTGATTAGCACCAGTGCCACTGCATCATTCCCTCTCGGTGTCTGAATGGAAGCTCCTCCATTCGAGCTCTGGGGGGATGTACAAGACAGGAGGAGCTGCTGTCCATAGCATTTTCATATCCCTAGGCAGAAGATCTAAAGTATTATTTGGGTGCCAATCATTGTAGCATCTAGCTGTCAAATACAGCATTAACATTAGCATAACATTTAATTTGAAGTGGACCCTTCTCTTGCCATCTTAAAAGGGATGAGGTTCTTCACACATCTGGCAAGCACCGCATCATGGGAGGCACCCCTTCTTTGGCCTCTTGCAAAAGGAACAGAACAGCACCCGTTACCTGGCTGCTCCACCTCCTCGGTCTCTAGGTATGGACAACTTAGCATGCACTAGGAGTGAAGAAATGGCAGCCAGCCTTGCATTCCATGGAAGGGGCCAGCCCATGTCAGTTTTGATTTCATATGGTTGGAGGTGGGGATACTTGCAGTAGGGCAGAGGAAAGGGAGAATTATAGGGAATTTTAGGTGGGGAGAGGGAAAGAAAGGGAAGAGGAGAGAGTGGAGGAAGCGGGTGATGGGGGGGAAGGAAAGAGAGTGATGAGCAGAGAGGGGACTAATAAGGGAAAGGAGGAAACAAAGTTTGAGGATGAGCAAGAAATTGAGAGGTGGAGAAGAGCAGAATGGAAAGATTGAAAGAGTAGAGCGGGACGGAAAAAATGTATGTGTGAAACACAACAAGGAAATGCAGGGGGAAGTAGGATCATAGGGTTAGAAGGGACCACAAAGGTCATCTAGTCTAACCCTCTACCAAGATGCAAGATTTCTTGCGTCTAAACTAGAGGTGGGCAAACTACGGCATGCGGAACCCTCCTGCCTGGCCCCAGCTCCTGGCCTGGGAAGCTCGCCCCCGGCCCCTCCCCTGCTGTTCCCCCGCAGCCTCAGCTCACTGCGCTGCCAGCACAATGCTCCGGGCAGCAGGGCTGTGCGCTCTTGCCGGGCAGCGCAGTTGCAGAGCCACGGCCTGACCCAGTGCTCTGTGCTGCACGGTGGCGTGGTTGGCTCCACCCGGGTGGCACAGCTGCCTGGCCTGGTGCTCTGGGCAGCACGGCTGTAGCGCCGCCAGCCACCGGTGCTCCAGGCAGCGCGGTCAGGGGGCAGGGAGCAGGGGGGGTTGGATAGAAGCAGGGGAGTTCGAGGTGGTGGTCAGGGGACAGGGGTGTGGATGGGGTCGGGGAGGTCAGTGGGCAGGGAACAGGGGGGTTTAATGGGGGCAGAGGTTCCGTGGGGGCAATCAGGAAGAAGAGGGGGGGTTGGATGGGGTGGTGGGGGGTCTGGGGATGGGCAGGGGACAGGGCAGGAGGTGGATGGGGCAGGAGTCCCGGGGGGGCTGTCAGGGGACAGGAGGGGTTGGATGGGCAGGAGTCCTGGGGGGGGCCCTCAGGGGGCGAGAAGCAGGGGGAGTCAGATAGGGAGCAGGGGCCCTCCATACAATTTTGGAAACCAGATGTGGCCCTCAGGCCAAAAACTTTGCCCACCCCTGGTCTAAACCGTCCAACTCAGTTCCAGCCTCCTTTCTGAAAACCTCCACTGAAGAAGCTTCCACAACCTCCTGAGGCAGTCTGTTCCATTGTCCTGCTGTTCTTACAGTTAGGAAGTTTTTCCATTTTTCCTGAGATTTAATCTAAGCTGTGAAAGAGAGGGAACGTTAATGACAACTTTTAAAAAAAAAATCTCCTGAGTGGCTGGCTGGCTCGCGGGAGAGGTGGGGATGGCAGGGCGAGGGGGAACGCGGGCAAACGGATGCACACACACATGAACACACAAACAGGAATGCTATAAATTGAGGGGTGTCTGACAGCTGTGATCTACTCAGAAGATACTGCCTGGTCTGCTCTTGCTTACCAGTCTGATCCTGATGATCAAACTCAAGCTCATTCTGATCTCTTGTCAAATATTTATGCTGAAGGCCCCAATCCTGCAAAGTTTAGTATGTGGATATAACGTCAAAGAGGTACCACACAGGTGGACTGCTGGACCTACACATTACAATTTGCAGGATCAGGGCCCTAAGGGGATAATGCTGCATTAAATCATGCTTGCCTTAGGGGGACTGGAATTGGTAATTTAATTCTAAATATTAAATTTCAGGGTTTGTTTTTTTACTTCGTTCTTATTGTTTTTTTCCCAAAAGTTATAAAAATATTTAAAAGCCTTATTCTAACAAACAGACTAAGACAGAATGATAAAATACACAGCATATGCTCTAATCACGCTTACAGCAACTGCTTCCAGCCGGACCCCACTTCATCACTGAATCTGGGAGCTCATCCATCAGTCTGAAACAACACAAGAATACAACAGGTGAAATGTGAATTTTTAGGAAGTGATCCTTCACTTGGAATTCTGGATACAGTAAAACTCAATTCCAAAAGGAGGGGATCTCAAGGATAACTAACACTTCAAAAGACTCCTCTTCAAACAAAATCTCTACCTACCAGATACCTATTTTTAACCACCTAGAGACTGAAGATTTAAGCAAAACCAGTTACAACTGGGAAAGCATCTTCACTTCATGCCTCTTTGCAGGGGCTTATACATTTTCTGGGAGTAAATAAATATACCTTGGGATGAAATTTCTCACTTTGCTCTCACCCCAAAGATTAATTTTTGTGCTTTTAAAGTTGGGAACAGTTTTGTCTGGCTTTCTCTAATCATTTAGCACCAGATCCTTCCTAGCCCTAATGCAGGGAAGTAGGGACAATTGTGTGAGAACTGCCAGGATTACAGCTACAAGCTTGGTGGGGGAGAGTAAGGACAGTGTCTCCAGTGCTCCCTAACCAAATGAGGGGCAAAGCTATGGCCCTGTCCCTTCTAAATGTCAACAGAGCTAACTCGGTGGAAGGGGAAGGGAGCCAAGACCTACACTAGATTATTAGGTTGGTTAATTAGGTTGGTGAGGGGTGTGAAAAATCCACATCTCTGAGCAGCATTATTAAGCCAACCTAAATCCCCATGTAGACAGTGCTAGGTCAGCAGAAGAATTCTTTCATGGGCCTAGCTACCACCTCTCGAGGAGGTTGACTACCTAGACTGATGACAGAACCCCTCCCATCGGGATAAGTAAAGTCTACACCAGAGGTGGGCAAACTTTTTGGCCTAAGGGCCACATCTGGGCATGGAAATTGTATGGCGGGCCATGAATGCTCATGAAATTGAGGGGGGGGTGAGGGCTCCGACTGGGGGTGCAGCCTCTGGCCTGGGGCTGGATACCTTACTCCTCCCCCCACCTCAAAGCAAGACAGGGCTTGTCTACACTTAAAATGCTACAGCAGCATAGCTTCATCTATGTAACGTTTCAGAGTAGACACTACGGGGATTCTCCTGTTGGTGTAGGTAATCCACCTTCCGAAGAGATGGTAGCTAGGTTGACAGAAGAATTCTTCAGTCAACCGAATGCTATCTACATAGCTGGGGCCAAGGGCAGTAACTAAAGAGGCTTAAGGAGTGGGCCTCCACCCCGCTTCCCTGGGCCAAAGCCAAAGCCCAAGGTGCCAGGTGGCACTGCTTGCCCCCCTGCATGTTCCTCTGTGCCGTCTTAGGGGGGTGCACCCCACAGTTTGAAAACCTCTGCTTTAGAGTGATTTATTTTCACTTTTAGAGATTAAATTACTGTAACACTCAGATTACATTTCTCCACAATGACTCTATAGATATGATGTAATTTAGCTCTGTGGGGCTCCTGGCAACTGCCTTGCTTGCTACCCCCTACTGCTGGCCCTGCTACAAGGGACTTAGGTTGGCTTAACTACATCACTGAGGGGTGTGAATTTTTCACACCCAACCAACATAGTTTAAAACAAACAATCTAATTTTCTACTCTAGACCAAGCCTGAGCCAATTTTTCCCCACTGTTCCTCCTGGGGTGGTACCGTGTACTATACACTGCTCCTTGCTGTGGGTGAGCCAACAGCTTAGTCTAGCCCTTCATGTTTTAAAAGGATAGAACTGCAGTTAAAAAAACCTATATTCCTGCAGGGGCCCAGTTCTCTCTTTAAAAAACAAAACAGTTTCACTTAATTCTTCGGGGCCATAGCACCAAGCCCCTGTAACTGGGCTGGGGATCCCATCAGTGTAGCTGCATAGGGACCATTGGAACAGCATCTATGGTCATCATGCACCCACCTGGGAGAAGGTGGGATTATCTGCACTGCAGCGGACTGTAGTCCAGGGAGTTACAACAGAGTTGAGCCTTGTTGAACAGATGCATGTCCTATCTGAAATTGCCCTTCTACCTCAAAATCCTGAATCTCCTTTGTTCTGAGGAACCACAGGGGACCTACCAGAGCTGCAGGTGCAGGATTTGCCCCTAAATTCATAGAGGCAGAGTACAAGGGCTTTGCTTAGAGAATCTAAAAAGAGGATAAAACCATCAGGTCCTCATCCAATGGGGTGGTTTTGTATGGAGTGGCTTCACAAGCCATAACAACAGCTAGGGTTCTGCTACGATCCCTGTACAGCCATGGGATGAGCATGTGAATCTGTGAAGCGCTGGATGAACTGGCTACATCATGCCCCAAGACCTACCCTACACGCCAGTAGAGACAAACATCTGCACAGCATGCAGATGGGAAGGTCCCCATGGGGCCTGTCCTTTAAGGCTGTCAGTAGCTGCCATCACGTTTAGAGGAAACGGGAGGTGGGATTTTGTTAGTCACCTCTTTACACAACAGTACATGTTTAAAAAATGAACTTTCCAAACAGCATACTGTACGTCATTGTTTCACTCTCACATGTAATAGACGCAGCAGCAGTTTCAGTGGATGGCACTTACCCTGTGGCTCATTAAAAGAGGAGAATTCAGGTCTGACTAGAAAGCATCAGAAATCAGAGTTCCAGAACTAAATTAAGGAAAATTCTATGTGTTTATTTAAATGTCGTTAATTTCCCAAAACTTACACTTGGAAATTCTATGATTTCTAGCTGAATTTCCTCAGCTTAATTTCCCTCATGAGGCTGCCATGGCACCAGTTTCCATATGATTGTTAATTATTCTTTTATTTCAGTCACTTAGTGTTTCGTTCTTTTTTGTAATTAGAGGTAGTGATTAGAAGATTTTTATATTACACTGGAGTTTCCCTTTTTGAAGTTTTCAGATGCTTTTATTTGTGATCTGATAACTCAAGACCAGTTTAGTTTTTAAAAGTTCGTAGTTTGGTGAAAAGCACAAGCCATGCCAAGGCTGAGTGACACTGGCAGAGAAAAAGGGAACTTCAACAAGTGAGAGAACACACTGCATCATCTCCCTTACCTATTTAAGTGGGCACACAGCGGCAAATCCAGCACCTGGCCTAAACAGTGGGGATAGGTGCTGGGGAAGAGAAATCCTTTCCCCCAGGGTACAGTATGGCTGCAGAGCAACCCTGCAGAAGTCACCTCAGTTACTGGACTGGAGTATACAAGATGAAGCACCTACTTCTCCCCCCACCTTCACAGCCATAACTCAGCTACCCCTACTTCCCTGCATTAGGGCTAGCACTAGATTCTTCCTAAATTACTAGAGAAACAAGGGGAAGGGAAGAAAATGGGATTATCTGTGCAGCAGTAGAGTCCCAAGCCCTGCCTCTGTGTCTTGTGCTACTTGAACTGCACTCCCACGTCCAGGTCTGCTCTCAGCAGAACCATACTGGTTCCACTGCAAAGGTGTATGAGCAGAGAAGGGGGCTGGATTTGTCCACCGGACACCCATCAACTTGCGTGTAACTGGATATCTACATGTACATACACCAATCCCCTCTGGTCTTTCACAACATTACAGGGGCATCAAAAACATTCAGACAATTAAGGGGGCTACCTCAGTAAATGTTTCATACCAAGGGGGACACAGTCATTCAAATAAGAGGGAATTTTTGCCAAATGGAGTTGTACCATATTTTATATATTTCCTCCTAAGAAGCCTTTGGCTGCCAGTCTGGAAAATACCAGTGCTTGAAGGGTTAACAGTAAGTGAAGAATTAGTGAAGCAGTTTGATCGATTAAATTGATTCAGGAGAACTGTGTAAGTGTTAGTTTGGGTTCTGTACCGATCAGAACTTCTAAAGCAGAAATATTAAACATAACATACGATGTCAACGTTTACAGATGCAATCTGTATTATCCGCAGTCTGCAGGCTAACCTTTTTCTCTGCTAAGAGCGGATGCCATACTGCATTTGCAGATTGATTTCTGTGGCTCAGATATCCCTATTGTGTACCTCTGTTGTGACTTGCCCTACTTAAAAAAGTTTGCTGCTTTCTCCAGTTGTGGTGCTACCTCTATGGAAAACGACAGTTCAGCATATCCTTGTACTGAAGAACAGGCTATATTGTACCACATGCAATTAACTCTCTCAAGTCCCATCCGTGAGAGCACTGAAAAAAATGGCAATAAACTCTGTTGCGTTAATATTATCTAATGAGTCATGCTGGGGTGGGGGTAGATGGGGGGGCAGATTCTAACAGATAAAGTTTTTTACTTGGTATTTTAAATGTTCATATAACATTGAAACCCTAAACCAAAAGATTTAATTCTTTAAAAAAAATCTACATAACTGAAAGTGAAAGAAATAGAATGAAACAACACATGAAAAATAAGGACAGCTTGCTCAAATTTTCATCTCTGTCTCTGTGAAGCAGTTACATAGTTAATTCTACAAAATCATTCTGAATGTGCAGCAAGCATACTGGCACACAGGATTTGCAAATGCAACTTCTTAAATAATTATGAGAATTCAAAAATCTGAGAAATTGTTCTGCATCACACATTTGTGTACATGAAATCTCCACAGCTGCATGCACATAAATGCACGCAGGAGATGTAATGCACACTCCCAGAGTTCACATCTTTTAAATGCTTCTAACATATCTTTAATTAAGGGGAAATGTTTTTGCTTTCAGGTAAGGCAATATTCTACAGGATGTGAGCTCCCTTTGAAGTTCACTTTCAGATCTGTTTTGGTAAATGATGGAGTATTTGAAATTATTATTATTTACTTCATTTTAGCAGTCTGGACAGATACAGGGTCCTTCAGGTTCTGTTCCCAGGGTAGTTTCCCACATAACCACTGTAGCATGCAATAGCCAAGGATTTCAAGGTCACCTCTTCTGGATGGAGCTAAAGGGGAGAGAGAGAGAGAGAGAGAGATGAAGAATACGACCCATAAGAAATAGAAAAGCTTTGACTGAACTACTGTTGATGAAATATGAAAAAGCCAAATGGGCAAAGTGTTTTGTTTGTTCAGCTGTATTAGAACTAAAACGCCCAGGATTTTGGCCTCAGTCCACAGACAGGCAGTGACTTGTTGCTGCTGAAAGTAAGGGTCAGTTTCCTCACCTCCTCCAACTTCATCCTTCCTTAGTCTGGCCTGTCACATGAACTTGATCCCCATGGCCTCTGACATGATCCAGACAGCCCATAACCCAGTACCAACACTTTCTCAAAGAGCCAAGCAGTAAAACAAAGAAATAAATGTCTGCTGCTAAATTGCTAACACATGTTCCAGGAAGTCCATGGGGTCCACATTGGTCATGCAGAGACCCTTTCAGTGCAGACTAAACACTGATGGCCTTTCCTGTTCTACTATAGAACTATTTGAAGTTGGAAGATATGACAAAACTGCCATCTAGTGTACATTTACACACCAAATCAGTCTGCTTACAAGTTCCATGAACTGTTTGTTTAAAGAGAGAGTTGTAGCACAGGTTAAAATACACTGGCTCTTTAGTAAATCATTCATACATTTATCACAATTTTGCTTGCCAATAAGAAAAGCACCGAGTTATTTCACAAACACCAAAACCCCCCAACCCCATACGAAAAAGCTGAAAACACATACTAATTTTGTTTCTTCACTACTGGTGACAAAAAACAAACATCTTATACACAGGGAGACAGACGGTACTTGAATTCATACAAAGATTGACTGTTCCCAGGAAAGAAACCCACTGCAATGTAATCTAAGAACTAGCATTGTTGATTGCTATTTTAAGTAACAAGCTGGGGCAGATTCCCCATTTCTTTGTATGAAGCTGAAGCATATCCCATGTTCACAATATAACATGGTAGGCTGAAGTGCACTAACAACCTGTTAATCAATTAAAATTATTGAGTAAAAAAAATAGCAAGTTCTTTTGAAAATAAATTACTCATTTTCCCAAATTCATTTGAAACCTGCATAAAAACTGAGGGCAACTGTGAGTTTATATTTACGTGGTACCCCACGTCTAAAATAGAGAGACAGACACACAAGTAGTAGAGTATGTGGCTGTTAATCCAGCTGTAAACAGGTATCATATTTTATGAGCTTTCATTAAATAAATTCCAAAAAGTTACTCAGCAAACGTATCTTTTAATTTAAAAAGTCATCTACTGAAAGCTACAGTGCCAACGCTTCGTAACTGTTTCTTGTTACCATACATGGTTGTTATAAAAGCAGAAGACAAGATTAGTTCTTACATATTCTCTATCTTTACCACTATTAGACTATCAGATTACTAAAGGCCCTGCAATCCAACAGAATGCTACGTTATCCCTTGGGTGTCATTTATTTTCTGCACTAGATTCAACAATGTCCTAATGCAAGACTTGGCTCTCGTATTAAAATAAAAACAATCTATACCACTTGCTGTTCTGTAGCGATTTCTTCAGTCATAAATCTCCCGTTAACTGTGGAATGATTCCATTCATACACATGTGTTCACAACTCCTTTTTCCATTATGGCAATTCCAGATTACAACCATATAAACCAGCACTTTTGATGGCAGAGCCTCTAATTTTCACAAAATGCTATTCTGACACCTGTTTGTGTGACACAGGCTACATACAACCAGCCCTTTGAGAAAAATTGTCAGAATTACAATGGAGTACTTTTTTCACTGAGGGAGTAATTGATATGAAGCTGTAAGTAATGGCAAGTCATTTAGATTTCAGAAGCTAACCTAACATAACTACTCTTCAGATTAAATAGTCCTCAGAGAGTAAAATTTATTCCGTTGTTGTAATTTGGCCATGTCTAATTACCTTTGAATTCACATTTTAGATCTTTCACCCATTTCTTGATCTGCTACTTCATTTGTACAGCCAAGTCATGTTGTGAGTAGGCAGCATGTGTACAAGAGTTTTACCAATGCGTTAAGAAAGTTGTGGTGTCCCACAGAATAAATGCAAAATATATGCAATTAAACTACATGCTGCAACAATTAAAAAGAAAATGAAAAGTATTCCAAAGAGATGATAAATTACCAAAGCTGTTTATTTATCTACATATTTGCAAATCAGTGTTAATACACAAGTAGATTTACACATATCTTTTTTTTATATTTATTCAAAAGTATCAACATTTCATATCTACTTGATTGTGTATTGTCCTATCCTCGCTCCCTACTCTCTCATCAGTTCATTATTAGAGATCTTAACGTCTTGAAATGATAATATTTATATCATCATGATCTTTAATATTTTTATATATTTATTTGACTAATAATTACTCTGCTCTTTAGTGAAACAACAGTGTGCTTTATGGTAGTAACCAGTTGAATTCATTACAAATGTGAACTCTCTATTCTCTAAATAATCCCAATTTATCTCTCAACTATATCTTTAACCAGAAAAATAAATCTGCTAATAAAATCTAAAATGAGATTACTAGAGTCCTTGATGATTTAAAAAATAAATCTGGGTTTAAAGAACTTCAAAGCCTGCTTTATTTTAAGATATAATAAACAAGTGAAAATTCATAAAATTTTTACTTTTAAAATACAGCAATTCTGCTTGATAATCTGTCACTTTTACAAGACCATATTTTAAAAAGAATCCTTATTTTAAACCAAATTACATTTGATTTATCTGTAGACTAAGAATTTCTATTCTTTTTTTCAATAGACATTTGAAATTTGATTTTCCATTAGCTACTACAATATTATGGTGTTACAGTTTTCAGCCCAATATTAAATGCTACCTGATGAAAACATTTTAGTATAATATTATATTCCACAATACTTCACAGTTTAACTTTTTCACTTCAATATTTAAGACCTGATTCTGTACTTGTGCCAAGATAAATCAGAAGGTACTCCATTGAAGTCACTGGAGTGAAATCAGAGTCAGGCCCTTAGAATATATTCTCAACTCAACATGTAGGGATAGTGCTGAAAAATTTACTCTAACAGAGTAGCATAACTGAAGCAACTCACACTGAGATGAGAATGTATTATGCTTCTGCGTATGTAACACATTTTGCAGTTAGTTGAGACCTAATATGAATTTGGATTACTATTTCAAAACGGAAAGTAAATTATATCATACGAGCCATTTTTATGGTCTTGAACCTCCAACGTTCCCAAGAATTCATCTTAAAGACATCTGCTAACCAGAATTCATGTGTGGAACTCTCCAGCAACATAAAATGGGAGTTTTCCACTATGCCCTTATTTTGCTAACTATTTCTCCTTCCACTCAGAGTGAGCTAGAAGGCTGATCAAAGACAGAGATAATATGTTTTTCTATGACATTTTCACTACTACTATCACATTATAATTTCATCATTAGTCTTTAGATTGTAAGCTCTTCAAGGCAAGGATTGTTTTATAAGTTTGTACAGTGTCTTACACAATGGGACCACCAATCCTAACCGGGGTTTCTAGGGTCTACCATAATATAAATAATAATAGTGTTTTTTCATGACACAAAGCCTATAAAGAAAAAAAGTGTGTCAAACTGACTGTGGAGTTAGAAATATAATTTTAAAAAGATATTACCCTATGGAGTTATATCTTATGAGATGAGTGTTGTCATCTGTAGAGCACTATAAAGTAACAGAACAGTTCAGCTTGGGGTTGAGAATAAGACAAAGAAGATAAACGAGACTGAAATATGAGACTCGATAAAATTAATGGCTGACATATTTCCAAGGAACATAATGAAGTACTGCCTCATTGAGGGTATGGTCAGCCTGAGGAATTTACTGCAGCAGGAGGGCAGACTCAAATATGGTGCATTGTTTTTTAAAAGAAGGCTGGATAGTTTTAAACACCACTTGTGGGCAGCGTACACAAATTTAGCAGAGGGTTATACACAGAACTCTGTGAACAGCAGATTTTTCAGCTTGCTAGCAGTTCTGAGGGTGGAACGGGAGGGAGAAGCGTTCTGGGTCAAGCTGACACTGACATTTTTCAAAATTTTCAGCAAATCAACAAGTAATTGATTTGGATAGAACAAAAACAAAACACTTTCAATTTAGGGCATTTTAACCTTTCTTTTTTTTTTTTTTTTTTTTTTAAATAAAAGCAAAGGAAATTTGGAAACAAATGGCTAGATTTGCAAAATCAGGGTGGTGGTGATCCCCCTTATACCAATAGCCCAGAGGCTGGGCACTGACTTGGGGGGTGGGAGCACCTGACTGCAGCCCCTGTTCCAATGAATAATTATTAATATAAAGTGGAACAGCTGCCAAATAAGAGACAGAGACAGAGAGAGAGAGAGAGAGAGAGGGGAACACACACACCCCACCCCCACCCCAAGCCAGTGTATCCTATAGCCTGGTGTTTAGGGCACTAACCTGGCAGGGGCAAAACCTAAGTTCAAGGCCCTGCTCCAGAACAGGGATTTGAACCTTGGGCGCTCACATCCCAACCAAGTGCCCTAACTAATAGACTTGGGTGTAAGAAAAGGGGTGGTACTTGAACTGACAGAGCAACAGTTCATAGATTCCAAAATAGTTCCGCTTGAACTAGACAACATCTTTCAAAAGAACATCCGATCTTCATTTCAAAATTGCCAGTGATGCAGAATCTACTACAAACCTTGGCAAATTGTTCCAATGGTTAACCACTTTCACTATTACGAAAATTAGGCCTTATTTCCAGGCTAAATTTGACCATGTAGGTACTTTGTTCAAGTCGCTCCTAAACTCTCTCTTTGTTAAACTAACAAGACTGAGCTCCTTGTGTCTATCACTATAAGACAGGTTTTCTAATCCTTTCTGATCTCATGGCTCTGCACCTTCTCCAATTTATCAACATCCTTCATGAACTGTGGGCACAAGAATTGGACACAGTATTCCAGCATCGGTCACACCACTGCCAAATACAGCAGTAAAATAACCTCTACTCCTACTCAATATTCCCCCATTAATGCATCCAAGGATCATCAGGTTGAGTATGGCAAATCCAATGTTAATAGACAAGAATAGGGGGATGAGAGGGTAACAAGAGAAGAGAATCCAGAGAATTTGACTTTGGGTTTTGGTAATGCATGATTTCCCCTAGGCATGGAGCTTAAGGGAGTTGTAATGCATCTGCAGGCCTACTGGTCCTTCAAAGGAAGGTGTTGGTCTAATTAGAAATGCCAATTTCAGAACTCCTTTTCCTCCTCCCTGCCATAGCCACAGTTAATTGCACAGTTCTCTCTCACTTGCACTGCTCTGACTTCCTGCTCCCTGGCCTCCTCTCCTGTCTGTCCAATGTTCAGTAGCTTAGAATTACTTCTACTCTCCAGTAAAGCTCTGTCTTGCTTACACACTTCATCTCACCCCCTTGCACTGCCCAGTCATTTCACCTTGTTCCTCCCTTTGACTCCTCTTCCCACACTTGGCTGCACATCTCTTTTCCTAGCGTTCTCTATACCTAAAATGATATTCTACCACATTCACTTTTACACTGCAAGTCACTCCTTGAAATCTACCCTGGACTTTGACTCCTGGGCTGCCTGCTATTGCTCGATCTCTCCTTACAAATATTAGACTTTACTTGATTCACTTGCTATACTATGCCCCACATCTTTTATTTTAACCTCACTCCCCCTTCCTCAACATCCTGTTTTATGTTCTATATTTGTCTTATTGAAAATGAAAACTCTTTGAGGCAGGGGCCATATGTTTATGTCTTTAATCTCTTAAGTGCTATCCAAAGCTATAGTGATTATTTATATTATATACACACACCACATGTGTTTTTGTTAAACTACATAAGCACGATCCAAAGTTATAGTGCCAAACACATGCCCACAGCATACAGAATTATATATGTATGTACACACATAAGGCCCTGTGACTTTGATGGCACTTATGCAGTTTATTAATAAAAACAAAACACCACAACAACAAACACAAAAACTGCTAGAAAAAGTACACAGCAAGGAAAGTTTGTCAGCAGTGCCAGAATTTTTAGTGAAAGCAGTAGTGAAACCTACAGTGCTGGCCCCAGATTTTGTGGATAGCATGTAAATTTCCCCACTGCCCGTCAATAGTCTGATGGTATGAATATCATCTCACTTATGATGGAGTGCAGAATAGACGACTCGTGCCTCCTGATACGGGGGTTGGGGGGGGGAGGATGGGAGACCACACGCTATGTAAAGGGGAGGACACGTGATTGCAGCCAACTCTGCCGGCTCCTGGGAGGCTGGGGTCAGAGGAGTGGGGAGCATGAGCCCATGGGCCCCGCTGAGGCCACGCCTAGCCCAGGGAAACTCACAGCACCAGTGTCTGCCTGGAGTTTGTGGACACTTCAGTAGGGGAGGCAATGCCACTACCTTCGGCTAAGCAGATGCCAGGGAACCTGCTCTCAGCACCTTCCCCAGTACACCCCTCCCTGAACCCAGCCAGGGGCCGTTGTGCTTTCCCCACTTCACCAGAGTTGCCTGGGGACGGTGGCCCTCTATCTTTCTCCCACTGGGACACCCCCCACCCCCGACACCTTCGGCCACTCTCTCTGGCAGCTGGGGAGCAAGAAGGAGCCATTTCTCATGCTGGCTGAAGCAGGCTGCTCCGGGTCACTGTTCTGTGCAGCACGGCAGCTGCCTGAGAGAGCCTGGCTGGGGAGGTGATAGCGGCTCGCCCCTCTACTCCTGTCCCAGGCCTGACTGCCAGGGACAGGGGCTGAGTAAGCTGGAAACATGCCAGGGGCTCACTTGGCCCCTATCCCCAGCAGCCAGGCCTGGGTGGGGAGCAGAGGGGACGAGTTGCTGGCGTCTCCCCAGCCAGACTTTCACAGGCAGCCACCACACTGCACAGAGCAGAGATCCAGAGAGGCTGGCATGATAAGCGGGTGGTCCTGCCCCTTCCACTCTCTGCCTGGGCCTGGCTGCCAGGGATAGGGACTGAGCATGCCAGGGAGCAAGCACAGTGAGAAAAGGGAGCCTCTCCCTCTCCTCCTCAACCCCCTCAGGCCAAGCAGAAATTTTTTTTGGGGTGGGGGGGGCACTTGACCCCACATGCGTCGCATACGGAGTGCAGTAAAATCTGGTATGTCTAAAAGTAGAAATAATTAACAGCATGTTATTTGGCTTGTGGCAGCATAAACACTGAATGATGATAACTTGTTGCCATGTATTGTTACCTTAATACTTTGAAAGAAACAGGTTTTATTTTTTGATTCTCCAAACTAGTAGGGGACCTAAATCTTCTGTAAACTCGACAAAACCCATAAAGAGTACATTTTTATTTACTGTATTTTTAGGTTTAGAATGCACCCATTATGTAATTCCTAGGAACACAAACAAATTACAATTCATTTACCGGCATTAATAAAAATAAGGCTCATCATTTACCAGTCATACACAGACCACAAATAAACTAAATACCTATACAGAGTCAACTTCCTCAAGCAAAAGCCCGAGAAAACAGATGACTATTGCACTACTCCCTACAGGTTCAAAGACACTGTCTCTGTCAGACCAGTGGAGAAAGCAAAAAGTAGCCCCAAGGGCCATTCACTAGGAACAACACAGTGCCAGCTCCCTAATATGTGAACTTAGGGAGCACACATTCTAACTGACTTCAAGCAGGATGAATGGCAATAACACAATCTGAAGGACACAAAGGCATGGATAACTCTGGCAAGGCCCACATCAGAGATAGTTACAGCTGCCATACCAGACACAGATTATACAAGACACTTTTCGCAGTGATGCCATATAAGAATCCAGAAGTAAAAAGCACTGAGAAACTGCAAAAATTTGACAACTGGGTATAACTGGGGGCAGGTACCACCTTTTGCTGTAGGCTCTGGGTACCCTGAACCTATCACAACATCATCTGTCTGCACCATCCTTCCTATTTCATATGTTTTTAATCATTCTAGGTGCTTGAGTGAAGATACATTAAAGAAAAGCTTTGTTAAACTAATAACATATTTAGAGGTGTCTCTCTGCCACTGAAACAAAAAGGGAAAGTAATTAATATTAATTATGTAAAGTGTTGGCTTGGAAAAGGAAAAGAATCAGGAGAATGATCCTGAAATTCACTGCACACAAATATACATTGGAGGGAATTTAACTTAGTTCATACTCTTATGTTCATCTATGATGGCAAATTAAAACTGGTCTTACACACTCAATGCACAGGTCTGGAGTATTTAAAAAAAGCTCAATATGTTAAGCGCAGTATATCTCCAGAGAAATTAGGTATTGACTGCATGCCTCAGTGAGTAGAAAATCTACAAAAATCCATATGATACACTGATCCAAATGTTACTTTTTAACAATTCTAACTATGTAACAAATTTTTAAAACATACATTTGATGCAGATATAATTCACTTTAATTATCAAGTAACAAGAATGTAATTCTATTTATACAGCACGGACTTTCAAAATGAATGCAAGACTATGTTCAATATGGTTCACTCAAATTCTATGTAAAAACTAAAACACTACAGTCTAATTTGGGGAATAAATCTCCAATTTAAAAAAGGCATCCTCTAACCTCTCTTTCTTACAACACCAGAGCAAACAAGTAGCCAGGAAGACTGAAGTCTGTCAAGTTAGTTTAGAACCTAGGCCAGAAGCTCAAATGAAAATTAAGCACATAGCAACTCATGTTCCATACTGAATGATATTGATGGGAAGAGCAGATCTTAGGCTCACAAAAGACCGTCACAAAAATGCAGACTAGTAATGGAAACTGATACCATGGAATCGTTGTTTGGTGTCCAATGCTAAATAACTTCCAGGATCTCAGTATGATTCCCAGTGGATAACATCACAACAGCCATCATAACTGGGAAGCTTAGCAAAGAGTACATGGAATGAATGTGAATGAGGCTGGATTGCTCTCTCTATCCTACCTGTGATAGCAATGTTCATTTAAGTTAGTGGGAAGCTTGCAATGAAACTGCGCGGTACTTTCTTTGTGGAAAGGGGCAAATCAGTTTCAAGAGGCACTTTCAAAAGCCACAAATTGATATTTTTTGGAAGTCGAAACCAGACATCTCAATCAAACCACTGCACACTTTTGTACAGCTAATTCATAAATAAGAAAGAGTGGAAGTTTGAAGGTTTCCATTTGTCTAACTCAATATAACAAGTTCTACCACTCAGGTAGAACACCACATAAAAAAGCCTTAATAAATATTTTTGTTGTTGAAATATTTGACTTTTAAAATACTTTGGTATGGTACATATAGTCAGAAAAGCCCTTTGGAAAGAATCATATATACACACATGCATATATATAAAAATTAAAAATCAACTATGTTCAAAGAACAACATTAAGGCTGCACGTCAAGCATGCAAAAGTTAGGAAAAGCCAGAATCATGGTTGCCTGTGCAACCTTAATTTATCCTCCTTCTACATATGCATTATGATATCGTCTAACTACTCACCACATACTGCTTTTTCCACAAGAGCCCTGCCTCATTCCCTGCACTGGACAGTGTGTGCTCCAGGTGAATGAGGGTTGTGAATGAGGATGTTGTCTGTAAGCCCTATGTGCCATTTGTTTCTGAAGTGGAAGTTTTGTAGTGAATGAGGTAGAGGACTGCAGGAAGAATAAGGACGGTGTTGTGCTTAAGACAGTTGAATGCCACCATAGATAACAGGATTCTATCCCTGCCTTTGCAACACTACTGGACAAGCCACTTAAACTAAGCTTTTCACAGGAGCTGCTAATTTTGTGTTCCTCATTTTCTAGGTGCCCAATTTGAGACACCGGGGATCAGATTTGCAGACAGGCTGACAACTGCAGCTCAAATCAATGAAAGCTGTGCACAAAATGTGTTATAAAATGTTATGGAATGCTAAATTCCCTGAAAAAAAATCAAGCTCTGGTTGTCTCAAGTTGGGCACCCAAAATCAGTGGACACTTGAAAATTCTGGCCTTAATCTCTCTCTGCTTCAGTTTCTGATTTTAAAAAGGGGATAATATTTCCCTATTTCACAGGCACATCAGGAAAATACTCATTTCTTTAATGTTTGTGAATCACTCAGATTCTAAGGAATGTAATACTTCTGTATTCAGAGCACGGTTTGAAAAGTGTGCAGGATATATGGCATGGGAGCACATACTGAACAATGAAGATAAAAAGAAATACTGCACAGCTGCCCATTCAGTGAGCACCACCCATCCTATGCACTGAATGAGGCTAGGGGTTCTGTTGAAAAAAATAGTATGTGATCATGTAATTAAAGACCGTGTCATGGCAAATGCACAAAGGGGCTGAATTAAGGATGCACAGACCACCATAAAAATCTGGCATTTTCTATCTTTCAAGTGTTTGATTTTGCAACCTTAATGTTTTTAAGATGGGCTTTTTAGTTGTTGTTTTATTTTTAATGTGATATATGTGTGTCTGCATGTGTATATAGATATAGTGGGTACACTCCCCCTCCCTCAGCTCAACGGCAGCCCAGATCCATTGATGTAATCACATTAGAGACTCCCCTTAGCAGCGGATGCCTTCACAACCCCCTTGGAAAAGATAACATGGTCCCAGTCTATATTAACTTCCATGGGAAATGTGTAGGGTTGGAGGGGAGATGTGCCCTCTGATGTTGCCTGGATTCTGCTCCCTTCTCCACATGGAACTCAGACCTGCAGCATGTGCTCTGCGGGTTCTAAAGAGACGGAATTTGCCATAACAGTCTTTTCTTACAACATGCAGTTGGAAGTGGAAAAGTCCAAGTCCTTCACAACAACTAGCTGCCCCAAGTGAATCCTCAACTGGTGTAAATCCTGAGAGATCCATTTTTTATAGCAGTTCAGGGTCTGGCTCCCTATCCCTATACTGTCTGGTGTCAGGCCCTGTAGATTTTTCTCTTGGGGCAAACTCTGCCCCTCACACATGACACTGAGATGAAATGGCAGTGAAGGGATATTTGTGGGGAGTTCCTTTTCCACAGCCCTCCCCATCTTACCCACCACCACCATGGCTTTTGATTTTACCACAGAAGGGGATGATCTGACCTCTAATTTTGCTGGGGTGAGGAACGAAGAATTCACCCACTTACACCCAACCACAACCACCCTGTTCAAAAGGGGGAGGGAAATAAAAGATGCATCCCCTCCCTAGTACCAAGACTCTCAACTGCCTCCTGTTCACCAGAAAACTAAACCAACTGCTATGCCTGCCCAGGTGCTCAGTCCCAACTGCCACAACCTCCAGTTTCTCCCTTCAACAACACTCACACAGATCTCCAAGGGACAGTTTTCAGAGTGGTGCTCATGCATCTAGTCACACAGCTCACAGTAACAGGGTCAGGAAGGGACTGGAGCATATGTCCTCTTCACAACAGAATGTTTTCAGCAGGTGAAGCTGTGCAATTGTCTGAGCAGCATATACTTGACAGTCTTATTTCATTTTTCCTAATGACCAGCGTTAAACGACTGCAGGTTTTAACAGCGCTGGCAAATTATCAAGACCCTCTACATTACATGGTCAATGGTCCTTTTAATAGAAAAAGCAATAATATACAGTTGTTTGTGCCAACTAAAACTCATTAGAAAGTATTAGTTTAAGGTAACAGTTCAGCAGAATTAACAAGCACAAATTTCTACAGTTATCATTTGAGACACTGTGGTCCTACCATAGCTAGCCACAGACAGCCAGTCCATTCTTTCAGGTTTAGAAAATTTGAGGGGGTGGAAATACTTAACAAAAATATTGTTTTGCAGCAAGAGTCAAAGTTTTTCAATAATCACCATTTTTCACTAGCATAACATTAGAATTGACTTTTTGTCTTGCTGACATAGCAACTAAGAAAGTTGTGTTACATTGACCATATTGATTGTGAACAATGCAGCCATCATTGGGACTCTGCAACATATATTTTCAATATTGACCTCCCACTCCCTTTTTCCATGGCTCTGTGGGTCTGCTATTGAATTTGGACTGCAGTATAATAAACAGCTAAGGTTTAATTAATGGTAAATGAATACAAGACAGAGGTTATGACTTTAACTAATTAGGGAATTGTTGAATTAAGTCTGCCTTGGAATGCAAGGCAGTACAATCAATATCCAATAAAAGGACTATGTATGTAATTTACCTGCAAATGTGTTTCCAATACCATCAAATTGAGTTTAAATAAGTAAGATATATGAAAGGCTACTGGAAAAGATTTCAAAAAGTTAACACTTTGTAGCTTTAAAAAAGGATTCTCTCTCTGTAGGAGGATGTCTCGAAATGGTGTGACACACAGACTGAAAAACAGGTATAGATCTGCATAAAGGCATATTTATCAGGCCACAGAAATTCTTCTTAGGTAATGTGAAACTGCCAAACATCTCCCGCATCTCTACGTTCTAGAGCAGGGATTCTCAAACTTCATTGCATCGCGACCCAGTTCTGACAACAACAGTTACTACACAGCCCCAGGACAGGGGCCCAAAGCCAAAACCCGAGCCCCGCCACACCAGGCTTGGGGAGGGAGGCATCAAAGCTGAAGCCCAAGGGATCCAGCCCCAGGTGGGGCGCCTGTAACTGAGCCCCTTCGCCTAGGGCTGAAGCTCTTGGGCTTCAGCCCCGGGCAGTGGGGCTCAGGCCATGGCTTCAGCCCCAGGCCCAGCAAGTCTAACGCCAACCCTGGTGATCCCATTAAAATGGGACTGAAACCCACTTTCGGGTCCCGACCACTGCTGTTCTGGAGCATGAACAAAACAAACCACTGTACGATAGTATTATCAATATAAGCTAATGACCAAGTTTAAAGGCAAGTTTCTTTTGTAGCTTCTTCCCCCATCTTCCAGCCTACCTCACCCATTATTCTCTAAGTGTTAACACATTCCCCTTTCCCTTCACTAGAAGCAACATTCCCTGCTGTGACAGGAGGTCACCACATAAGAGCTTCTTCTGATCAACCATCACCAATACCCACCACTGCTCCGTAACATACTCCAGTTCACACAGCCTGATTACTTATTCTGTAATCACTCTTCTGAAATAAAAGAAGAAACCTACCTACTCCCTTGTGGGCATCTAAGCTGGTAAACTCTATTGTCCCATTATGGCCCTTTCTAGGATTTTCCTTATACTGTTTGTGGTTCCCATTGGGACAATATCGGTAGGAAAGTCCATAATCTGCAAGATAAACCTGGAAGAGATGAACAGACAAATGAATAATGCTTTTGTCCTTTGAAAGTATAACCTTTATAATTAAGTCTTAAGAAACAGATAGGTTAAGGACAGTCTTAGATCTACGTTTTATTAAACCAAATGGTGTCTCAGGATAAAATATGTACAACTGGGTGCTGTAACTGCCGCCCTCTCCATTTAAATCCTTCTTCTACCATGCGCTTATCTTATTTCAAAGTCGAGTAGGATTTCCGTCTTTTTATTTTGCTCTTAAGTTCTTTTCTCTCCAGTTCGGCATCTAAGCATCATAAACCACAATACGTCCTATCTGTCCTCATGCAGCTTAAGGGGACCCCTTCCTCTCCTTCCTAAAAACACACACACCAGATCAAATCTTTCAACAATTAAGATTTATTATACAAGTTCATAATGGCGAGGACTATAAAAGTGTAGAAAAAGAGTGAAAGTCACCTAGTTTCTCTAAAACACAAAATCCCAGTTTGCATATAGAATTTATCATGCTATTGCCAGCCATTAGACTGGTAGTAGCCACATCATCATCATCACCCCCACCACCGCTGGTAACTCAGTACCAGAAACAGTTTTTTAAACAGAATGCAGAAATTTTAAGAAAAAGACAGAAAGCAATCAGAAAAAAAATGTTCCTCAGTTATGTTGAAATATTTACATTGAAAATTTTTAAGAAGTTTTACAAGCACAGAATCAAACTGTATTGGCAGACCCAATGGGGTTCAAAAGAGTTGCATCGGTTATAACAAAGAACAGATTTTGGCCTCCACTGTGAACTCCAGGAAGAGTTCATTTATTATGACATTTATCTTCAAATACAAGGCTAGCATATTCTTCAAGATTTGTGGCTATATGCACGCAAGTACCCAAAGAGAGTACATACCCGCAAGGGGCTGAATACTGTACGTGATATGTACTTTAAAAAAAAATTCTTAATGCTTATCCATGTGAGTGAATATTAATAATAGAGCAGACTGAAGATAGAACTACTGTAGCAAGCCTCACATTTTACAGCAATCTCTATTAAGCAGTATTGTTTAATGGTTAGACCAGCAGACAGTCAGGAGAACTGTGTTCTGTTCTCAACTCTGCCTCAGTCAGTGTCACTTTCAGCAAGTAATTTGACTTCACTGTGCCTCAGTTTCCCCATCTGAGAAATGCAGGTAAGACTGCAGAAAATGTCTATTCTACCACTTATATACTTTAGACTAAGGTTGGTTTTGTGGTACATCATTTTCACACGCTTGCCTGACCTTTGCCCTTCACCTATTACTAGAACTGGTCAACCTAAATTACGTTGTGTAAATATTCATAGTGCTTCTTACCACGTAATATGCTGCACATTCACAGAAGACAGGTAGTACAGGCCAGATCCAAAACCCTTTGAAGTCAATGTACAGACTCTCTAAATAGGTAGTATAATGTAAGAATACAAGAAACTAGTTTTCTTAGTATAATCTTTAGTAACTTTTGTTTTCCATTTAGTTTTAATAGGAAAAAGTTTATCTGGTAACAGAAGAGCTCTCTGTGCTTTAAATTTAATTATATCGTTGTTGGTGGGTTTCACTCCTTCCTACATCCCTCCCCAGGAAAAAACCACGACCACTATTTTGTAATGCATGCTGTTAAATGACTGATTCCTGTTTGTGCTCCAGGCAGCTTCAGATTTTGGGCTGTTGGCGTCATGGTTTTACAGTTTCTGCTGTAGGATCTGTGCTTATTTGGAGCGTGTAAGCTGGGATAAAGCACTCTCTTCCTGCAGGGTGATGTGTTTAAGATTACTGAGTATGTTTTTCACCTGACGGACTGTACAAACTGTGATACAAGATTAAAGACTGTAGGCACCATTAGGAAATCTGGGACAAGGCACAAACTTTGCTGGGTTGACCCAGTGATTTTCTCCCATGTTCTCCAGTGTATTCTAGATGCTTTGGTACCCACCCTAATTGAGCCTGAAGTCAATAATGCACTGAGTCAGTGTGGCAGGGCACTGATTTAAACTACCATATCATCAAGCTTAGTGATGTGGAGGGGAGCCTTCCCCATATGGTGTGGGCTGTGGTGGAAAGATGCTGTACGGTGTGTTCTTCCCTGGCTAAGTAGCAGCATTTGGATTTTGCTTGACTGTAGGGTCTTTGGCAGAGATAGCTGGGCAGGTATAGATAAAATGACACCAAATTGAACCAGACCCCTAAAAAGCATGGCCAAGTTTTATATTAAATTTAACAGGTTTTTAGCATGTTAGAGAAACAACAGAGCGGCATGAGTGAAGGACATCAAGGCATCTCCACACTTCCTGCCCTGCTGGAACCACAGGATATGTCTACGTTGCACTTAAACACACGTTTGCCCTGTGTCATTTGACTCTGGCTTGCAGGACTCAGACTGCAGGGCTATAAAACTGTAGTGCACAGAATCAGGCTTAGGCTGGAGCCAAAGCTCTGGGACCCCTACAGCCCAACCCCAAACATCTACACCACAATCTTACAGCTTGAGCCCCGCAAGCCCAAGTCAGCTGACACAGGCGGGCTGCACATGTGTAATTACAGTGTAGAGATACCCACAAAGAGCTGGTGAACTCACAAGTAAGCCTGTTTTCAAAAGACACCCAAATGTCATGAAAAGTATCTCAACTTTGGGATACTTAGTAAACCAAACATTTAAGTTCACTCATCATTAGTGTGGTTGCCCAGTCTAGTTCTAAATGACTCCAGGGAGGAGGCTTCCACCACCTTCCTTGGAGGACTCCTACAACTTTCACTATCAGCAGGTTTTTCCATGATCATGGGATTGATCCCATACCAGTGAAGTCAGTAGCAAAACTCCCTTTGATTGCAATGGAGATAGGATTTCACCCTGGAAGTTTTATCACCAACTTCAGTGAAAGCAGGAGCAGGCCCATGTAGTCTAAATGATCCTTTTCTTAATTTAATCTCATTAGTTGCAATTACACCCCTTTTCCCATGCTAAATAACTCCTCTTCCAATCCGGTTTTCAGCTTTTGATATTGCAGATCAGGGTATCCTTTGAACTCACTACATACATTGGTGGGGTTTTTAATTAAATGTTTTTCATTATAGGAAGGGGAGAAAAAGCCACTGACTGTAACAAAGAAAGAAAAATAAATACAAAAGTTAAGTACAACTTTTAGCCCATACTCACCATGTCATAAAATAACAATTAACATCTGTTCACTGCTTTACGTTGCAAGAACCAAAGAAAACAGGAACAAGCCATAGGAAATGAGAAAAAGAGAATATGTAGGACAGTATGTCAGACTGAAGAAATACCATGGAAAGCTAGGAAGCTGTTTCTAGACAGCCAATCTGTTTGTTTGGCAAGGGGTTGAACTTGGTTGGTTTTGTTTAGTTTTTGTTTTATTTTTCATGTAATTATGTACTGGACCCAGCAGTTCTTACTTAATTTCATGCATAAGTGTGCCTATCACACACGCAAATACCAGATATGCATGCACAGATAAGGCCAGTTATGTGCCTAACAGACGTAGGTGCTCATTTGTATGCATGAAACCTGATCATAATGCTTATATTTAAATACTTTAAACAAATGTTAAACAACAAAATAAACAGGGAACTTATGCTACCCTAGACCAATTAGTTAGGATATTCCACGGCATTCTCTTTTAGACTTGTGATGGGGTATACGAACCCCACTCTGGGCCAGAATGGGTTAATAAGAGCCTATAGGCCTTGCCCTGCTACACCTACTAAAGGGGTCAAGCCTGGAGGGAAGAGTTAAAAGGGCTGGAGCTGACCAGGAAGGAGAGCAGCTCACTGGCTCTCACTCAATTCTGAACAGAGCTGGGGGAAAAGGAGTATAACAAGACAAGGGTAGAGATGTAGGTAGGGACAGAGCTGCAGAGAGGCTTGAAGGGTGGTGGTGGTGGGGAAGGATGAATATTAAGAAAGGAGAAACCATTAGAGAGAGATCGGAGAAGGGGACGGAGGGAAACAGTCAGAACAGAAGGTCAGGAAGGTAATCTTGGCAGCGAAGAGGCGTGAGGAAGGAGAGCTGGAAGAGATCAGAAAGGAAGAGGCTGAGAAGTGATAAGAGTACAGGGGAAGTGTTGTGTTGAAGCATATAATTTTGAGGGGAGGGAAGATACAAGGTTTGCTAAACTTTGAATCAGCTGAACTGTAGTGGGTAAAAGGAGACAAAAACATCATCTCGACTTGTATACGTTTTTATATAAACAGCCAAGTGCCAGCTGGACTGAGTTTCGTTAGAGTGTAATGACCCCCAAGTACTCATGAGGTCACTGGTGTACCTAACAATGAACCAGGAATATGCAGAAACAGAAAGAAATGGCTATATCTGGGCATCAGACACTGCTTTAGCTTGAACAAATGGATAAGGGCTGTGTTGGCTGACCATTCCTCTGGGCATTAAGAGAGGAGCACAGTAAAACCATTGGTTTCAGAGTAACAGCCGTGTTAGTCTGTATTCGCAAAAAGAAAAGGAGTACTTGTAGCACCTTAGAGACTAACCAATTTATTTGAGCATGAGCTTTCGTGAGCTACAGCTCACTTCATCAGATGTATACCGTGGAAACTGCAGCAGACTTTATATACACACAGAGATCATGAAACAATACCTCCTCCCACCCCACTGTCCTGCTGGTAATAGCTTATCTAAAGTGATCATCAGGTGGGCCATTTCCAGCACAAATCCAGGTTCTCTCACCCTTCACCCCCCCACACAAATTCACTCTCCTGCTGGTGCTAGCCCATCCAAAGTGACAACTCTTTACATAATCAAGTCGGGCTATTTCCTGCATAAATCCAGGTTTTCTCACATCCCCCCCACCCCCATACACACACAAACTCACTCTCCTGCTGGTAATAGCTCATCTAAACTGACCACTCTCCAAGTTTAAATCCAAGTTAAACCAGAACATCTGGGAGGGGGGGTAGGAAAAAACAAGAGGAAACAGGCTACCTTGCATAATGACTTAGCCACTCCCAGTCTCTATTTAAGCCTAAATTAATAGTATCCAATTTGCAAATGAATTCCAATTCAGCAGTTTCTCACTGGAGTCTGGATTTGAAGTTTTTTTGTTTTAAGATAGCGACCTTCAGGTCTGTGATTGCGTGACCAGAGAGATTGAAGTGTTCTCCGACTGGTTTATGAATGTTATAATTCTTGACATCTGATTTGTGTCCATTTATTCTTTTACGTAGAGACTGTCCAGTTTGACCAATGTACATGGCAGAGGGGCATTGCTGGCACATGATGGCATATATCACATTGGTGGATGTGCAGGTGAACGAGCCTCTGATAGTGTGGCTGATGTTATTAGGCCCTGTGATGGTGTCCCCTGAATAGATATGTGGGCACAATTGGCAACGGGCTTTGTTGCAAGGATAAGTTCCTGGGTTAGTGGTTCTGTTGTGTGGTATGTGGTTGTTGGTGAGTATTTGCTTCAGGTTGCGGGGCTGTCTGTAGGCAAGGACTGGCCTGTCTCCCAAGACTTGTGAGAGTGTTGGGTCATCCTTTAGGATAGGTTGTAGATCCTTAATAATGCGTTGGAGGGGTTTTAGTTGGGGGCTGAAGGTGACCGCTAGTGGCGTTCTGTTATTTTCTTTGTTAGGCCTGTCCTGTAGTAGGTAACTTCTGGGAACTCTTCTGGCTCTATCAATCTGTTTCTTTACTTCTGCAGGTGGGTACTGTAGTTGTAAGAAAGCTTGACAGAGATCTGGTAGGTGTTTGTCTCTCTCTGAGGGGTTGGAGCAAATACGGTTGTATCGCAGAGCTTGGCTGTAGACGATGGATCGTGTGGTGTGGTCAGGGTGAAAGCTGGAGGCATGCAGGTAGGAATAGCGGTCAGTAGGTTTCCGGTATAGGGTGGTGTTTATGTGGCCATTGTTTATTAGCACTGTAGTGTCCAGGAAGTGGATCTCTTGTGTGGACTGGACCAGGCTGAGGTTGGTGGTGGGATGGAAATTGTTGAAATCATGGTGGAATTCCTCAAGGGCTTCTTTTCCATGGGTCCAGATGATGAAGATGTCATCAATATAGCGCAAGTAGAGTAGGGGCTTTAGGGGACGAGAGCTGAGGAAGCGTTGTTCTAAATCAGCCATAAAAATGTTGGCATACTGTGGGGCCATGCGGGTACCCATAGCAGTGCCGCTGATCTGAAGGTATACATTGTCCCCAAATGTGAAATAGTTATGGGTAAGGACAAAGTCAAAACCATTAGCATCTTCATGATCCCAGATGTTCTGGAAGTCCCTCCACTAATGAGGACCTTGTCTCATCAAGGGGGAAATCTTTGATACATCCAGGGCACAAGTAGACCAGTAAGAATGTCAAGCCATTGCTATAAGATCAGCTGAGTCTGAAGCAATTTTTGGGATATGAGGTTTAAATTCTCTGCTCCCCTTCCTTCTGTGTCACTTCATCCCCATTCTATTTCCTATCTCTTTCCTCTTGGCTTCTGTATAACCGATTCCAATGAACATTTGGAATTAACTGATTCTATAAAGCTATAATCAGCAAGACAGACCAAGACAGTGTACATAGCCTTGCCCCAATGTGCTGAGAAGACTGGTGGAAGGAATCATGCCAACCTCAGGTCACCCCAGATCAGGGAAGTAAGTGAAAGTTCAAAGGTTAAAGCTCAAATTTTTACAGCTAACCTGTCTGCGCACTGTATCTTGCCTGTAACACATGGGATGAAGGAAGCAACAGAGACAGATATTTCCTTTTTCTGTCATCTGTTGTTGTGTGAGTTTGTTGTGTTTGCTTAAAGAGCAGGAATAATCTTAACAACTGCCAACTCAAAATCCAGCAGTGGATTGATTTTTTTCCCCCTTCCTACAAAGACTGCACCATATCTTGCCAATACCAAAAATCAGCACTTATCTCTGAAGGATTTTATTCACTGTAAATGAAAGGAAAGAGAATTTTCCCAGACTCAATAACCACTTAACTTTGGAAATCCAAATATTTTAGATTTTCTATTATTAATTTTCTGTTATTAATTAATCAGCAGATGAGAAGATTTCTATACTTTGGATGCCAAGGGAAAGCAGGCTGTAACACAATCTACAGTTAACTTTTCAATATTGTAACAGTAACGTGAGGATTCTAGTAACACTTTTAAGCCACACACTCTATCATTACCAGAGTGGGGAAGTATTTTGGAGAAAAAATTGATTAGGGAGGGCTCCGAAGAGTATTGCCAACTCTAACCAGAAGTCAGGAACCAGAAGTCATGAGATTGGCTTAAACATAATGAGATTTTAAAAAGCATGTTTGGGGTTCTTGTGTTAGAATATGTAAGGATCATGTTTGCAAGGTTTCTTCAGTTGCTACCTGGGCTAGAAACTTTTTTTAAATTAAATTTAAAGATTCTCAAGTAAAAACCTCATTCCAGCAGATGGGGCTTTAAGAAAAAAAAAACAAACAATATTGCGATACTTGCAATACAATCTTGAGAGTTGGCAAGGCTGCATATATGAAATGTATGGATGCCTGCCCCAGTAATCCATAAAAACGATAAAACTAACGTGTTTTAAACAGACACCCTCCCAAGGCTTGTTTTACTTAAATCAATCTCTCTTTGATTTTAAAGTGTTTGTTTAATGGCAGTCAATCAGCTGTCCCTTTTAATAGCACCAGGATTTGAGGAGGTTAATTAATTCAGTTTTGTCATTTGGGGTCTATATTAATAATGCTCACTCTGCATTACCACCTGAAAAGCTATTGCCGTGAAGTGAATTGTCTTTAGACCCTGAACAATACTGAAATATTTCAGTGTAGCAGCCGTGTTAGTCTGTATCCGCAAAAAGAAAAGGAGTACTTGTGGCACCTTAGAGACTAACAAATTTATTTGAGCATAAGCTTTTGTAATCTACAGAAATGCAAGATCTTGTGTAATGACCCTTTTAAAATAAAAACAGGAAAGATTCCCACTAAAAGTACTATAATGCAGAACAGCAGAACTTTCCAAAATGGAATTTGGGGAACGAGAATGAATCAGACTAGGTTTTCTCAGTACAAAGTTATACATTTAAAAGGTTCTCATAATACTGTAATAAGCTAAAGAATAAATGTTTGGAACTGTGTATGCAGATATGCATGCCAAATATGCATCCATAAATCCTAATAATTGCATGTTCAATGACAAATGTAAATAATGGCTGTAAATGTACATGCACAGTTCTGAAAGTACAGACCTGTCTAGGTCTCTGAATGTAACATGGAATAAGAAAATAAACTTTTTAAAACTGATATCATGTCTCCTAACATCACTGTACTTACTGGCCTGCCTAATGTGATTTTTAAATAAATCTGTTTTACACATAAGTGACAATGCATCTTGACTGATATTGACAAAAATGGATTAATTTGGATTTTTAAAAAGACCTTAAATCTTAAAATTGTGATACATTAACCCCCCTTCCATTACAAAAACAAATCCCACACAGTAATTATTCGGTAGCAAAGCCTCCCACGTGCTTCAAGCATGGAGCTAGAAGTCAGTCAATAAGAGTTCTATTCCTGATTGTGCCTATTTCTGACTTGCCATTAGCCTAGCACTTAACAACCCTGTGTTACAGTTCAGTCAATTTAAAAGCAGGGATAACGTCACCTACCTTTTTTAACACACTGCGAAGGTTGGATGAAATTCCATCCTCAGCATGAAAGAGCTAGAGTCAAATTTCATATGAATGGTGCCGGGAGATTCACGTAGGATTATCAAATTAAGAATAACACAGTACTACTAATGATGTTACAAAACACGTGACGCGGGGTGAAATATCACCGTCTTCCTTTTTGGTCAATGGAGCTGCCATATAAAATCTCATGATGTATTGCTTTGTTAGTTGGATAATAAATTTGGATCACCAGCATATTAGAAAGCTCACTTAATTAGGCCCAGAACTCAGTGATGCTATTGTTAGTGCAAAAAGCAATAAACTACTGTGTGAAACACAAAGCCTGATCCTGTATGGCCCCTGAGCAGTGAACTCTTACTGACATGAGTTCAAGTTGTGGAAGCAGACAGCTTTCAGGATCAGGCCGCTGGTGATGATTCCAGATGAAGGATTATTCAGTTATGTGGTGTATGTACAGCTGCTCATTTGAAAAGGTTAGATATAATGCTGTCAAGATGTTACTCTCTGTTCTCACACACCGCAAATAGACTGTATAAATATTTTAAGATATACAGGAAACTAACTATGGAAGATTTCCTTTACATTCTAGTGAACAATAGTCCCATGGCTAGCACAGGTACATTTATCTTAAAATATGTTTATAACATCCAATCACTACACATGCACCCAGAGATTTTTGAGCTGTTGTGCGTCAGACCCTTGGCTGGTGTAAATTATTACACCAAATTAGTACAGTAGTTCCACTGAAGTCCATGTACACCAGTTGAGGATCTGACGCTGTGACTCAGAAATTTGATTCTTTTTGAGCTCCTTCTTTTATTACAAGCACTCAATGCCTCCTCATTTGCCTGGGAATTCACAAATAAAGTTCAATCTCTGTTCTACCCCTATCTAATACAGGCAAGTATTGTAAGTCCCTCCTCTCCTTCCCCTTTCTAACATGGAGGTTACATTTTCAGTTACTATAGAAAAATATCTGAGTGCTTCTACAGGAGACAAAAAAAAGTCATTCAATGCAACTAGATCTGTCAGCAATAAACATGCACATCGTGCACCCTGAGTTACATAGCCAAAATTATTTTTTATTGGTACAAACTAAATTAAACTTCCATTCAAACCTCTGTCCACTGACCCAGTCACCTTGTTTTCAATTTGAGTGATTTTAGTACTCGTTAAAGTGAAGGATTACTAATACTAAACAGCATGAGGCACGAATCACAAACCGGCTAATATATAAGTAACTAATCAAAGTCTATTAAGACTCAAAACCTTTTGCAATTACTAAACTGACTCAACAGCACAAAGTGATTGCAACATGAAAAATCACTGCATTTTAGCATTATCATAATAAAACATGGAAAGCTAAGATGGAAAACAATCTGTGTTGTGCTAATAAGCTTAGATAGCAATTAACTTGTTTCTCCAAAACTGTCTCCCAGATTCATTTGTCTGGTGAACACCATAAGCTGACAATGGACTATTACAGAAGTCTACAAGAAGTTATTTCAAACCACCATGGTAACTTTTAAGACATATTTAAACATAAGACAGTTTAAAGAAAGCTGAAAAATTAATGTTAAACAGTCATATGAGCGTAATATTTCTGAATGCTGAAATACAGAAAGGGAACTGGGAAATAAAGTAAGCTTTTGGAGTGGTTTTTGGGTCGTTCAATGGTAAACACCTCCAAACAAAGTGAAATAACACTTTGGCAATACTTGTCTGTCACAGAGGACAGAGTCATAGAAGTTGGAAGAAAATCAAATTGTCCATTAGAGCTGGTTGACGTTTTTCAAGGGAAAAGTTCACATAAAAATGGCCCTCATTCAAAAATGAAATTTTTGTCAAGAACAGTCCAAAAATTTCCCCATGCTCTTTTGGTAAGTTTTTCAATTGTTATATAAGACATAACCAAAATGGTTTTTATTTAAAATGAAAAGTGTAAAAAACAAAAATGGATCCATTTCAAACACTATGAAATGAAAACAACTTCAAAAATTTCAGCATGTTTCTTGAAAATGGGTTTTCACTTTATGGCCACTCTACTCCCTTAGTAATAGCACCATCTTGATCTTTCATCAGCAGATCTCAAAGCACTTCACAATCTGCTGTATGCTAAAAGCATACAGTAGCCTTCATATTATTCACCTACTATACCTCTCTACAATGAACAGGACAGGAAAGTAAAAGCCACAGCGCTTATAACAATACCAGAAAGCCAGGAATATCTTGAGAAACTGAATACAATGGGCCAGATCCTTAACCCGTGTAAAGTCCCTTTGCACCAGTCCAGATGGCATAATATAGAAGAGCCATTAGGCTTCTCCAAGTTACTCTATGGGCCATTTTGACCCCTGGCAGCCACAGGATCAGGGGACCTGAAAGGTGGTTTAGCAATGCCTTTCCTTGCTTCTCTCCTTAGCCGCACTGAACATAAGCTTAATAGAGCTGAGGATCTAGCCCAATGATTCACACTTGATAAGATGGTGTCCATACTATAAGTTCTCTAAGCCCTGGTCTACACTAGGAGTTGAGGTCGAATTTAGCAGCGTTAAATCAATTTAACCCTGCACCCATCCACAAAACGAAGCCCTTTTTTTCAACTTAAAGGGCTCTTAAAATCAATTTCCTTACTCCACCCCCGACAAGGGGATTAGTGCTGAAATAGGCCTTGCCAGGTCAAATTTGGGGTACTGTGGATGCAATTAGACGGTATTGGCCTCCGAGAGCTATCCCAGAGTGCTCCGTTGTGACCGCTCTGGACAGCACTCTCAACTCAGATGCACTGGCCAGGTAAACAGGAAAAGGCCCGCGAACTTTTGAATTTCAATTTCCTGTTTGGCCAGTGTGGCAAGCTGCAGGTGAGTGTAGAGCTCATCAGCAGAGGTGACCATGATGGAGTGCCAGAATTGCAAAAGAGCTCCAGCATGGACCAAACGGGAGGTACGGGATCTGATCGCTGTATGGGGAGAGGAATCCATGCTATCAGAACTCCGTTCCAGTTTTCGAAATGCCAAAACATTTGTCAAAATCTCCCAGGGCATGAAGGACAGAGGCCATAACAGGGACCCGAAGCAGTGCCGAGTGAAACTTAAGGAGCTGAGGCAAGCCTATCAGAAAACCAGAGAGGCAAATGGCTGCTCCAGGTCAGAGCCCCAAACATGCCGCTTCTATGATGAGCTGCACGCCATTTTAGGGGGTTCAGCCACCACTACCCCAGCCGTGTTGTTTGACTCCTTCAATGGAGATGGAGGCAACACAGAAGCAGGTTTTGGGGACGAGGAAGATGATGATGATGATGAAGTTGTAGATAGCTCACAGAAGGAAGCGGAGAAACCGGTTTTCCCGACAGCCAGGAACTGTTTCTCACCCTGGACCTGGAGCCAGTACCCCCCGAACCCACCCAAGGCTGTCTCCCAGACCCGCCAGGCGGAGAAGGGACCTCTGATGAGTGTACCTTTTAAAATAGTATACATGGTTTAAAAGCAAGCATGTTTAATGATTAATTTGCCCTGGCATTTGCGGCTCTCCTGGATGTACTCCCAAAGCCTTTGCAAAAGGTTTCTGGGGAGGGCAGCCTTATTCCGTCCACCATGGTAGGACACTTTATCACTCCAGGCCAGTAGCACGTACTCGGGAATCATTGCAGAACAAAGCATTGCAGTGTATGTTTGCTGGCATTCAAACAACATCCGTTCTTTATCTCTCTCTGTTATCCTCAGGAGAGTGATATCATTCATGGTCACCTGGTTGAAAGAAGGTACTTTTCTTAAGGGGACATTCAGGGGCACCCATTCCTGCTGGGCTGTTTGGCTGTGGCTGAACAGAAATGTTCCCCGCTGTTAGCCACGGGGAGGGGGGAGGAGCTAGCCACGTGGTGGGGGGAAGCAAAATGCGACCTTGGAAAGAAAGTACATGTGCTATGTATGTAATGTTAACAACAAGGTTTACCATGAAAGAGTGTACCCATTGTTCTATAAAATGTGTCTTTTTAAAATGCCACTGTCCCTTTTTTTTTCCCTCCACCAGCTGCATGTGTTTCAAGGATCACAGGATCTTCTCCTTCCCAGAGGCTAGTGAAGATTAGAAGGTGAAAAAAACCGCACTCGCAATGAAATGCTCTCTGAGCTCATGCTGTCCTCCCACACCGACAGAGCAGACAAATGCATGAAGGCAGACAATGTCAGAGTGCAGGAAAGCACAAAATGACCGGGAGGAGAGGTGGCGGGCTGAGGAAAGTAAGTGGTGAGCTGAAGAGAGGGCTGAAACTGAACGGTGACGGCAGTGTGATGAGAGGAGGCAGGATTCAATGCTGAGGCTGTTGGAGGATCAAACTAATATGCTCCAGCATATGGTTGAGCTGCAGGAAAGGCAGCTGGAGCACAGACCGCCGCTACAGCCCCTGTGTAACCAACCGCCCTCCTCCCCAAGTTCCATAGCCTCCTCACCCAGATGCCCAAGAACGCGGTGTGGGGGCCTCTGACCACCCAGCCACTCTAACCCAGAGGATTGCCCAAGCAACAGAAGGCTGGCATTCAATAAGTTTTAAAGTTTTAAACTTTTAAAGTGCTGTGTGGCCTTGTCCTTCCCTCCTCCACCACCCCTCCAGGCTACCTTGGCAGTTATCCCCCTATTTGTGTGATGAATGAATAAAGAATGCATGAATGTGAAGCAACAATGACTTTATTGCCTCTGCAAGCGGTGATCGCAGGGAGGAGGGAAGGGTGGTTAGCTTACAGGGAAGTAGAGTGAACCAAGGGGCGGGGTGGTGTCATTTGGTTTCAACAAACAGAACTTTCATACTGTAGCCTGGCCAGTCATGAAACTGGTTTTCAAAGCTTCTCTGATGCGCACCGTGCTCTCATGTGCTCTTCTAACCACCCTGGTGTCTGGCTGCACGTAACCAGTGGCCAGGCGATTTGCCTTAACCTCCCACCCCACCATAAACGTCTCCCCCTTACTCTCACAAATATTGTGGAGCGCACAGCAAGCAGTAATAACAGTGGGAATATTGGTTTAGCTGAGGTCTAACCGAGTCAGTAAACTGCGCCAGCGCGCTTTTAAAAGTCCAAAAGCACATTCTACCACCATTCTGCACTTGCTCAGCCTGTAGTTGAACAGCTCCTGACTACTGTCCAGGCTGCCTGTGTATGGCTTCATGAGCCATGGCATTAAGGGGTAGGCTGGGTCCCCAAGGATAACTATAGGCATTTCAACACCCCCAATGGTTATTTTCTGGTCTGGGAATAAAGTCCATTCCTGCAGCTTTTGAAACAGACCAGAGTTCCTGAAGATGAGAGCATCATGTACCTTTCCCGGCCATCCCACATTGATGTTGGTGAACCATCCCTTGTGATCCACCAGTGCTTGCAGCACTATTGAAAAGTACCCCTTGCGGTTTATGTACTCGCTGGCTTGGTGCTCCGGTGCCAAGATAGGGATATGGGTTCCGTCTATGGCCCCACCATAGTTAGGGAATCCCATTGCAGCAAAGCCATCCACTATGACCTGCATATTTCCTAGGGTCACTACCCTTGATATCAGCAGATCTTTGATTTCATTGGCTACTTGGATCACAGCAGCCCCCACAGTAGATTTGCCCACTCCAAATTGATTCCCGACTGACCAGTAGCTGTCTGGCGTTGCAAGCTTCCATGGGGCTTGTCATAAATATAAAGGGAAGGGTAAACCCCTTTGAAATCCCTCCTGGCCAGGGGAAAGCTCCTCTCACCTGTAAAGGGTTAAGAAGCTAAAGGTAACCTCGCTGGCACCTGACCAAAATGACCAATGAGGAGACAAGATACTTTCAAAAGCTGGGAGGAGGGAGAGGAACAAAGGGTCTGTCTGTGTGCTGTTCTTGCCAGGGACAGAACAGGAATGGAGTCTTAGAACTTTTAGTAAGTAATCTAGCTAGGTATGTGTTAGATTATGGTTTCTTTAAATGGCTGAGAAAAGCATTGTGCTGAATAGAATAACTATTTCTGTCTGTGTATCTTTTTTGTAACTTAAGGTTTTGCCTAGAGGGGTTCTCTATGTTTTTGAATCTAATTACCCTGTAAGATATCTACCATCCTGATTTTACAGGGGGGATTTCTTTATTTCTATTTACTTCTATTTTTTATTAAAAGTCTTCTTGTAAAAACTGAATGCTTTTTCATTGTTCTCAGATCCAAGGGTTTGGGTCTGTGGTCACCTATGCAAATTGGTGAGGCTTTTTATCCAACATTTCCCAGGAAAGGGGGGGTGCAAGTGTTGGGAGGATTGTTCATTGTTCTTAAGATCCAAGGGTCTGGGTCTGTAGTCACCTAGGCAAATTGGTGAGGCTTTTTTACCAAACCTTGTCCAGGAAGTGGGGTGCAAGGTTTTGGGAAGTATTTTGGGGGGAAAGACGCGTCCAAACAGCTCTTCCCCAGTAACCAGTATTAGTTTGGTGGTGGTAGCGGCCATTCCAAGGATAACGGGTGTAATATTTTGTACCTTGGGGAAGTTTTGACCTAAGCTGGTAAAGATAAGCTTAGGGGTTTTTTTCATGCAGGTCCCCACATCTGTACCCTAGAGTTCAGAGTGGGGGAGGAACCTTGACATGGTGGCACAGTGGTGGGATTAACCTGAAATCATTTGAGATCCAGTTGAGATTTTTTGAACTAGAAATACAGATTTTAAAAAGGAAATTTTTTCTTCTTTGGAAAGAAACTGAAAGCAGCTTGGTTTCTCTCTGCTTTGTGGCCAAGCAGAGACAAGGGGATTATCTTGTGAATTGCAGGTTTTTTTGCCTGGAGGCAGGGTACTTAACTCCTGCAGGGAAATTCACAGTCTTCCAACCCATTGTTTTTTTTTCTTTTCTTCCTAAAAGTAAATAGGGGGTGTGTGTTCTACCCATTTGCTTTTTCTTTGGGCTGGGTAAGCAGGTTTCCAAGTAGTTGGAGGTTTTTTGCTTTAATTTGGGCCCAGAGCAGAGACAAGGGAATTGTCTTTTTCTGTAGGCTGACAATCACTATCAGAGAATAGGTATTCTATTGCAGCACAGCAAAATTTTACAGCCAAGTTTTGTTTGTTTATTTCTAAACCTCAGGTGTAAAGTTAGTTAAAAACAGAGAGGTTAGAATGACCAAATCCTCAGCTCAACTACAGCTGGAATTAGCCAAATTTCAGGCTGAGGAAAGACAAAGGGAACATGAAAGACAGATAGAACTCATGCGGCTGGAGAAGGAGGTACAGGAGGCTGCCCACAAGAGGGAAATGGAGGCAAGGAAGCATGTGGAGGAGGAGAAGGAAAAAGAGAGGAAGCATGTGGAGGAGGAGAAGGAAAAAGAGAGGAAGCATGTGGAGGAGGTGGAGAGGATAAAGGCCCAGCAGAATATACCAACAAACCCTAGCAATCCTTCTCCAGGTACCACTTCCCATCCCAGAAAGTTCCCCACCTACAAGGCAGGTGATGATACTGAGGTCTTCTTAGAAAACTTTGAAAGGGCCTGCCTTGGGTACAACATCTCTACTGACCAATACATGGTAGAGCTGAGGCCGCAGCTCAGTGGACCCTTAGCTGAGGTGGCAGCTGAAATGCCTAAAGAACACATGAACAAGTATGAACTGTTTAAATCCAAGGCGAGAGTCAGAATGGGGATAACACCCGAGCAGTCTCGTCGGAGGTTCAGAGCCCTAAGGTGGAAACCAGACATGTCATTTACCCGACATGCCTACCACATTGTGAAACATTGGGATGCCTGGATATCAGGAGCAAGTGTTGAATCTCCAGTAAATTTGCCCTTCCTAATGCAAATGGAACAATTCTTAGAGGGTGTTCCTGAGGAAATAGAAAGATACATCCTAGACGGGAAGCCCAAAACTGTAATCGAGGCAGGAGAGATTGGAGCCAGATGGGTGGAGGTGGCAGAGAAGAAGAAAACTGGTCGCAGTTGGAGTGGAGACCAGAAGGGACCACCCCAGACCACACCCTATTACCGGGGGCCGCCCAAAGCCCCACCTACCTCCCAAAGAACCCTCCAGACCCCTTATCGTCCCACCACCCCGTTCTCCAGCAACCCTCCTCGCCCCAGTGACCCATCAGCTGGACGATGTTTTAAATGTAACGAGCTGGGGCATGTAAAGGCCAACTGCCCCAAGAACCCCAACAGATTACAGTTCATTGCACCGGAATCACACCAGAGGTCCACAGGCCCAGATACCTCCCAGATACCCTTGGAGCGGAGGGAAACTGTGAGTGTGGGCGGGAAGAAGGTCACCGCGTGGAGGGACACCGGAGCACAAGTGTCAGCTATCCATGCTTCCTTAGTGGACCCCAATTTAATCAACCCAGAGATCCAAGTGACGATTCAACCCTTCAAGTCCAACTCTTTCAATTTGCCTACAGCCAAGTTGCCTGTCCAGTACAAGGGCTGGTCAGGAATGTGGACTTTTGCAGTCTATGATGATTATCCCATCCCCATGCTGTTGGGGGAAGACTTGGCCAATCATGTGAAGCAGGCCAAGAGGGTGGGAATGGTCACCCGCAGCCAGGCTAAACAAGCCGTGAGGCCTAGCTCTGTTCCGGAAACTTCTATCAGGACCCAGTCAGAGGTGATGGACCTGGACCCCAGGCCAATGTCTGCAACAGCAGTAGTGGATCCAGTCCCAGAGACCCAGACGGAACCAGTCCCAGAACCGGAACCAGCCGAACAACCAACACCAGACCCCGTGTCAGCACTGAATCCAGTACTTGCAACCTCAACAACAGAGGGCCCCACCGAACCTGAACTGGCAGCAGCCGATAACCCGACCCAAGAGGCTCAGCCGGAGCCTGAATCCCAACATAGTGCACCAGCGGAGAGCGGTTCACAGTCAACAGAAACAGCTCCATCCCCTATATCGCTTCCAGAGGGACCAAGCCTAGGTCCACAATCCCATGAGGAACTGATGTCTCCAGCATCAAGGGAACAGTTCCAGACCGAACAGGAAGCAGATGAAAGCCTCCAGAGAGCTTGGACGGCGGCACGGAGCAACCCACCGCCTCTCAGCTCTTCTAATCGATCCAGGTTTGTTATAGAAAGAGGACTTTCATACAAGGAAACTCTTTCTGGTGGACACCAGGAAGACTGGCATCCTCAGAGACAGTTGGTAGTTCCAACTAAATACCGGGCCAAGCTCTTGAGCTTAGCCCACGATCACCCTAGTGGCCATGCTGGGGTGAACAGGACCAAAGACCGTTTGGGGGGATCATTCCACTGGGAGGGAATGGGCAAGGATGTTTCTACCTATGTCCAGTCTTGTGAGGTGTGCCAAAGAGTGGGAAAACCCCAAGACCAGGTCAAAGCCCCTCTCCAGCCACTCCCCATCATTGAAGTTCCATTTCAGCGAGTAGCTGTGGATATTCTGGGTCCTTTTCCGAAAAAGACACCCAGAGGAAAGCAGTACATACTGACTTTCATGGATTTTGCCACCCGATGGCCGGAAGCAGTAGCTCTAAGCAACACCAGGGCTAAAAGTGTGTGCCAGGCACTAGCAGACATTTTTGCCAGGGTAGGTTGGCCCTCCGACATCCTCACAGATGCAGGGACTAATTTCCTGGCAGGAACTATGAAAAACCTTTGGGAAGCTCATGGGGTAAATCACTTGGTTGCCACTCCTTACCATCATCAAACAAATGGCATGGTGGAGAAGTTAAATGGAACTTTGGGGGCCATGATACGTAAATTCGTAAATGAGCACTCCAATGATTGGGACCTAGTGTTGCAGCAGTTGCTCTTTGCCTACAGAGCTGTACCACATCCCAGTTTAGGGTTTTCCCCATTTGAACTTGTATATGGCCGTGAGGTTAAGGGGCCATTGCAGTTGGTGAAGCAGCAATGGGAGGGATTTACACCTTCTCCAGGAACTAACATTCTGGACTTTGTAACCAACCTACAAAACACCCTCCGAACCTCTTTAGCCCTTGCTAGAGAAAACTTACAGGATGCTCAAAAAGAGCAAAAAGCCTGGTATGATAAACATGCCAGAGAGCGTTCCTTCAAAGTAGGAGACCAGGTCATGGTCTTAAGGGCGCTCCAGGCCCATAAAATGGAAGCATCGTGGGAAGGGCCATTCACGGTCCAGGAGCGCCTGGGAGCTGTTAGTTATCTCATAGCATTCCCCACCTCCAACCGAAAGCCTAAGGTGTACCATATTAATTCTCTAAAGCCCTTTTATTCCAGAGAATTAAAGGTTTGTCAGTTTACAGCCCAGGGAGGAGACGACGCTGAGTGGCCTGAAGGTGTTTACTACGAAGGGAAATGTGCTGGTGGTGTGGAAGAGGTGAACCTCTCCATGACCCTTGGGCGTATGCAGCGACAGCAGATCCAGGAGCTGTGCACTAGCTACGCGCCAACGTTCTCAGCCACCCCAGGACTGACTGAACGGGCATACCACTCCATTGACACAGGTAATGCTCACCCAATTAGGGTCCAACCTTACCGGGTGTCTCCTCAAGCTAAAACTGCTATAGAACGGGAGATCCAGGATATGTTACAGATGGGGGTAATCCGCCCCTCTGAAAGTGCATGGGCATCTCCAGTGGTTCTAGTTCCCAAACCAGATGGGGAAATACGTTTTTGCGTGGACTACCGTAAGCTAAATGCTGTAACTCGCCCAGACAACTATCCAATGCCATGCACAGATGAACTATTAGAGAAACTGGGACGGGCCCAGTTCATCTCTACCTTGGACTTAACCAAGGGGTACTGGCAGGTACCGCTAGACGAATCTGCCAAGGAAAGGTCAGCCTTCATCACACATCTCGGGCTGTATGAATTTAATGTACTCCCTTTCGGGCTGCGAAATGCACCCGCCACTTTCCAAAGACTTGTAGATGGTCTCCTAGCGGGATTAGGAGAATATGCAGTCGCCTACCTTGACGACGTGGCCATATTTTCGGATTCCTGGGCAGACCACCTGGAACATCTACAAAAAGTCCTTGAGCGCATAAGGGAGGCAGGACTAACTGTTAAGGCTAAGAAGTGTCAAATAGGCCTAAACAGAGTGACTTACCTTGGACACCAGGTGGGTCAAGGAACTATCAGCCCCCTACAGGCCAAAGTGGATGCTATCCAAAAGTGGCCTGTCCCAAAGTCAAAGAAACAGGTTCAATCCTTCTTAGGCTTGGCTGGTTATTACAGACGATTTGTACCGCACTACAGCCAAATCGCTGCCCCACTGACAGACCTAACCAAAAAGAAACAGCCAAATGCTGTTCAGTGGACCGGAAAGTGTCAGAAGGCCTTTAACAAGCTTAAAGCGACACTCATGTCTGACCCTGTACTAAGGGCCCCAGACTTTGACAAACCGTTCCTAGTAACCACAGATGCGTCCGAGCGTGGTGTGGGAGCAGTTTTAATGCAGAAAGGACCTGATCAAGAATTCCACCCTGTAGTGTTTCTCAGCAAAAAACTGTCTGAGAGGGAAAGCAACTGGTCAGTCACTGAAAAAGAATGTTACGCCATTGTCTACGCTCTGGAAAAGCTACGCCCATATGTTTGGGGACGGCGTTTCCACCTGCAAACCGACCATGCTGCACTGAAGTGGCTTCACACCGTCAAAGAAACTAACAAAAAACTTCTTCGGTGGAGTTTAGCTCTCCAAGATTTTGATTTCGACATCCAACACATCTCAGGAGCTTCTAACAAAGTGGCTGATGCACTCTCCCGTGAAAGTTTCCCAGAATCAACTGGTTAAAATCGTCCTTGAGATGTGGAAAATATTGTTAGTCTTTATGTACTTGGTAGTATATTTAGAGATGCATGTGTCTTATTAACTCTGTTTTCCTAGAGCTCCAGGAAGAAATCCCAGCCAGTGTTTCACCCTAGCTGAGATTTGGGGGGCGTGTCATAAATATAAAGGGAAGGGTAAACCCCTTTGAAATCCCTCCTGGCCAGGGGAAAGCTCCTCTCACCTGTAAAGGGTTAAGAAGCTAAAGGTAACCTCGCTGGCACCTGACCAAAATGACCAATGAGGAGACAAGATACTTTCAAAAGCTGGGAGGAGGGAGAGGAACAAAGGGTCTGTCTGTGTGCTGTTCTTGCCAGGGACAGAACAGGAATGGAGTCTTAGAACTTTTAGTAAGTAATCTAGCTAGGTATGTGTTAGATTATGGTTTCTTTAAATGGCTGAGAAAAGCATTGTGCTGAATAGAATAACTATTTCTGTCTGTGTATCTTTTTTGTAACTTAAGGTTTTGCCTAGAGGGGTTCTCTATGTTTTTGAATCTAATTACCCTGTAAGATATCTACCATCCTGATTTTACAGGGGGGATTTCTTTATTTCTATTTACTTCTATTTTTTATTAAAAGTCTTCTTGTAAAAACTGAATGCTTTTTCATTGTTCTCAGATCCAAGGGTTTGGGTCTGTGGTCACCTATGCAAATTGGTGAGGCTTTTTATCCAACATTTCCCAGGAAAGGGGGGGTGCAAGTGTTGGGAGGATTGTTCATTGTTCTTAAGATCCAAGGGTCTGGGTCTGTAGTCACCTAGGCAAATTGGTGAGGCTTTTTTACCAAACCTTGTCCAGGAAGTGGGGTGCAAGGTTTTGGGAAGTATTTTGGGGGGAAAGACGCGTCCAAACAGCTCTTCCCCAGTAACCAGTATTAGTTTGGTGGTGGTAGCGGCCATTCCAAGGATAACGGGTGTAATATTTTGTACCTTGGGGAAGTTTTGACCTAAGCTGGTAAAGATAAGCTTAGGGGGTTTTTTCATGCAGGTCCCCACATCTGTACCCTAGAGTTCAGAGTGGGGGAGGAACCTTGACAGGGCTATTGCCACTCACTTCCCAACTGTGAGGGCTGCTCTCATCTTGGTATTCATGCACTTCAGGGCAGGGGAAAGCAAGTTATAAAGTTCCATGAAAGTGCCCTTACGCATGCGAAAGTTTCGCAGCCACTGGGAATCGTCCCAGACCTGCAACACTATGCGGTCCCACCAGTCTGTGCTTGTTTCCCGGGCCCAGAATTGGCGTTCCACCGCATGAACCTGCCCCATTAACACCATGATGCCCGCATTGCCAGGGCCCGTGCTTTGAGAGAAGTCTGTGTCCATGTCCTCATCACTCTCATCACCATGCTGACGTCGCCTACTTGGCCCGGTTTCGCTTTGGCAGCTTCTGGTGCTGCATATACCGCTGGATAATGCGCGTGGTGTTTAATGTGCTCCTAATTGCCAAAGTGATCTAAGCGGGCTCCATGCTTGCCGTGGTATGGCGTCTGCACAGAAAAAAGGCGCGGAACGATTGTCTGCCGTTGCTCTGAGGGAGGGGAGGGAGGGACGACTGACGACATGGCTTACAGGGTTGGCTTACAGAGAATTAAAATCAACAAAGGGGGTGGCTTTACATCAAGGAGAAACAAAAACAACGGTCACACAGAATGGCTCCCTCAAGGATTGAACTCAAAACTCTGGGTTTAGCAGGTCAATGCTCAAGCCACTAAGCTATCCCTCCCTCTGGTATTTCAGGCAGGACTGAATCTCCATTAAAGTTTTCAAGCTACCCCTGACAGACCTCACCAAAACGACTGTCAGCCATTGATTTCACAGGGGGCGGGAGGCAGCAAATGAATACAAAACAAATCTGGTCTATTTCTTGTTTTGATCCACTCCATCTATCTTTTACATCTTTGGCTGGCAGCAGACGGTGCAGTAGGACTGCTAGCCATCCTCATCTCCTGCCTGCTCACCATAAGATGGTACAACAGGACTGCCTGCAGGACAAAAGAGAATGACCTGGTCAAGTCACTTCTAATTTAGTCCCTGCGCCCATATCTGCCCAGGCGCTCCTGACCAACCTTACCAAGGCGGCCAGGAGCACCTTGGACACAATGAGGATGGTTTTCAGGCCTATTGCACCATCTGCTGCCACAAGGCAATGGGTTGCTGCTGCTGTGTAGCAATGCAGTATCACGTCTGCCAGCACCCAGGAGACATACGGTGACAGCGAACTGAGCGAGCTCCATGCTTGCCATGGTATGGTGTCTGCACGGGTAACTCAGGAAAAAAGGCATGAAACGATTGTCTGCCGTTGCTTTCACAGAGGGAGGGAGGGAAGAAGGGCCTGATGACATGTAACCAGAACCACCCAAGGCAATGTTTTTTGCCCCATCAGGTATTGGGATCTCAACCCAGAATTCCAATGGGCAGCGGAGACTGCGGGAATTGTGGGATAGCTACAAACAGTGCAACACTCCAGAAGTCGACGCTAGCCTCGGTACTGTGGAAGCACTCCGCCAAGTTAATGCACTTAATGCACTTAGAGCATTTTGTGTGGGGGGGACACACTATCGACTGTATAAAAACGATTTCTAAAAAACCAACTTCTATAAATTCAACCTAATTTCGTAGTGTAGACATACCCTTAAGTGGAAAGGAAGGAAAACTGCATAGGACAGAATGAACATCAACAGTGAAAGTGTTATGGCAACAGTATACAGTAATTGTAAAAGATACTGTGTTTACCTCATGTGGATTTGTGTAGCCCAGAAGTAGATTTGCTGCTTTAATGTCACCATGAACATACTCATTTTCATGCATATATTCCAAGGCATCCAACTAGGAAAAAAGTCCAAAAGGGAATGTTTATTTATTATTATTCTCATCATCACCAAAACATACTTCACTTATTCAATGAGCCTCAACTGCCACATTACAGGCTAGAATGTAAGGTAATGATCTGCCCTGCATTAGCAGCAGCCCTCCTGGTTCCCCTGGGACCAGGGATAGATTATATTGTTCTGGGTCTATGCCCATCCCAGTGTACGCTGCCAGATGCACAGGAAAGGAAAGCAAAGCCAAGACTCTGGCCATTTCCTGCCCCATTCTGTCCACTTCCTTCCACTGCTATAATGCAGGTAGCTGATGCTGGAATGTAAGGGCACATGCCAGCTGGGCCACATTTTATCCATATATATCTACCCTATAGATCTTTGAAATTTGTAAAATCTCTTTAAATGTGATTTTAAGGTCTTTTTTCTCATGTTCCATTAATGAAACTAATACTGGAAGGGCTGGGGGAATTCCTAACTCTCCAAAGGGATAACATATCTGGTCCTGATGGTTCACAAAATATTGGACCTTAAGACTGTTAATAGGTCTATGACTAATTATTGCTAACCCTGCACTTCAGATCAGGAGAGGTACTTTCATATTTGATGAGAAGAGAAACATGTTTATAGTGGACTGATTTACACAAAGAAAAAAAATGGCTGTTTGAGAGGCACCCAGTGTTGGAATGTTAAAACCACCGGTCCATCAGTGAAAAGAGATTAGTGACAGAATGCAGGGAAGATGCTAAAGAGGCAATATAAATGCATTTTATTGCATTTATTTGATGATACAGTAGACCCTTGCTATAATGCCCTTTGCAATAGCAAACCTTAAACTATAGCAAACATGGTCCCTGGATCCTGCCTCCAGCTCCACCTGCTGTGGTGGGGGGTTGAGAGCTCCTTTGGCCCCAAGACTGCAAGTTTGTGGGGGGGAGAGGAGGGGAAGAGGAGAGAAAGGGGGCAAAGTGCTCCTTTGGCCCTGGGGCCACCGGACGAGCATTCCCTTGCCATACCACACACATGGCTTGGATCCCCAGGGGTTTGTTATAGCAAGGGGTACTGTGCCACTCTCTCACAAAACAAATGGCATTCCCAAACGACACAGCATATAATCACCCATCAATCTATGCTAGTTTAAAGGAATCTGAAAACAATGATGATACATGTACAATCCTACAGGCTTATTTTGGCCTGTACAATGATGAAGATGTGAAATCAGATTAAATATCCTTCTGCATAACAAAGATGGTGGTGCTGAAAGCACTGTGGCCAAAATTGTCTAACCTGCCTGGCTAACATTAGGCACCTTCAAAATCTCTGAAAATAACGCCACTTAGCTGGTGTGTCCAAATATGGGTGTAGGCGCCTAACTTTAGGCATCCATATTTGAACATTTTGTCTCATCCTGTTACTGAGCCTGATCCAAAGCCCACTGAAGTCAATAGAAGTTTTTCTATTCACTTCGGCTCAGGCCCATAGAGAGCTAGTGTAAAGAGGATCTTGTTTCCACTCCTAATCAATAACACTCAGTTTCATAAAAATAGGTTTCAGAGGAACAGCCGTGTTAGTCTGTATTCGCAAAAAGAAAAGGAGTACTTGTGGCACCTTAGAGACTAACCAATTTATTTGAGCATGAGCTTTCGTGAGCTACAGCTCACTTCATCAGATGTATCATAAAAATGTAATTTGAAGAGGAAAATTAAGACCCTGATTCAGGATGATACTTAAGTATCTATGCAACTTCATGCTGACTTGGGACCGAAATAGATCTCAGCATTTCACAAAGAGCAGATGCATTAGGAGAGTTCAATACATTAAAAACAGAACCACTTCCTTCCCCTCTGCACTTACCATTCGGGCCCCAAGTTGAAGAACTGTTTCTTTTTTAAACCGGTGTCCATCATTGTCCAAGATTCTTTGCAGGTCTACACCTAATCTTTCCATGACCATGAATCTGTAACTATTAGAAAATACACAAGTGAGGAATCCTTGTAAGACACGGGGTACAGATAGCTTTATATCAACAAGCTCAAAACATACTTCATTTAATTGAAAATAAATCTTCGGGCAACTATGAGCCCAACAGCGTTGACTCCAATTCACCTTGTTATTACCTTTTTCCATTGTATTTAGCCAAGCCTGATCCCCAGAACACTGGAATTCCTAAAAATCCTATTTGTCTGAGCCTCATCCACTTTTTGACTGTCAAAATAATAATAGATAAGACAGAATTTAAGGTAGTTTGAGAATCTACAGTTTAACCTTAGTATTTAGCTATCATTAGAATCTTTGTTGTTAAAATGAAAACACATACAGGTAACTATTTTAACCTAACAGCCCAATTAAAAAGTTCAGCAAGTAACTTTCTGCAAAAGTAAAGCTCTGTGTTCCTTTGATATATGCTTCTCTGAGTCATAACAACACAATAGGAATCCAGTCAGTAGCTGAGAAAAAATAATTCCTTTACAAACTTTACTTTTTGAATTTACCTTCTTGAATAAACAGTGGATCAACAGAGTATGCAATTAGGCCTCAATCGAGCAAAATACTTAAGTACATGTGCAATTTTTGCTCATCCGAAGTCATTGGGACTGCTACTATGAGTAAAGAGCTTGCAGGTTCAGTGCCTAAATTACTACTAAATCTTCCAAACACTTATGCATGTGAGTAACTTCATTCCTGGAACGGTTATTGGCCTTACTAAGTAGTCCTTGCAACACCTCTGTCCATAGCCTAAAATATGGACTATGGAGAGAGGCTAGTTCTCCCTCAGATTTGTCACCCTACTAGTCCTGATTCTATTTTCACTTACACCAGTGAGAATAAAACTAATGTAAACCAGACCAGAATCAGTCCCAGTGTTTGAAGTATGCTTGATATAAAAGCTTCAAGATATCAATTGCTCTAATTGGAAAAATATACCTTTTAATTTTATTTTGTTTTGCTGATATTACTTACTGTGCTCTTGTTTTGCAGCTCTCTGGTAAAACTTCAATTCAGAAAACAAAGGCCCATTTTCAAGATATTCCTATAGAGGAACAAATAAATTTGGTGTGATAAAGTGAGTTGGGGGAAAAAAAAAGGAGTTCCTAAATAATAATAGTTCCAAGTGGGTTAAAATCCATTTTTTTAAAAAAAAGATACACTATGACATTTGACAAAAGTTATTTTACATAAAATATAGCCAGTATATTGTTTTAAAAACCAATCACTTCTGTTGGCAAAACAAGCTGTTCACTGCAAATGCTCAAAGGAAAACATGTAATACAGACTAACACAAGTACTATTTAGGAAATTAAATTAATACATTTTAACTTCAGTCACTGTATATTCTTAAATATGCAGTCTGATTCCCTCCCCCCCCCCCCCCCCCCACTGTGATGTCCATGGTTAGTAATGGAAGCAAAGAAACAGCAAGCATTAAGGAATCACAAAACACTCCTCCAGCAGACAAATTATGCTGTGATGGAAGAATGGCACACACAAAAAACATGCAATGCAACTCAATGCTCCAAATAAGAATAAATAGAAAATACATGAGAAAATGCTAGTACTTTAAATAATTTAGAAGTGAGATATGAACATTACCACTTTAATTACATGCACAGCCTCATCTTCTACAGGAATATGAACATGAGAGGAAGCTGTAAAAATCAGAGAGATGGTGATGAAACTTCCCCCAACAGTCAATATAATTGCAACTAAACAGCAAAACATGTAGTTTTGGTCAAAACAAAAAAAAAGAGGGTGGGAGGAGAGGGGAAGGAGACATTTCTCAAAACTGTTAGAAATGTTTTCCTTTTGAAATTTTGTCCAAATTTCAAAATTAAAAAAACTTCAACCTATTTTGATAATACTTGTATGTATTAATCCTACAGTAGAAACTCAGAGTTACGATCACCAGAGTTACGAACTGACCTGTCAACCACACACCTCATTTGGAACGAGAAGTATACAATCAGGCAGCAGGAGAGACAAAAAAAGAGCAAATTTAGTATAGTACTGTGTTCAACGTACACTATTAAAAGAAAGGGAATGTTTAAATAAAAGATTTGACAAGGAAACTGTTTCTGTGCTTATTTCATTTAAATTAAGATGGTTAAAAGCAGCATTTTTCTTCGGCATAGTAAAGGTTCAAAGCTGTATTAAGTCAACGTTCAGTTGTATACTTTTGAAAGAACAACCATAAAGTTTTGTTCAGTTACAAACATTTCAGAGTGTCGAACAACCTCCGTTCCTGAAGTGTTTGTAACTGAGGTTCTACTGTACTTTCAGTGGAATGTGTCAACCCAATCTTAACTACAGAGCCACGAGAGCACCTCTACTACATATTCACACCAAACTTTTGTGAAACTATGTTATATTAAAATAGACTAATTGGTTTTCTATTTCCTAAACCATTCAGTCAGTTGGGTCTCTATGTATGCTTCCAGTCAATCTGTTGTCATGACAAAGAGACTCTACTAGAGTTATGCCCTATGCCATGCTGCCAGATGGGGTTGTCTGCTTTCCCTATTTCAATTTAATCTGGCCCTTGAGCCTTGATTGCCACTCTGGAATTATTTGTTTAGTCACTGATCTGAGTTGTGGAGAGTGCAGATACAACCCATCCAAAGAGGGGACCAGTGATTGTGCCTCTTAGTGCAAAAAAATTCAAAACACTAACTGAACATATTTGACAATTACAGGCTACAAAACAGAATCCCTTTGCACAATAGGCATCTATTTTTTTCTGACCCTGAGAGAACTCTGTTCCCTTGGATGTCACTGAAGCATACGGGACCACATCAGGAAGAGAGGATAAAAAACCTAATTTGTTTTAAGATTGATCTTAATAAATTTATGGAGGGGACAGTGTGTTGAGATTGCCTAAAATGGCATATGGCCTATCCGGAACTGCTATTAGCAGATATCTCCAATGGCGAAAGATTGTAAACCAAAGGGGGAGGACTCTTGAGTTGCTGAAGAGAATTCTTTCCCAGGTGTCCAGAGTGGATCTTACCACATGCAAGACTTATCCACACTGACACATCATTCCATCAATTGCTATTGGCCAAGATGGTCAGGGATGCAATCCTATGCTCTGGGTGTCCCTAAACATCTGACTTCTAGATGCTGGGACTGAATGACAGGGGATGGATCACCCAATAAAGTGCCCTCTTATCTTCACTCCCTCCATCGGAAGATAGGATACTGGGCTAGGCGGACCTTTGGTCTGACCCAGTACGGCTATTCTTTTTTTCTTATGCTCAGGACCTAACTAATCACTAAACCTGGGGTCAGGAAGGAATTTCCCCCCACGTCAGATTGGCAGAGACCCTAGTACTTTTTTCACTTTCCTCTGCAGCATGGTGCACAAGCCACTGGCTGGTTTGAACTAGGGTAAATGGTTGATTCTCTGTAACTTGAAGTCTTTAAATCAAGATTTGAGGACGACAGTAACTCAGCCAAAGTTTATGGGCATATTACAGGAGTGGAGGTGGGTGAGGTTCTGTGGCCTGCAATGTGCAGGTGGTCAGAATAGATGATCGTGATGATCCCTTCTGGCCTTAAAGTCTATGAGGGAAAGAAGGTAAATTTAAAAATATATATATCATACATGGCAAAGTATTACAATGTCCAGTGCAATATCCTATACAGACTATAACAGGAGGAATGTTTAAAGCAACTATTTGTAAATACTGATATATCCAAAGTTGCTCATGTTGTTAGCATTGTGACAGACATATCACTGTATTGCTTTTTATTAACCATTTATATATTGAATATACAATGTTGTAGCCATGTTGATCCCAGGATATTAGGGAGACAAGATGGGTGAAGGAATATCTTTTATTGGACCAACTTCTGTTGGTGAGAGAGACAAGCTTTCAAGCTTACAGAGAGCTCTTCTTAAGGGCTTGTGTGTAAGCTCAAAAGCTTGTCTCTCTCTCACCAATAGAAGTTGGTCCAATAAAAAAAATACTACCTCACCCACCTTTTCTCTTTATGTTGGGAGGCAGTTGGATACTATATTTATCCACTATGGTCCACAAGTGAGGACGACTATTTTTGCATATAATAAACATAACACATTTTTTAAAATGGATTATTATGCAGTTACTTAACAGACTGGAAAGGCTCCGAAGGTTTAACAGCCTGATTATACCTCACAGACCAGCACCACATACTCTCCTGCAAGTTTAGCCCATAGTTAATTACTCTATAAGACACATAATTAGCTATGTGCTAAGCTCATTCTATGTGGTAGCACATGGCTATACATAATACTACAATCAGTTAAATCCTAGACTACGGGCTAATAAGCAGACACCCTGTAGGAGAGCAGTGCTGGAATGCAGGAGCACTCTGATGGCATATAAGTACACACAGAGTACCAGGCGCACTATATGGTTGGACTGTGTTAGCAAAGGTACTCCAAAATAATATGGCAATTGTGTAATTCTCCAGATTCTGGCTATGGCATACACATTTTACTTACACTAGCTGCAAAAAAAGTGGGATGCATTGTAGTTCAAGAATTATTTTTGAAATGTATCTTGAATCTCTAGAACTTTTGCTTTCAGCATTGGTGGAAATATTGTTATAAGTTACAACTACTGCACCAGAGAAAAGTAACTGAAGGATGACATTAAAAATACAAGCTGAAATAAGGTCTACATTCTTCACCACAATTTCCAATTACTGTGTCTAGGCAATGCAGAAAATATATCAAATTAACTCATTTCCAGAATTTCCTAGCTTTGCCCAGTGACAGCAAGCTGGGCTAAGATCTCACCATCAGCCTTAACTATGAATTCATGGAGTTTGTTGACTTGCACCACAATCTTAATTAATCAGTCTTTCTGTGTTTAAATATGACAAGGTAACAATAGAATTTCTGGATGAACTGAGATTCCCTAGGACTGCATAGCACAACTGCATTCAGCGTGACAAAGAAACATGCCAGTTTTATTTGCCAGTTCAAATGTGCCAGCTTTAGTTTTAGCAGTTTAATCTGTGGCAGTCATGTTTGGAATATTGTGAAGTATTCACAATGGTTCTCATAAAAATCAGTTTGTAGACAAAGTTTACACAGTGGAAAAGAAAAGCAGTGTATTTGGCAGTGAGGAAAAATATCCCTGTTCCTGTCCCCAGCTGGTCTCAACGCTGCTGCTGGCTATTTGGGAGATAAAAGCTCATATTGGAAGCATGAATAAACTCAAGAAGCCTTTTTATCATCTTTTGCCATGTTTTCCAGGGGATATGAAAATGTGTAGTGATATTGTCCTCTCAGCTCTGTTTACACAGGAATAAAACAAAACCCATGATTCAAAAATTAACACAGTACTCAAAAGCTAGGGCTAAGAACTGCAAATTAGTTGATATAAAAGTAATGAAAAGACTAGTGAAATCCTGGCCCCACTGAAGTAAATGAAAGTTTAGCCATTTACTTCAACAGGGCCAGGATTTCACCCACTGTGTTTAATGTAAAGAAAGTTTTGATTTATGTAAACATCCTAAAGAATCATTTTCAGAACACTGGCTTGATCATAAATAAAAACAATCAGCAATGGCAATAATTAAAAAGACTAAATATTTACCATCTACAGTTGTTAAATTATTGTGGTATTGTTGGATCATATTAAAGAAATTCTATATTAAAATCACAAATGAGTTTGATTCCCCACAGTTTAAATTCCAGGGTATTACTAATTAAGAGGTCCCTTCGTTTTTGGTACTGTTTCTCTCCCTCTATGTGTGAAACTTGCAAGCTGCTAATTGTGTTAGTACATTCTAAGACAGTCTGTTCTCAAAGCAATTCTTTGTAACAACTACTACTCACACAGACTCAAAGCAATATTCTGTAACAACAGAAACAGCACCCAGAGACTCCCCGCCCTTTTGTTGTATTCATCTCGCTTTGTTAACAAGTGTGATTAAAATAGAGGATGTATGTGGACGGATGCTTGGTGTGGATAATAACTGAATGATCAGGGAGGTGCCAGCCTAAGAATCCAGTGTCCAATAGCTGAAGAAGGCGTCAAGTGGAAATAACCCGAGGACCCCCGGAGGGCAGACTGGAATCCACCCAACAGCCTCAAGAATGGGAGAACCAAAGAACAAGATAACATCTGGCAACACGGAGCCGACAGGAATGTGCCATCTCCTGATTGATTCAGCAACAGCATGATGAAGCAATTCCCATAGACTGGCATAGGAAGAGATTCTTATAAAAATGGACTCTAGAAAGTGAAAACTTTGGGGTCTGATTCTGCAAACCAACTTCCAAGAGCAACAGATGAGCATCTGACAAGGCCCTGCTCCCTCCTCATGTCCAGGCCACCTGGCCAGTGGCTTGGCATGAGCAACTCTAAGGCAACCTTGCAGAACCTGTGTGTGTGTGTGTATGAATGAATGTGTGAATAAATATGAAATTGAATGGAATGTTATAGCTATAACTGACTGCTTACTATGATTCTTTCTGTATTCACAATAAATCTGGCATTTTGCCTTTTCCCCTTTAATAAGATCCTGATGGTTTTTATTTTATTGGTATAACAGTATTACCTATCAGAATGCCATGCAGAAACAACGCCTAGTTTTAATAGAGCCCTTTGTATTTTTCCCCTTTTGTTTTCTTTCAATATCTCATGGAATTGATAATTTCAGTCCTTCAAGTCTTTACACTCTAAGTTTCCTGAGAAAGGACTTCTCATGATTTTATCCCATGCTCTATCATTTCCTGGCTAGACTAATTTCTGAGAAGCCTTTAGAAATGGTCTCTCTCTCGTATTCCTTTGTGAATTTGGGGTTCTATTAAGCAGATATTATATACACAGGCCTTTAAAGTAGAATCTTGTGGATTTGGCTTCTATAGCACCTGGCTAAGATATTCAGCAGAAAACTGAGCTCCAAGGCAAACCTATTTTGTGGGGCATGTGTAAATGCTTCCAGTACAACACAGTTCTGGTGAAAATTTTATTATAATTTCTGTCATCTTTTAATGAAACTTTAATCCTAATTCACCAGAGCCAAAATTTTGCCTTCCAGAGCTAAGACAGACACTGTCTAACTTGCAAAGTTAATCTAGCTGAGCTGGAGTAGATAAGACATATCCTTTAACCTCAAAAAGAAAAGGAGTACTTGTGGCACCTTAGAGACTAACCAATTTATTTGAGCATAAGCTTTCATGGATCAGATGAAGTGAGCTGTAGCTCACAAAAGCTTATGCTCAAATAAATTGGTTAGTCTCTAAGGTGCCACAAGTACTCCTTTCCTTTTTGCGAATACAGACTAACACGGCTGTTACTCTGAAACCTTTAACCTCAGGAACAAAAGCCGTTTCAGCATTCTTGAATGGGAGTCCAGGCCTTTAACTCTTAAACTTGATGCATGCACTGGTTTCTGGAATGACTGCACTCCTTCTCATCTGCAAGGCTGACACTGTGACCACTCAGAAGGTACTATGTCAGTTTCAATACGGCATAGGTGCTGATCAAAAATGGATTTAGAGGGGCACCTTGCATATTGCAGCAAATGCCATATCTTAGGGCAGAAGTTCCTCCTGTTATCATACAATGCCAATTTAGGGACACATGCTTCATGGCATGATATATCACATTGCATCTCTAGATGCTCATGGCCATCAAAGAATTCATTTCTGCTGATTCTCCTCCTTCTCCCTCCATCTCCTTACTTTGTATATATCTTTATCATGATTTGCTACAAACTCAACATATCCCGGGCAATCTCCATAGTGCAGAGTATTATACCTTTAGGAAATCACATCGGAAGTAACCTATAGCTGGACCTCTTTTCTACCCATATCTTAACACATACAAAAAAAGTTATACCTACAGTAACATCCGACCTCCCTACTCCTAACTACCATCTAGAAATGGACCAGAAATCTCTATGCCTTCACCTTTCATCTTCGGAGACTTATGTTATGATGTAACCATCTAATGAATATGTACAAAGGACATACAAGCACTGGCAGTGGTGAGGAAGGAAATTTCTAGCTTGTACATGGATGTTGAAATGCAAAGCAGACTTAACAATGATGCTAGAACCTTAACTGAGTATTGTGTGATGTTTTTGCATTTAAATTTTCAGCCCTAACTGTGTATTAAAGAAGTCATTGCTGTGGGAAATAGAGAATGATTTATGTAAAGACCAGCATCAATCACTAGCCATGATAAGGAAGATAAATGAGTGTCTGGTATTCTCTCTCACTTGCACCCTTCTAAACTTTTCTTTAATTCTCCCACGTACTGCCACTATTCCCTAAAGGACTTTAAATTGGGCATCGTATCATGGAAATATGGTATTGTTCCCTGTTTCCTTTGCTTTTTTCTCTCCCATCAAATGAATAGGAAGATTCTGTCTGAGCTCTATCATGGTAAGCCACTGGTAGAGTGTAGGTAACAGAAGGAAAGCTCTAATATGGATCAGCCTAGGTAGGACAGGCTTGTCAACCATAGTACTCTTCCTCGGCATAAGCAGTAGCTTGAAACTGATTCAGAAGAGCACTCCTAGACAGTTTCAAATTGCTTCCAGCAATGGAGGGAAACTCTGCTCTTCAGGAGCGTAGGGAGGAATCACATTGCTGGTAAGCCTTCTGCTGTTAGAGGGACTCTAGAGAGACGTGAAAATTAAGAGGAAGAGAAGGTGCAGAGCAAAGAGGACACTTGAAAGTGAAGGCAGAAATATGTAAAAGGGAAGAGCATTAGGGGAAAACACAAGCACTTTTCTATATAGAAAAGTTTAGGTGCCATATTCCTGAAATGGCTGAATCCAAGTGCACCACTGAATCCAAGAGCTCAGGGTCAGTTAATAGCTTTCCACAGCTTTGATTTAGTGAACAAAGCCTTCCAGGAAATGCATCTGTGGTAAATATATGTTGCATAAGTAGTATAAAATTTTTCAAGTACATTGTTAAAGATTAATGGAGTATGGCATATACTTAATAGGGAATTAAGCTGTAACAATGCACATCAAAAACTTTATACTACTGCTGTAAAACTACTTATTAAAAGATACAGCCAGCAAAGTTAACCTTCATTTTTATAAAATTGCTGTGCTGTTCACATTTTGCAGACATTCAAACCTAGCATGGCCCATTTTGTTCAGTTCTCTAGAATTTCCTCTGGATTAGCTCCTCATTTCAAGTTTAGTAGTTACTCCACAACACAGAGCAATATATATACATATGAACAGAACTCTACTCCTCTCAAGAAGGGGGTGAAAAAGACATATCTCAGCCACAGGACTACCTAAATGAGACCTAGTTCTTATTCATTAGTATGTATTTCTAAGGAACTGACCATGTGAAGTGAGAACTCTTGAACACCACTAAAGACAATGGGATTAGAGAGTGCTCAAATCTTTGCAGAACCAGGCCCAAACTGAGCTGCTGGCTGGTATTATTTCAGCCACAATGTCTGTCATAATTAGGGCCCTACCAAATTCACAGTCCATTTTGGTCAATTTCAGTCATAGGATTTTAAAAATCATAAATTTTATTATTTCAACTATTTAAATTTGAATTTCACAGTGTTGTAATTGTAGGGGTCCTGATCCAAAAGGGAGTTGCAGGGGGGTTGCAAGGTTATTGTAAGGGGGGTTGCAATACTGAGACCCTTACTTCTGTGCTCTTGGTGGTGGCGGCAGCGCTAAGTTCAGAGCCAGGCAGCCGGAGAGCAGCGGCTGCTGGCCGGGAGCCCAGCTCTGAAGGCAGAGGCACCACCACCAGCAGCAGCGCAGAAGTCAGGATGGCCTGGTATGGTATTGTCACCCTTACTTCCACGCTGCTGCCTGCAGAGCTGGGCCCTCAGTCAGCAGCTGCCCCTCTCTGGCTGCCCAGCTCTGAAGGCAGCAACACAGAAGTAAGGGTGGAATAGTATAGCATTACCATCCTTACTTCTGCACTGCTGCTGGCGAGGCGCTGCCTCCAGAGCTGGGCACACAGCCAACAGCCGCCGCTCTCCAACTGCCTAGCTCGGAAGGCAGTGCATAAGTAAGGATGGCAATATTGCAAGACCCCTAAAATAATCTTGTGACCCCCCTGCAACTCCCTTTTGGGTCAGGACCCCCAATTTGGGTAACGCTGGTCTCCCCTGGGAAATCTGTATAGTATAGGGTAAAAGCACACAAAAGACCAGATTTCACAGTCTGTGATGCATTTTTCATGGCCGAGAATTTGATAGGGGCCTAGTCATAATGAATATGAGAAATAAGATTCCTTGTTTTGGACCTTTCTTTACAGCACAGAGTCAATCTTTGCTGATAAGTCTGATCCATTTCCTGTTTCAGCTGAGTTATGCACTGCTGAGTCAATCTGCTATGTTCCTCTTTCTAATTTCTGTGTTACAATTGGAACTAAGCCTCCATCTTAGTGCCATAACCAGTACCGGGTCTCCCTTCTGATAGAAAGTAGAAGTAAACAAGAATGACATTTGCAAAGATTCTACCAAACAGCTATATTTTTTTCCAGCTATTCCTGCTATACTCATTAGGAACACAAAACCAAAATATACAATGGCCCTAGACTGCAATATCATTCCATACCACTCCTCTGGCTGCTCTCTGCCTCAGCATGGTGGGATTCAAAGAGCATTACACCACAAGAGTTGAAGTCATCTGTGGTCTGTGTGGTCAGAAAGAAAACCAGTAAAATCTGCATGAAACATGTACCAATCTCCATGCAATATACCATTTACAAGGTCTTGTATGGTTTTCCTGTAATAGGAAATGCCCTAGTAGATTTGGTACACAATTAATTTTTTTTGCTTTAGATTGAGAATTACTTACACTGAATTATTCCTCCTTCACTGTTGCACCAGATGTTCTAAACATGTACCCTATGAGAGTAATCTGGGTTCCACCGGAGAAAAGTGTTGTTATAATAAACAAAACCACATTCTCAATTCAGTTTCCCCTCATCACTACATCAGAGTCCCACGAATCATTCTCACTTCTCTGTGGGAACCTTTGTAAGTTTCCATTCCCCAACCTTCCATTACTTTCTTTTTCCCCCTCCCAACAAATAATCCTTGACTAGCAATTTCAGGAGGCATCTTGACTTCATTCCATTGCTCATGCTGGGGTATATTTTCTTATGGTAATGCTTCCTATATATGCTCTAGACATAGGATCTCTCCAAGGCAACTGACTGATGTTTAAGAGAAGGTCATAAAAGAAATCATGTACATCAAAAGAAAAATGTAAATATCAGAACAGCTCTGTCCCTCACCTCTTCTGTGACTGCACATTTCTGAGGGGCCTTGGTTACTGATCTCACCCTGGGAACAGGGGTGAAAGTAAAATGCAGCTCTTACCAGTACAGGGCTGCTCTGGCCCCGCCCCAGAAGGGGCATGGCCCCGGGCGTAAGGGGCGGGGGGGTCAGCGTCCCCGGGCCCATCCATCTGTGCTCCCTGGCCCGCGCTGCCCGGGGCTCCAGTGGCAATTTAGACGGCCCAGGGCAGCTACTTCTTTTGCCCCCACCCCCCGTCAGCAGCGCTGCCCTTTTTGCACCCCCCATTGGCTGCTCTGCCGGGTCATCGCTGCGCAAAAGGGGCAGTGATGTTAAAGTAGCGCTTTAAAGTCAGTTGTATGGGCCGGTACTGGAGGCTACCTTTTACCGGTATGCCATACCGGCCCATACCCCCTTACTTTCACCCGTCTGGGAAGGCTATGAATAGAATTCTATAGAATGGAATGAGACAGAGATAAGACAACTAGGATTTTTTTTTTGTTTTCTTGGCCTTGAGCAACAGATGCTGATCAAGCACCTCCCAAAAGAGTGTATTAAGAAAGATTAATATTAAGACAGAATATTATTGGACACTGGTTGATTAAAGCAGAGTTTGCCTGCTTCTTCTTTTACTAATGGAACATATGGGGAAGCAAAGGACTGGAGTGAAATATGTCTTAATGTGGATTAAACTGAGCATCTTTTGAAGAAGCGTCAAGCACATATTAGTTTGTCTCTGTATGCTTAAATGATTGGCAAGTGGTACAGGACTGAATGTATGAAGAGCAATCAGAAGCAGTGGTATTTAGGTTGCTAATGAAATCATCTTTCTCTCCTCTATGCAGTCATACAGTGGAATGGATGCCATCCTCTTTTCCATTCTAGAAAGCAGGACATCTTGGTTAATCGCAGCCTTGTTCACAGTTTTTCTTCTCAGTTTCTTATGACTGAAATGGTAGATGTCAGAGTGTGCAGATAAGATTGATGATTTTTGCTATAATTTACAACCACCATTGCTGACGGAACAGTTTTAAGGCATCCATTTTATTTAGAGCACTAACATACCAGTCCTCAGGTAGAACCAGTCTCCAAGAAGTAAAATGTGGGTTTTCGTGACTGTGCACAGTCACTACCCAGCTCTGTGCTTTGCCACACCAAACACAAGGAAAAAATATGGAGGAATTCTGCTCAGTCCCAGCTGTTCCTGAGCAGGAAAGCAAATATCTGGAACAAGGACATCAATGCATGACAGATGGAACAGAAAAAATACAAGAGACACTACTGCATCTATCATCAAGAAAACAGTGGCACATACTTATGGCTGAATAGGATGTAACGAACACCCGTAAGTTCTGCTACAGAAAGTAAAAGCTTGTTCCACATTCACCAAGGCTCCAGTCATTTTCTCCATGTGGGCAAACTCCTGTGCTTCTGCTTCCAGTGTAGCTCTGTGTGGGCAAAGAGGATCCACCCATGCAGAAGAAGTTGCAGTTAAAAAGACAAAAGAACTGAGAAATAAGTCATTTGGTATATGGCGCTTGTTCTAATGAAAAATTGACTTGTTCCAGGGGTCTAGAAACCATGCAACAAGGAAAGCTTCTGCTGTCTTCAAACGTATTACCATATAATCTTCTAACAAAGCAATTTGTATGAGCTAAATGTCATAGCACATAAACAGAAAGAGTGGAAAATAGAAAATAAAGAAGTGGCACAAAGAATGGATGCCAAAAAATGCAATTACACTTTCCATGACAAAATAAATGGAGAAAAATTAAAAAGGTACAACAGATTTTTGTATGTGCAATGCACATTCAATCCACATATTGAAGTGCCTTGATCAGCAGGTTTTGAATATTAATACCCCAGGTCTGGGAACACTAGTTAACATACCGCTATCTAACTTAAGAAGAGCATGTTTGCCTTTAGGGATGATGGGTTGTACTGATGTTGCTATTCAGGACTAATTCTTCACTGCTCTCAGTACAAGCTCAATGTAGTTCCTGACAGATTTTCATTGTAGACTAGTTCCCATATTTATCCTGCATGTGTGTGGTACAGGAAAAGTCCATCATGCTGCTTTGTAAACAGATTTTTCTCTTTTATAGAGACCAACAGTAGTAATTTACATGTTGATATAAATGATCCCGAAGTGTTTTACAAACTATTTATCACTTTTTCACCACTGAAAAGCAGCTACCTCTGAATAGAAATATAGCATCTGTTGAAGAGCATGCAGCTATACTATGCCATTTTGGACAAGTGAAGAGTACCGTTTTCAGCTGAAACTGCTGGAAAAAGTGTGGCTTTAATTCATACATAGCACCAAAGTTAATACTACTATTGCTATAAAATGTGTAATTAGTTCTTTAATGACCAAACGCTCTGTATCTTGATTTTATGTCTCAGCTGAAAGATGGCACCTTCAACAGCCAATGCCCCTAACAGCACTTTGGAGCACTGGATCAGTACTGACTTGAGTTACTGCCACATACTGAATCACCATATCCTACAGCACTTACTATTGCTACTCTCTGGCAATCTTCTGCTCAAGCGCTGCCCTATAGGTGCCCAAGGTATATGCTTCACGCTGCAGGCTCTACAAGCAGTACTCTGAACAATCCAGGAAAGAATCATGCAGTTCCTTCAGGAAAACTTCTCAATCACCTGAGCATTCAGCTGAGTGCTGTTTAAGATCGTGAAACACATTCTGGCACCTCTTGTTGTTTCTTTAGTGGATTAGCAACAACTTTTTTTTAAACCATTTTGTTTTAAAGGATAAAGTAGAACAGACAACTCACAGAAATACTCTCATAATTAACACTCATGCTTTACCTAAATAGATCAATCCAAATCCTCCCTGGCCAATTATATTGCCCAGCCTCCACTCTTTTCCTTCAGTGTCTTTCATTATCATTCCTTTGGGAAGGGGGACAGGGAGCTTGCTTTTTCCACACCCTTTAGGTGGCATCACACCTTGAAAGAAAAGAAAATGAAACCAGTATGAAAGAAAACGAAACCTTCCAATTCCCTTGTTCCAAAACGAAAATCATAGTTAAGTCTTCCACAGCCTTGCACCTGAGTAATAACTTATTCCTGTGCAAAGAGGGTTTAAAATGCTACCAAATAGTGTTTTATTCCAGTTCAAAGTGAAGGTAAATGACTACAGGGAGGCAAGGCCTAAACAACGAGGGGGGCAATCCCATTCAAGCAACAACATTATTACTAGGTGAGTGGCTGAGACAGAGGGATGGAAGGAAAGTTGCACTGAAAGAATCTACAAACATGCAACCTGGCATGAGTCCACAGTACAGCCTTTAAACTATGAGTTGATAGTTTAGGAATATGCACCATTATAAAAATAATCAGTGGACTACAGAACAACCACCTGAGTCTGCACTCTGTTCTTTACTAAGCTCAGTGAGGTGAGATGCATCATCCCGGGTGGCTTTGGGGGTCTAAACATCTGGTTTGAAATACCAAGACCCCACTCTGGAACCATGTGTTCGAAGGTGGGCAGGCCTGACTGAGAGGGAGCCCTTTATCCTTTCACACAAGCCCCGAGTACTTGCTGTCAGTGGGATTTTTCAGACTCTCAAAGCACTTTACACAGGTGGCTGGTGCTATCTGCCCTGCACGGGTCTCTTACACCTTTTTCCGGGGCTGACTTTGGCCTGAGTGGTTCTCTTAGCCCACTGGCGAGCGCAGCCGGGGAGAACAGACCGGCTAAAGGAGATGGCAGCAGACGGGGGAAGGCTGCCCAGGTGCTCCTACTCCCCGCTCTGCTCCAGGCGATTTCCCAACAACTCCCCCAGCTTCCCTCCCACCTGCAGCCTTGCTCCGGCCGCCCCAAGCTCCCTCCGACACCCCCGGCTCACCCAGCTCCTTTCAGAGAGCTGCTCCTGCTCTCCACCCCCCGCCAATCCCCGCAGCTACTGGGGGCTCCTTCTCCCTCGCGGGCTCCTTCTCCAGGGCACCGCAGCAGCCACAGACTCTTCCCAGGCCGGTCGGATCCGCGCGGCCCCGCCTCAGGCCGCCGGCGCCCCCCGCCTTCCTCGTGTAGCCGGGCCGGGCCAGCCTCGGAGCGGAGGAGCAGCGGCCGGAGAGCCCAGGAACCCCGGCGGCCCGGCAGTCACATGGGGGATGAGTGACAGCAGCCGGGGGAGGCGTGCGAGGAGCCGCGCCGGGTGCGGCTCGGGGAGCGTGGGCGCGGCTTCCTGTGGGCTCGCCCCAGTGCCCGGCGGCGGCGGGGGAAGCGCCTGTGAGAGAGAAGCCGCGGCTCAGCGGGAAAGAGTGCGGGCTGCGCCTGATGTGCCCGCTCGTCCGAGGGGGGGCGGGATTGTCAAACAGTGGGTGTCCTACCTCGCATTGGACGGGCACACTCGGAACATGCCCCGCTTCAGCATGAAGTGCTCTAAATATTAAACCAATACTAAAGAATGAACTAAAGTGCCTGGCTGTTTGGGGGCCACATGTTCCCTGCCCTGTGGAAACGCTGGGGAGCCCTGTGGGAATCATGAATCATAGAATATCAGGGTTGGAAGGGACCTCAGGGGTCATCTAGTCCAACCCCCTGCTCAAAGCAGGACCAATCCCCAATTTTTGCCCCAATCCCTAAATGGCCCCTTCAAGGATTGAACTCTCAACCCTGGGTTTATTAGGCCAGTGCCACCAGAGGTGGTGGAATCTCCTTCCTTAGAAGTTTTTAAAGTCAGGCTTGACAAAGCCCTGGCTGGGATGATTTAGTTGGGGATTGGTCCTGCTTTGAGCAGGGGGTTGGACTAGATGACTTCCTGAGGTCCCTTCCAACCCTGATAGTCTATGATTCTGTGATTCTATGAAAGTTGGGGTTTAATGTAAAACTCTGAACTCCAAAAATAGCTGTAAACTCTCTTGAGCTTTTGACTCATCATGAAAAAGGATAAGGTGACAAAACGAAAAAAGGTTCAGACAGCTCTGCAAAAGAAGAGCTATATTTAAAATAGGCATTGGAAAGCAAAAGTGAAACTACAAGTAAAGACACAAGGATCTGATTCATTGCTAATGAAGACGCTGGCACGTGCAGCCTGCACCTATTTTTGTACATTCAAGTCCCACCGCATAGACTCTTGAGAGACTCATTTAGCCATATAGCTTGCACAGCTGCATATGTTGCTGAGGTATAGGGTCTTCATTGGTTTCAAATGAAAAGCTTGCTATATAATTTTCTTATATGACTAGAAGAAAGTGCAGATTTATGGATACAAGTCTATCCAAAGCCAAGATCATTTGAAATCACTCCCAGTTTTGGTATCATGTAAACATTTATTTGACTTGTAGAATTTAAGATTACAGTGAAGTATAAAAGAGGATAGAATATACTTACAAGACAGAGAAGAGATCCCAATGGAAAATGTTATGGGTTTTTCTTTTTAAACAGGGAACAGGGCTGCGTTTGATTTTAAATGAGAAATATGGCTGACGTTGATTTTAAAGAGGGAATAGGACCAAATTTTAAGCAAGTTTTTATGTATTTATTTTTTGACTGTGCTAAAAATAGTCCATTCACTACAGCACGAATGTGCATTTGTGGCATTTTTAAAGACAGCATGTACCCCCATTAATAGCACTTCAAGACATACAAGGTCTCATTGAAAAAGTCACATTCCTGATAGGGTTGCCAACTTTCTAATCGCATAAAACTGAACACCCTAGCCCTGCCCCTTCCGCGAGGCCCTGCCCCCCGCTCACTACCTTTCCCCCTCCCTTGGTGGCTTGCTCTCCCCCATCCTCGCTCACTTTCACTGGGCTGGGGAGAGGGGTTTGGGATGCAGGAGGGGGATCCACACTTGGGGGTGGGGCCGAGGGATTTGGAATGTGGGAGGGGGCTGCGGATTGAGGCAGGGGTTGGGGTGTGGGAGGGGGTACAGGCTCTGTGCTGGGGATGGGGGCTCTGGGGTGGGGCCAGGGATGCAGAGTTTGGGGTGCAAGAGGGGGCTCCAGGTTTGGGGGGCTCAGGGCTGCGGCAGAGGGTTGGGGTGTAGGAGGGGTTAGGTCTCTGGCTGGGGGTCAGACTCTGGGCTGGGGCTGGGGCCGGGGATGAAGGCTTTGGGGTGCAGGAGGGGGCTCCCGGTTTGGGGGGGCTCAAGGCTAGGGCAGGGGGTTGGGGCTCGGGGTTGGGGCATGGGCTTACCTCAGGTGGCTCCCGGTCAGCAGTGCAGCGGGGCTAAGTGACCAGCAGGTCTGGTGCTAGTAGGCGGTGGGGGAGGAGGCAGGAGGCTCCTCACACTGCTCTCGCCCACAAGAACCGCCCCCCAAGCCCCCATTGGCTGGGAGCTGGCCAATGAGAGTGCTGAGACGGTGCTTGGGGCGCTTGGCAGCGCACGGAGCTCCATGGCCCCCCGCCTAGGAGCCAGACCTCCTGGCCACGTCCAGAGCACAGCACGGTGGCAGGACAGGTAGGGACTAGCCTGCCTTAGCACCACAGCACCACCGACTGGACTAGTGGTGGTGAGTGGAGCCACCAGTGTCCCTTTAAGACCAGGTGTTCCGGTCGAAAACCAGACACCTGGTCATCCTAGTTCCTGGACATACCAGCCTAGTCCTCAAAGGAATTAACATTATTATGTTAATTTCAGATTCACCCATGACTGAATGGCTATTGCCATATTGCACCATAATATTGGTGTCTTAAAGAAGTGCATTCCATGGTGCTCCTCCAAAGAATGAGAGATTTCACAAACATGTTTGCTTGATAGGGAGAAAAAGGGGAAAGACTAAAAAATAAGCATATGTATATTTATAAACATACAACTGAAGAAATAAAAACAGAAGGATTTTATCCAGTGGTAGCTCTGCTCAAATGGGAAGCTAATATAAGGCTATGCACCCAGTAAGTGATTCTTTGCTCTACTATGTGGAAAGAGGAGGCAAAGAAAAAGTTCTTCCCCGGCTGCACTAGACTGGAGACAAGTCATTCTTTGACTGCCAGGATCATGATCCTATTTGCAAGCTCCCACCCTGGTATTATCCTGTCTCCTAAGAAACTTGATCCCCCAACAGTCAAGTCAAGGGTATCTACCCCATTTCCTCTCAACTGTTGCCCCAGAGAGACAGTGGCCAGCTGTTCAAAGAGGAGGTCTGATGTTATCCTAGACATGTTTCTTCAGAGAAAGCTAATTATCAAGAGAGCTGAGGCAGGGATGCTACCATGTATGAGTGTTTCTGCAGGAGAAGACGTGTGCACAGGTGAGAGAGTGAAAATATCTGCTGCTTGGATTTTCTCTTATAATCAGAATTTACTAAAAACAAATCATCCCCAGCCAGCTTGATTTCCTTCTTTGACAGATAACTGGTTTGGTGGATAGGATGAATGCGGTGGACATAATATACATGGACTTAAGCAAGACTTTTGACACAGTCCCACATGACATTCTCATAAATAAGCTGGAGAAATGTGGGCTTGGTAGAACTACTATTAAGTGGATACATAATTGGTTAAACAACTACAAAGAGTAATTATTAATGGAATGTCAGATTGGAAGATGGTCGCAAGTGGGGTTCCACTCGGATCTGTTCTGGATCCAGTGTTATTTAATATATTTATTAATGACTTGGATATAGGACTAGAGAGCATACTGATCAAATTTGCAGATGACACAAAGCTGGGGTAGCTGCAAATACTTTGGAGGATAAAGCTAAAATTCAAAGGGATCTTGATAAATTGGGGAACTGTGCTATAGACAACAAAATAAAATTCAATGAAGATAAATGTCAGGTGCAACACTTAGGGAAGAAAAACCAAATGCACAAATACAGAATGGGGAATAATTGGTTTGGTAGCAGCACTGCTGAGAAGGATCTTGTGGATCACAACCTCAACATGAGTCAACAATGCGATGTTGTTGCAAAAAAAAACCCAACCCAAATGGAACTTTGAGATGCATTAACAGAGGCCTAACATGCAAGTCTCTTGTGGTGATATTACCGCTCTACTTAGGCCTCAGTTGGAGTACTGTGTGCAGTTTTGGTCACTCCTGTATAGAAAGGATGTAGAGAAACTGGAAAGGATCTAGAATCAAGTGACAAATATGATCAAAGGGATGGAATGCAAGTCATGTGAGCAAAGGCTGAAGGAACTGGGTATGTTTAGTTTGGAAAAGAGGAGGTTAAAGAGGGGATATGATAGCCATTTTCAAATACTTTAAAGGGTGCCATAAAAAGATGGAGAAAAAATATTCTGTCTTGTCAAGAAGGGCAGGACAAGAGGCAATGGGTTCAAACTACACCATAGCAGATTTAGATTAAATCTCAGAAAAAACTTTCTAACGAAAAACAGTAGGAAAATGGAACAAACTTCTTAGGGAAGTTGTGGATGCTCCTTCACTGGAGGCTTTCAAAAAGAGGCTGGATAGCCATCTGTCTTGGATGTTTTAGACACAACAAATCCTGAATCTTGGCATCGGGTCAGATTAGATGACTCTTGCAATCCCTTCAGACTCTATGGTTCTGTGATTTTATGAGTCTATCACAAATATTTGCTCTTCATGTTTTATTAGTTGGAGATAGGGGAGCAATCATCCATTTTAGGATTCAATTTATAGCAGCATCTGCACTATAACTGGAGGTTCCTTATGCTAGACCTGTCAGTCATGCAACGTACCAACAGTGCTATCTGTTGTGGTGTGACTTTCCCCTTTGTTTTAGTTGCATGCATTTAACATCCAGCTAGAGTGAGATACTGAGGCTCTAACTGAATGTGGGGTGGGGGGGTAGAGGCAGGGAGGAGAAGGGTAGCCTATTGTCTATTTGGTGTATACTTTCACTTGTTGTCTAGTTATTGTTGCTGAGGTTGTTGATTACCTTGAGTTTTTGTAAATCTGCACTTTTTAGAGGTGTCACCCTCTGATGCCCCGCACGTATAGAGGCAGGAAGCATCATCTGGTGCTTTTTAGTTTACTTATCTAGAATGCACCACTTTTGGCTAAATGTTTACAGGTTAAGTCCTTAGGATGTCCTGCCCATCCTACTAAAGACCTGATGCTGTAGTATCCGTATTCTTCAAATAGTACCCATTCATTTCAAAGAGTGCTGGTGAGATGGGTCCTGGGCTTGTTATATCTCTGCAATTGATTCCAATTAGACTACTTACAGACACTGTTCCCTTTAAGCTGTGCGCGTGTGCGCGTGCACACAGATCCTAAACCCTGCGCACACGGCAAAACACTGTGCGCACAACAATTTGCACAGAAAAATTTTTTTTGTGCACATGGCCTGTCAAAAATTAGAGGGAACATTGCTTACAGAGTAAATTATTGCTGAATGTGTAGTAAGCCATGTTATTGGTTTTTAAGAAGAGATTAATATCAGAGATGATCTAGGTATACTTAAAAGGAGCATGGACTAGATGATGTTTTGAGATCCCTTCCAGCCCTATATTTGTATGATTCTCTGAGAAAGGATGTCAGAATTGGGACCTGAATTAGAAAGTATTGTTAGACTATGGGCATTGAAATGTTGGTGATGCCCTAGTAGGCCTTTCCACAGCTCAAAACTCCTGACAAAAGGTTTATTTTGTGTTTTAAATTGTCTGTTGTGGCATTTTCCATCTGTGTGGCATTGCCACACAGTGGGACGCAGACCAGAAGATAGCTTTTCAGCATTACATGTTAGGGATGTGTTGTATCAATCAGGCAAGGTACTAACAAGCTTCAACAGGACTTTATTTTCAAAGTGGAAACCTCTTTACCAAGCTGCTGCTGCACCCTCTGTTGCTCTCTCCCAGCCTCTCAACTCCTCCTCCCTCCCTCCTGTTTCCTGTCCTTTCAGACTCCCAGCAGCCGGTACTCCCAATTCTAATAATTACAAGCAACATCTAAATACTACATTCCTTCCTCTCTTAAGAAACACTCCCAATTAAAATAAATATTATTGTTCTGACCACAGGAACAAATACGAAACAAGACACTATACTGTTGGAAGAAATATTACACTGAAAACACTGTAGATACTACATAACATAGTCTCTAGTCCAGACAGGTGGTTTTCTGGGTCTGACAGGCCGTCTCTCAAGCGCCGGTTCCAGTGCAATGTCTTGTTGTGTTGGTACTACGGTGAAGTCATGCAATGCAGACTGGGTGTTGGCATAGTCTCCTCTTGGTGCATAGGCAGGTGCAAGATAAGAAGCATTCCATACCTGCCCATCAGAAAGTCTATAGGTGTAAGGTCCCTTCTTCTCTATGATTTTAAGAGGAGCTGTGAATTCGTGGTCCCCTTTGCATAATATTCCAGGTTTTCGTATTCTAACGAAGGAACCACACTCAAACTTTGGTTCCTTAGCACCCCGCCGCTTGTCTGTGAAAGCCTTAGACTTTGCTTGGTTCTGTTCAACTATTTTTCTCACATCATCCTCGTTTGGGGCATCAGGTCGTGCCTTTAACAATCCATCAATGTTCAGTTTAGTATTCATCTGTTTCCCATGCAGTAACTCTGCAGGTGATCTTTGCATTGTGACATGTAGTGTAGCCCCGTATGCGTGCAAGAAATCAGTCATGAAGGGTATCCACAATCGCCCTTCCAGTTTAGCCGTTTGCAAACTCTCTTTCAAACTTCTGTTAAACTGTTCGATTTCCCCATTGGCTTGAGGGTAATATAGGGATGACCTTCTGTGTAAAATGTTCCTCTGTGCTAGAAAAGTTTCAAACTCCAGGGAAGTAAATTGACTACCATTATCTGAAACCAGTTCTTTGGGATTACCTTCCCTGCTAAAAACTGAAGAGAGGAACTTAATTATTGTAGCAGAAGAGATTTGCGATGTAAACTCTACCTCAGACCATTTACTGAAATAGTCTATTAAAGTGATGGCATAACGACAGTCAATTGGAGCAGTATCAAAGGGTCCTACAATGTCAATCACCACTTTCCCATGCAGATTCAGGAAGAGGAACAGGCTGTAATTGAGGGGTACATGTCACTGCTATCTTATCATGCATTTGGCAAGTGACACAGGATTTTATGAGTGCTTCAGTTTGAGAGTCCATCCTTGGCCACCAATACAGATCCCGTAGTCATTGTATGGTTCAGCCAATTCTTTGATGAGTAACATGTGCCAGGTGTATGAGTTTTGATTGTAAGTATTCTGGCACAAGGAGCCAGTGTGTACCTCGTAGCACAGAGCCATCAAACAAAGAAAGTTAATTCTGAACTCTAAAATAAAGCAGCAAAACTGCGTCAAGGTTTTTAGGGTAACTGGGCCATCTCTTTGTCAGAAATCCCCATAGTTTTTGTTGAATTGGACATGCTGAACAAGCAGCTTTGAAATAGTTCTCTTGTAACTGCAGTGAGAGTGCTTGTAATAAGCGCAACCACTACATCCTCATCCTCTGGTGGACCATCTGGTGAAGGCAAAGGCAGGCAAGAAAGGCAATCAGCTACTACATTTTGGTTTCCAGGCTTATATTCCAGTTCATAACTGAGAGTAGTCTTGCAGATCATCGAGCAACACGGTATCCTGCTCTTCCCAGTTTTTATGGTGAGCAACGTTGACAAAGGGCTGTGGTCTGTGCGCAACTTGAACGCACGGCTCCATAGGTAAGTTCTCCATTTTTCAGTAGCCCAGACACAAGCAAGTGCTTCTTTTTCAACTGTAGAATATTTTCTCTCAGCATTACTTAGTGTCCTTGAAGCAAATGCAACAGTCCTCTCTCTGTGTTGTCCTCATGCAGTTGTGTGAGAACAGCCCCAAGTCCATAATCAGAAGCATCAGTAGTTACAATTGCGGGCAATGAAGGAGTGAATAGTGCAAGTACTGAACTATGTACAATCAAGTCTTTCACCATTTCGAAACTAGCTTGTGCATCCGTTGTCCACACTAAAGTTGAACTTCTCTGTAGTAATTCCCATAACGGTTCAATGACTGAAGCATAATTGGGAATGAATTTTGCATACTAGGAGGTAAGACCCAAGAAGGAACGTATGTTTTGCAAATCTGTTGGAGGAGGAGCATTTGAAATTGCTAGGATATGATCTGGATCAAGTTTTAGTCCAGCCTGTGAAATTGTATGCCCCAGAAAGGAGAGTTCAGTTTGTCTAAATTTGCATTTGGACCTATTGTGCTGGAGACCTGCTGTGCTGATGCAATTTGGTACAGACTGCAGGTTATTGTCATGCTCTTCAGAAATATTTCCAAACACGATAATATCATCCAGACAGCACTGAACTCCACGTTGATTCTTCAGAATCACTGTCATCATTTTTTGAAAGGCACTTGGGGCAGATGTGAGATGGTATGGAACACATTTAAAATGAAATAGTCCCTCATGTGTAATAAATGCTGTGAGGTCTCTGCTGTCTTCATGCAACATAACCTGGTGGTATGCAGTCTGCAAATCAAGAGTAGAAAACATCTTTGCTCCACGGAGTTCTGCAAATACTTCTTCTCTGTGAGGAAGAGGATGGCTGTCAATCACAATAGCTTTATTTGGCTCCCTTAAGTCCACACAAAGGCGAATGCCTCCACCCTTCATCTGCTCACTACTATAGGTGAAACCCATTCTGAGGAGTTGATCTCTTCAATATTGTCCTTTTGAACAAGTTTTCTAAGTTCCTCTGACACAGCTTCCCTGACTGAAAATGGTAAGCGCCGTTACTTCTGTTGTACAGGCATCACATTATTCCGCATTTTAACTTTATGCAGAAACCCATAAGCACAGCTGAGTTTCTCCTCAACTTGGTGTTGGGTCCCAGCTGAAACTGGTGTGTGTACTGCAAGAGTGCTTTGCTGAGGAAGATCAATTCGTCCATTATCTACCCTGAGATTTAAAGCAGCCAATAAATCTCTGCCAAGGATAGGAGTGCCTTTGTGGACAATGTAGAACTCTGAAGTTACACAGCAATCACCAAAAGTAACTATTACTGGCAGGCAGCCGTGTACTGGAATATGGTTTTTCAAATAGCACACCAAGTGAAGTTTGGGTTCAGGAAGAGGCATATCTTTAAAGTAACGCAGATAGATGGAATCAGGTAGTATAGGTACTGCTGAGCCAGTGTCCGACATTAGCTGAATAGAGTGTAGTTTGCCTGAGGGTACGGCGGAAACGTTTACAGTGTACTTTATCTGGTCTGGAATATGTGCAGTAGTGATTTTGTTCATGCTCAGCACAGTAACATCTAGTATTGTAACTGCATGCACCTGTTGATTGAACTGGCTACTGTGACATACTTTAGCAAAATGTCCAATCTTTTTGCAATGATTGCACTGAGCTACTTTTGCCAGACATCCTGTGTAGCTTGCAAGGTATTGTGGGGATCCACAGCGAAAGCATGCTGTCAAGGTTCCTCCCCCACTCTGAACTCTAGGGTACAGATGTGGGGACCTGCATGAAAAACCTCCTAAGCTTATCTTTACCAGCTTAGGTCAAAACTTCCCCAAGGTACAAAATATTCCACCCGTTGTCCTTGGACTGGCCGCTACCACCACCAAACTAATACTGGTTACTGGGGAAGAGCTGTTTGGATGCGTCCTTCCCCCCAAAATACTTCCCAAAACCTTGCACCCCACTTCCTGGACAAGTTTTGGTAAAAAGCCTCACCAATTTGCCTAGGTGACTACAGACCCAGACCCTTGGATCTTAAGAACAATGAACAATCCTCCCAACACTTGCACCCCCCTTTTCCTGGGAAATGTTGGATAAAAAGCCTCACCAATTTGCATAGGTGACCACAGACCCAAACCCTTGGATCTGAGAACAATGAAAAAGCATTCAGTTTTTTACAAGAAGACTTTTAATAAAAAATAGAAGTAAATAGAAATAAAGAAATTCCCCCTGTAAAATCAGGATGGTAGATATCTTACAGGGTAATTAGATTCAAAAACATAGAGAACCCCTCTAGGCAAAACCTTAAGTTACAAAAAAGATACACAGACAGAAATAGTTATTCTATTCAGCACAATTCTTTTCTCAGCCATTTAAAGAAATCATAATCTAACACATACCTAGCTAGATTACTTACTAAAAGTTCTAAGACTCCATTCCTGGTCTATCCCCGGCAAAGACCCAGCATACAGACAGACACAGACCCTTTGTTTCTCTCCCTCCTCCCAGCTTTTGAAAGTATCTTGTCTCCTCATTGGTCATTTTGGTCAGGTGCCAGCGAGGTTACCTTTAGCTTCTTAACCCTTTACAGGTGAGAGGAGCTTTCCCCTGGCCAGGAGGGATTTCAAAGGGGTTTACCCTTCCCTTTATATTTATGACACATGCTTTTACTGTATTTTGAATTTGCTGATTTGGTGGTTTTTCATTAGTTTTCCTCTTGCAATTGTGTGTCTGCAGTGGTAGTGAACTTTTCTGCAAAGACGTCACAGTCTGGACTGTGCCTCCTGTATCCATGCTCATTATTTTGGCTTCAGCACTAGCTGACTCAATCTGAGTAGCAATGGTTATTGCTTTTTCTAGTGTAAGTTGTGGTTCTAGAAGTAAGCATTCTCTTACACGAAGCATGGTTGTTTTCTCAATGAGCTGGTCTCTAATCATCTCATCTGCCATATTCCCAAAGTCACAAATTACAATCAGACTCCTCAGGGAAGCAATATACTGCATTATAGTTTCTCCTGGTTTCTGCTCACGCTGGCGAAATCTGTAGCAATTAGCTACTACATTCACTTTTGGCACAAAAAAAAATCTTTAATGCAGTGAGTGCAGTCGCATATTTATCATCTGCAAGGGGAAAAGTGTAAAATATATACTGTCCTTCTGGTCCAAGGAAGTGGTTTAGCAGAGCATGCTTTCTTACTTCAGAAATCTCTGTAGCACTGATTGCAAGCAGATAAGTCTCAAACATATGGATCCAGGTACTAAAAGCAATTGGAGGCTCACCTGGGCTTTGCAGAAAGGGTGCAGGTGGGTTCAGAGGCAGAAGACCCATCCTTGTCGCCATAATGTTGTATCAACCAGGCAAGGTACTAACAAGCTTCAACAGGACTTTATTTCAAAGTGGAAACCTCTTTACCAAGCTGCTGCTGCACCCTCTGTCTCTCTCTCCCAGCCTCTCAACTCCTCATCCCTCGTTCCTGTTTCCTGTCCTTTCAGACTCCCAACAGCCAGTGCTCCCAATTCTAATAATTACAAGCAACATCTAAACACCACAGGATGATCCATCAGACCAACGTTTGGATATTTGCTTTTGGGAGTCCTAGTATATTTTCCACTGAATGCATCTGATCATAGAATCATAGAATCATAGAATATCAGGGTTGGAAGGGACCTCAGGAGGTCATCTAGTCCAACCCCCTGCTCAAAAGCAGGACCCATCCCCAATTAAATCATCCCAGCCAGGGCTTTGTCAAGCCTGACCTTAAAAACTTTTAAGGAAGGAGATTCCACCACCTCCCTAGGCAACGCATTCCAGTGTTTCACCACCCTCCTAGTGAAAAAGTTTTTCCTAATATCCAACCTAAACCTCCCCCACTGCAACTTGAGACCATTACTCCTTGTCCTGTCCTCTTCCACCACTGAGAATAGTCTAGAACCATCCTCTCTGGAACCACCTCTCAGGTAGTTGAAAGCAGCTATCAAATCCCCCCTCATTCTTCTCTTCCGCAGACTAAACAATCCCAGCTCCCTCAGCCTCTCCTCATAAGTCATGTGTTCCAGACCCCTAATCATTTTTGTTGCCCTTCGCTGGACTCTCTCCAATTTATCCACATCCTTCTTGTAGTGTGGGGCCGAAAACTGGACACAGTACTCCAGATGAGGCCTCACCAATGTCGAATAGAGGGGGACGATCACGTCCCTTGATCTGCTCGCTATGCCCTTACTTATACATCTCAAAATGCCATTGGCCTTCTTGGCAACAAGGGCACACTGCTGACTCATATCCAGCTTCTCGTCCACTGTCACCCCTAGGTCCTTTTCCACAGAACTGCTGCCTAGCCATTTGGTCCCTAGTCTGTAGCTGTGCATTGGGTTCTTCCGTCCTAAGTGCAGGACCCTGCACTTATCCTTATTGAACCTCATCAGATTTCTTTTGGCCCAATCCTCCAATTTGTCTAGGTCCCTCTGTATCCTATCCCTGCCCTCCAGCGTATCTACCACTCCTCCCAGTTTAGTATCATCCGCAAATTTGCTGAGAGTGCAATCCACACCATCCTCCAGATCATTTATGAAGATATTGAACAAAACCGGCCCTAGGACCGACCCCTGGGGCACTCCACTTGACACCGGCTGCCAACTAGACATGGAGCCATTGATCACTACCCGTTGAGCCCCACAATCTAGCCAACTTTCTACCCACCTTATAGTGCATTCATCCAGCCCATACTTCTTTAACTTGCTGACAAGAATACTGTGGGAGACAGTGTCAAAAGCTTTGCTAAAGTCAAGAAACAATATATCCACTGCTTTCCCTTCATCCACAGAACCAGTAATTTCATCATAGAAGGCGATTAGATTAGTCAGGCGTGACCTTCCCTTGGTGAATCCATGCTGACTGTTCCTGATCACTTTCCTCTCATGTAAGTGCTTCAGGATTGATTCTTTGAGGACCTGCTCCATGATTTTTTCGGGGACTGAGGTGAGGCTGACTGGCCTGTAGTTCCCAGGATCCTCCTTCTTCCCTTTTTTAAAGATTGGCACTACATTAGCCTTTTTCCAGTCATCCGGGACTTCCCCCGTTTGCCACGAGTTTTCAAAGATAATGGCCAATGGCTCTGCAATCACAGCCGCCAGTTCCTTTAGCACTCTCGGATGCAACTCGTCTGGCCCTATGGACTTGTGCATGTCCAGCTTTTCTAAATAGTCCCTAACCACCTCTTTCTCCACAGAGGGCTGGCCATCTATTCCCCATGTTGTGATGCCCAGCGTAGCAGTCTGGGAGCTGACCTTGTTCATGAAGACAGAGGCAAAAAAAGCATTGAGTACATTAGCTTTTTCCACATCCTCTGTCACTAGGTTGCCTCCCTCATTCAGTAAGGGGCCCACACTTTCCTTGGCTTTCTTCTTGTTGCCAACATACCTGAAGAAACCCTCCTTGTTACTCTTGACATCTCTCGCTAGCTGCAGCTCCAGGTGCGATTTGGCCCTCCTAATTTCATTCCTACATGCCTGAGCAATATTTTTATACTCTTCCCTGGTCATATGTCCAACCTTCCACTTCTTGTAAGCTTCTTTTTTATGCTTAAGATCCGCTAGGATTTCACCGTTAAGCCAAGCTGGTCGCCTGCCATATTTACTATTCTTTCGACACATCAAAATGATGAAGTGATGTAGCTCACGAAAGCTTATGCTCTAATAAATTTGTTAGTCTCTAAGGTGCCAGAAGTACTCCTTTTCTTTTTGCGGATACAGACTAACACGGCTGCTACTCTGAAACGTAGTATATTCAGACCCCAAATATGGGTGTCATTCAACAATCCCCACCCCACTTTGCCCGCTTTAGACCTACCTGTCATGTATGATGCAACGGTGAGTGGCTCTCACCAGTTCCTCTGTAGGGCCAATGCTGGGATAATCACTTTTGTATCACCAGGGAAAGGGAATGATGGTCTTAGACTCAGACTTTGAGGCGAGAAGGGACAATCATCATAAGCTAGTCTTACCTCCTGCACCTTGCAGGCCACAGAACCTCACCCACCCACTCCTGAAATAGTCCCATAACTTCTGGCTGCATTACTGAAGTCTTCAAAACATGATTTAAAGACTTCAAGTTACAGAGAATCCAGCATTTATACTAGTTTAAACCCGCAAGTAGCCCATGCCCCATGCTGCAGAGGAAGGGGGAAAAACCCTAGGGTCTTGTAAAAAGCACAGTACTGTGAGTCAAAAAATATTTTCTATTTGTTATTCTGTCACAGTCTTCCTGTCTGACCTTGGGCAAGTCACTTAATTTTTCTGTGCCTCATTTTCCCTTCTGTAAAATGAGAATGCTAATATCCACCTCACAGAACATTCAGTAATTAATGTTTATTAATGTTTAGGTAACAACTTCCTTGACTGGGTTGTCTGCAAAGAGAAAACCCAGAACTGGATTGCTGGATCTAAAGGCATGAACCTTTACCAATTGAACTAAAGGACCCGAGTAAGTCAAAAGTCACCAGATTAATTTATGAGCCTAAGTCCCATTGACGTTCAAACTCCCATGGGAGTTAGATGGCTAGGCACTTTTGAAAATGGGACTTAGGCTCATAAGTCACTTACAAACTTTCAAAATTTTATGCCTAATCCTTTAGCTCAGAGGCAGTAGTATCCTCAGCAACCTCTGTTCATGGTGTAGCTACTCACAGGTGACAAAGAGCCACATTTATGTTTGCATGGGTTACATTTATAAAGTGCTTTGACATTCTCAGGGAGCAAGTGCTATATATAAATGTAACACCCCTGCCCTGCTTCTATTTGTTTCTCACTTTGTTTTAAAGTACTGTACATTACAACTTAGATCCATTTTCCATTTATTTTAATCCTTTCTTTCTTAAGATACTTGCTCAAACCTAAGCTGAGAATAAAATATTTCAGCCAATTATCTGAAATCTTGCAGTTTCACGCACAAAGACCCTTAAATTTACTGCAGTATGTGAACAATTCATAACTTCTCACACTATTGCATTGTGGCACCTTTGCGGTATTTAACACTGACATTTTAGCACTTCCTCTTTTAATTCCTCCTTCCTCCCCCTTCTCCTCACTGCTCCTCCTGCTTAAAATATCATGGCTAGATTTACACTAGAGACATCTCTGTGCAAAGAATATCAGCAACAAGACATCAAATTTCTCAGTTTCTGCTGAGAAACGTATTCATGTTCGTGCACAGCTAGAGCATTTCATGCACTGCTGTGAGCTTACTCAGTTGTTACTGCGCTCACTTGCCAGGTTCTCAGAACTTCTCAGGTAATTACTTTTTGGGGTATCAAGGGACATGCAACATTCAGGGGGCATGTTGCTCATCTCAGTCATTGTCTGGGTGCATTGACACCTGTTTTAAAGGCTCTGACAGTACTCTGTGTGACTGGCCCCATGATTGAGATCACATAATTACAATAATTAGGAAGCTCACCTCAGGATATTATCAAAGTGACCCACCCAAGCCCAAGTCCATATGGTTTGAAACAGCTAATGAGTCAGTTAATGTGCTATGTCCAAGAGTAATGGATACTCAATATGGATGGCATGAAGGTATAATTGACCAACTTTCTGGCTGATTAAGGTTTTTCAAATAGACAATTTTAGCATTTTGCAACTCACAATGAGTTCAAAGTATTAAAAGGCTTTTATGTGTTAAAACAAAAGAAGGCAGCTGAGATTGCTAAAAGACAGACAAGAAAGCAGGCCTCTCTTGAAACAAAATATAAAAATTGGGGATCTCAGGGCTTTCATCTACCTAATGAAAACTGCAAATGAATTGATTTTAAAACTCTATTAAAATGCAAGAGTTGGCAACAGCAGCATATGTGCTTCTCATTAGCTCTGAGCAGCCTGACTGAATGAATGACTATTGCACTGCCATTTGCCAGACCAGCAAAGGAGCCTGTAGCGAGGTGGAGTGGTCCCCCGCCACCCCAGCTAGCTCACCTATGGAACTGTTTTAAAGGTAACTTCTGAGATGTGTGTACTTCCCAATTTCCCTGTAAGAGCACCAGTTTGCTAACAATGCCAGAGAGATGAAGTGTAAAATAATAATTAAGAAAAAATGGAGAAATGACACTGTGTGCAAAAACAGGGGATTGACACAGTGAGGTCAAAGCTTCTGTCAACAAATGCTGAAAGAAAGAAGGAGGAATCATGGATATTCTTTGATTATCCTGGAGAACCTATGTGAAAGAGCAAGAATGGGGATTCTCCCCTCTCTCAAGACATCTAAGGCCTGATTTCCCCCCTGCACATCAGTTTAATAGCTGTGTAACTTCATTTGCATTACATGACTCCTGATTTACATAATTGTAACAGAGGAGAATCAGGCACTTAGTGCACACTCTATTTTGTGTGTATTTGCACATGTGGTTTTCCAGTCTACATACATGTATATAATAACTACATATCGGCATGGAAAAACATTTTTTTCTCGTTCATCTACTTTCAAAAATGTTCAAAATGATAACACAGAGCTATTGTTGTCAACGGGTAGGGCATCTTTTATTGCATCTGAAGGGAGGGGATGTTGTCTAGTGGTTAGAGCAACAGGCTGGGGATTGGGAGTTACTTTCCCTGTGGGAATAATTCTGGGAGTCCTAATTCTGGTTCTTCCACTGACTAACTGTGACCTTATACAGGTCACTTCTTAGCTATCTCATTTTATCCATCTCATGGGGAATGACAAGACTTGTGTTAAGGCACTTTGAGATCCCCAGATGAGAGGTAGTATGTAAGGATTATTACTACTGCTATGACCTGACTGGCTGGTATTATCTGTTACCTTACAGTGGAATGTTGGATGAATTAGAACTAGTTTCCCATGCAAACAGTTAAAAAGTATGTTGTTCCTCATAAGCTAGGAGTGAAACTAAATAAAATATGAATTACTGGAAAGCAAGAGGCACATTGCTAAGCTTCCATGATGTCCAAGCAATATCTACCATAACAGTCATTTCAAAGGGCAGCCAAGGCAGGAAATGAAGGAACAGCAAGAGTAGCAGTAATAGCACACTGCTGTTCTGGGTCTACAAGAAGCAATGGCTTCCGGTTTTCCTATATAGTAGTATTGCTAACAAAGAGTTTTAGGGTCACAAGGAAGAAGTTGTCAAAGTGCTCAGAAAGAAAGGTATGTACACTCACTGAGGTCTTTTCATTTCCCATATTATCCATCTATTCGAGAGACAAAACCCATCTGTCATAGCATTCATTGTTCGCATATCAATGCTACTTTTTATACATAAACTTAATTATTGTGATGGGATCTATTAAATATGACTCATTTTACCGCAAGATTGATTTTTTTCCCGACCTCAGAATAAATATTGATCTTCATGATCATTAAATGTAGTGCAAGGGTCATTATAGTAATAGCATATTAATAAAAAGTAGCCCTGACCATGCAATATTAATATATTTGCATTGTTATTTCTCAGATCTCATCCAGAAGGAAAGAAGGTGGACTCCATCTCCTCTTCTCTCTGGAGAAATTAGGAAACTCCTGTATGTTAATGAAAATTCAGGCCACTCCCATTTGCTGAACATTTAAAAATTAGCCATGCAGTGGTAAATAGCCTGTATAATATGTTCAGTGTGCAGTGTTCTGGTTTCCAGAGTGCACACGAATGCAGTGCACAAGTTGATAATTTAGGTCCCAATCCTGCAACTGACTGTGCAGGGCAGTGCACCCACATGGAGTCAGTAGCAGAAGAGGAGCCACAGTTGTGTAAAGAAGGATAATGAAGAGTTTTGTTGTATGAAGGGTAATAGTAGCTGATAGTTTGCTTTCTTTAGTTATTCATTATTGATAGTATCCTTAATAATTTATTTAAAAAAAATTTACTCAATTGACTGTCACACCACTCTCTGCTAGGAGATCATGTGATTTTTCTAATATAGGGAATCTTGGAAAACAGGTTTTAAAGCTGCAGTTCCAATGACTGATTACACCAAGATTGGTCTGTTTTTAAATGTTCCAGCAATAGTTCAATATTATGTCCCTATGACAAACAGGGACACAGGAGTCACAAATTTGAGGTAGCATTTAAATAATACTGTACAGTAACCAAAGGTCCTGAGATAATAACGTGCCTACTTTAAAAGACAATGAATGCATGTTTGCCTTTTAGAAATGTAGTTTTACATATGGCACATTTTTTTTTACTTATATTGTTAGTGCATTAGGTCAGGAGGTGAGAGTGAAGAAAGCAGCCTTTCTTCCAAGAATACAATTAATTAGAGTGCTCCTGGAGGTCATTCAGTAGGTGGCACTATTCCTGCAAAAGGACTCCCACTGACAGAAGAAAAACTGCAAACAGCAAGAAAGTGGTGGAGTAAACTCAGTTACATGAAGAAGAAATTACCTCATCTGCTTACCACTTCTCAGGTAAAGGTCTCTGTCATAATACACACATGATCATCAGTTTAAAAAAAAAAAGTGGCATTTGGCAAAAGTTAGCACAGGGTTAGCTGAGTTTACCATAGAATTTCCAAATAGCCACCAGGTTTTGAGCAGCTCCATGTATGATATTTCATGCAAATTATTCAATGAGTTAATTTGTGTATTTTTCAAGTAAGTAGCACATAGCTATACACTACACACCCTGACCCCACCCATGGGAGGAGGTAGGATATGGAGCTGTATAAAACTTGATAGCTGTAGCTGGGCTTGGGGTGGGGGGAAAGGGGGGTTGTGTTTGTTGATGCTAGAGTGGGTCCTGGAGGGTGTTGGGCACTGGATTGGGTGGGTGCTGGTAAGGGTCTATGGAATGGTCTCTTTAGGAGGTGTCTGGGGTAGTTTAAGAAGAAGCTGGATGGTGCTGTTGGTGGGAGGGTGGAACTTGGGGATAGCTGGGGCAGGATGGCTGGGAGAGCCTGTGGCCAGTACCAGACACCCCTCACTTTCTGTCCCCGCCACTGCTGGCTGCTCATTCCCCGAATCCCCATTCATATCCAGCAGGGGAGCAGTGAGACAGGAGGCAGCCTGGCTGGCTGTAGAGAAGTCTCTAACAGTGTCCCTCAGTGGCTGGAAGCAGCACCTGTAGGCCATTCCAGCAGCCCAAAGCCAGTCTGTGGAGATACATGACGGGGCTGCAAGATGTCTGCCACTTGGCAGCCCTGTAAGGTGCAGCTCCCATTGATAAGAGTGATTGCTCAGCACCTCTGGAAAAAAAGACCACTTTTGAACAGGTGCCTGAACATGGTTTTAGGTGCTTAAGAAGGCACCCAGATTTGAAAATATTGGCCTCGGTGCTCCATTCTTACCAAGCGTTTAAGAATGAAGGAATTTTTCCACACCCCAAGTGTTGCCTATGTAGACCAGTAATAACGATGCAAATTAAACCAAAACATTTGTAAAAATCTACAGACCAGAATCTGTGAGACCACTCTATAAAGACTGCCAATCTGACCCAATTTATGTCTTTATCCCAGTCACTATTTTATTTAGATTCTACCTTTATTATGGAATCCTGGAATTATGTTTTTGGTAATCTTCCAAATGGGAATTCAGCAATACAGTCTTCTAAATTGTGTAAGTATGTAATCATGGACTTGACAATTGATTTAACATCTAAAACAATTTAGGTAGTGTTGGATGCTTTTATCCAATTCTGCTGTGGCAAGCTCAGTTAGCTTATCAAAATGGAGTGACTCTAAATAATGGTACCCTTCTGCTGCACAGTGGCCAAGGGAAAGAAAAGGCCCCTAAAACTGAACAAAGTAGGGGACAAAATCAAAGTGGTTCCCAAACAACTGTTTACCCCAACAACCATAAAAAAGTATTCTGTATAGCCCTTCTACAAATCAGTAACTGGAAACTGACACATGTAAGATATTGGCTTAAAAGAAGATGTGGAGGAGAATTCTTCTTCCTAGAGATGGAGTAATGGAGCTACTTTAATTTTGTAGGGTGTCCCCTGACGTTTTGAACCCATAGAAGCCCCTTCATATGAAGAGTGAACATTTGAGGGGTTTATGGTTTTAGTGTGTGTGAGGGGTGGCTGGGAAGACAGAACTGCTCTACATGGCCTGCTCCTTTGTATGCATGGAAAAATGGAGTAAGAAAAAATGATGGAAATTAATGCTGCTCTCGTATTTCTGCTTCTTGGGGGCAAGGAGGAAAAGTGCATTTGTGACAGCACCTGAATAAATTATGCTGCTGGGAGCAGCAGGGCCCAGGGCAACTTCATGTGCACTGCCTGAGAATATGCAAGGTTGAGACTTGGAAACCACCTGCTCCTGAATTCCTAGGCTCTGCAGTGTGTCAAGGCCTCCAACTATCTCACTGGAGCCATAAACCCCCTCCTCCCTGAGGGGTGAAGTAGGCAAAAACTCAGGACGTTTTGGATCACTTTTCCCTCTCTCCTGTGGGTCTCTTACACAGGAAGGGGATAGTTCAGCCCAACAGCATCATAATCAGTAAGTCAGTTTTGATGTAATTAAAGTATGAACATATAGTAGCAGCAATATAGTGTTCATGTAAATGAATGTAATGGCATTTAAGAAGAACAGTTTAAGTAAATTCCTGGGGTCAGATTCTACCTTGGGGGCATTGCTTGAGATAACAAGGGGAAATTTTAGCCTTTGTTTATTTAACCTGATATTTTAAAGAAAACATGTCTTTTAATTTTTGTTTTTCATTGTGAATCTCTAAATTAATAGATATTTTAATTTGTATATTAGAAATACTACCAGCTTGGAACATTATTCCAATCACTGAAGAGTGTGCGTGTGTGTATACACAATATGCTGCGTGTAGTACTAATAATTTTCATCTGCCTTTCACACTTACCTACATACACAAATATGTATATATGTGTGTAATATTTTATGAGAACATATAGTGCTTGAAAAAATTGATTGCCTGCTGTGTGTATTTATCCTATACAAATTCTACATTAAATGACATACATTTTAGAACCATCAGAGAGGCAAGTGTAAGTCCATCCTTTGAATTTCTATTTGTATTATTACTTTGTAATGAATTCTGTACTACAGCAGGTGTCAAATCATATCTCTTGTTTTGCAATCGAGTATGAATGGAAGATGTATTGCTATTGCAAATGAATCTAATATGAATCTAATGAGCAGTAATGAGCAACTGTTTTGTCATTATTGAGGCAACCACTGTGATGCTAATAAACTCTCATTTCTGCTCTTTAGAAAAAGCACTGACCAGGATTTATAACATGGCCTTAATGTCCCAAAAAGCCTGAGGCAAAAAAGAGAAGTGAAACCCCTAAACTGAGCATAATTTAGTCATTTTCTATATGGCAGTCTTCTTATTTTCTCTTATTAAAATGAACCTATTTTATGCCTTTCAAACATTCTTATATTGAAAGGAAAATATGAAGAATGAATGCCTATTAAAGGAACATAAAGTTAAAAAGATGGGCATTCTGCCTTAATTTTCTTTAATGTAAGTACAATAATTCCATACTTCCACACTTGACAGTTCTTTTGTAGTAATAAAGCCAAGTATGTACAACTCTTTAAAAACAGTCACTTTAAAAGTAACAGCCCATTAAATCAATAAAAATTCTAATATGTTTGGGAAGGGAGATATCTCAACACTATTAATTGAAGGTCTGATTTTGTTATCCTTGGATTACAGAGAAGCCTACTAATGAAACTAAATTTTTTGACACAATAGCACTGATAACTCACTTCATAAACAATATGTAACTGAGTTCTGACTTTTGTGCTGCTCTCTCCTTTCCAAGTATAAATAATACATACGGTGATACATAAAGCTGTGTAAAAGGGACAGCTGTGTACACATTATTGTAGCCTACAACTAGAGCACAGAAAACCAACCACAACTGCTTCCTGAAATCTAAGTACTATGCTTCCATCAAAAAATAATGCTTTTGTGTGTACAGTCTTCCTGGAGTCATCTCTCTATGCAATAAAGATAGACATACTAAAATGAATCTCTATAGTGATTCATTCTGAGGTTTGAATTATTCTGTGTAGGGTACAGCTGTTTGTTTTACTACAGTACGCTACATATACGCTTTAACTACTGAATGGAGAGTATATTGCTGGGATTTAAGGTACGGTGTATACACAATAGTATAATCATGGATGCAGGTGCCAGGGGAAGGGAACTGGGAGGACTTGCAGCGGCAACCTCCCAGTATTGTAAATGAGGGCATCAGCAGGCTGTATGAAAACTATAAGCTATTCCTGCTGTGCTAAAGTGCTAACGCTATTTTAGCTCATTCCAGCCCACTGACCAGTTGCCTGTTGAAGAGCTGGCTCATCTGCTGACCTGCCAGTTCACTTATTTGATACAAGAAAATGAGGGTATGACTACACTGGAATAAAAGATCCATAGCATAGCCACACCTGGCCCGGGGTCAGCGAACTCAGGCTCAGGGACATTCATGCTTGGGCTGCAGCCTAGGCTCTGGAACCCTTCCCCTCCTGGGGTCCCAGAGCTCTGGCTCTAGCCTGAGCCTAAACATCTACACTGCAATTTTACAGCCCAGCAGTCTGAGCCCCACAAGCCTGAGTCAGCTGACCCGGTCCAGATGTGGGTGTTTAATTGCTGTGTAAACATACCTTTGAGATCATGCACTAGCTGCTAGAGCAGGGGATTAGGAGTTTGGAATATATGATTCTATTCCTAGTTCTGCCATTGACATGCTGTGTAATCCAGGGCAAGTCATTATGTCACACTGTGCCTCAGTTTCATCATCAGTAAAATGGGATCATGCTTACCCACCTCACAGGTGTGTTGTGAGGTTTGTTCTAATAATGTCTGAGATCCTAGGTTGTAAAGCACAGCAAAGTTTCAGAGTAATAGCATTATTAACTTAGAATTCACCAGAGCGCACTGAAGATCCCCTGAGGGATGGGTGCCTAAGAGCCCCTAGACTTCTGGGTTGAAATCATGTCCCACTGAAGTCAGTGGAAGCTTTGCTTCAGTGTAGCCAAGATTGTATCCCTAGCACACAGAATTGTCCCTTGGAAATGTTTTTGAGGCACAGACTCCCAACACAAGAAGCTGAGCTCTACTTCTGCCACAGCAGAGGCCCAAATGTATCTCTCTCTCTCTCTCCCTTTTTCTTAATTTAAAGCGAGTGCATTATGCATGGAGGGGGGAGCAAAGAATGATCTCAGTGGCCCTCCCCAAAGCCATCTTAAAGCAAAAAAGGGAGACAGGCTAACGGAGTCAGCAGCAGGAAGAAACAAGGGGGAGTAAAAAGTGTAGTGGGGAGCATGAGAGGCATGCAGAGGGCATGCGATTTGCCCAAGGTGACACAGAAAGTCCATCAGAGAGACAGGAATAGAAACTTAGTCTCCTCCCAGTCCTGTGCACAACTCACTGGACCAAATTAGTCTCTCCACTTTGAACATGAAAATCTGCAAGTTATGAATCAATCATCAATGTCTTTGCTGATTATGCATAGATATCTTACAATATATTTGTGACCTATTGGGGTTGGCTGGCACGAGCCCAATAAGTACATAATAACTGTATTACTCAGAGATCCAAGAATTTGTGTAAAATGCTCATAAAGTTCTAGAAATGCATCTAGGCATCTATTAATTAACACACTATAAAACATCCCAACAGCATATTTAATTTTGATAACTATGATTTCCAGCCATTTAAAAGCCTTTCAAAAGTGAGTGGTACTACTAGATAGATTGTACTAGAATTTACATTTCTTTCTATTTATTCTGACCTTCCACATAAATATTATATGTATAATGGTAGCAGCCAGAGGCCCAACCAGGACCGGGACCTGCTGTGCAAGGCTCTGTAAAAACAGTACACAGTTACCTATCCCATATAGAGCCTATAATCACAAGAAATAGAACTCTTTTGATGCAGGGATAGTCTTTTTGTTTTGTTTGTACAGCCTGTAACACAATAGGGCCCTGGTTTAAGACTGGGGCTCCTAATTCTAATTCAGGTCTAGCTACCTTTTGGCATGGCATTTGAACACTGTCCATAACACACTCCAGATTCCCATACTTCAGCTGCAATCCTGCAAAGAGCGCCGCAAGAGTCAGCCTATCCAGAGCTCCTTACAGAGGTCACAGGTACCTAAATATAAATATACACATATAAATCCTCAAATCCATGTGACATTATTTTTCCATTTTAACTACAGATATGAAGTAACATATTCCGTGTTAGGTTACTGAATCATCCACAGCTATGCAATCTATTGCATTTTGGATATCATCAGGATATTATATGTTTGATTTTAAGTAATAATGACCAATATGCAGCTAACAACTGGATTGTGGAATTTAATGCCAGAGGCACAAACTTTATGTTGACTACAAACTTCTTCCAGCATAGCTATGTTGGTCAGGGGAGTGAAGGGGTGTGATTCTCGACCGACATAGCTGTGCAGACACAGTTCTATGGGCAAATGCTGCTTTTGCCCAGGGAACCTGGAATACGCTATCCTAGCCAAAGTGCAATTTTGTCAGTATAAGCTGTGTCCACACAATGATTGATTCACCAGTATACTGGTATAGCGATACTGGTAAAGCGCTCCTAGTATAGACATGGCCTAAATGCAAGATGTGTTCAAGCTGAAGGTCATATTTGCTCTTATAAATGTTGATAACTTAGAAAAATGAAATAATTGTATCTCTGTAGCCACCTTTTCAGGTGTTGTGTTGAAGAATAAAAAGTTGAAATGCATATTGTCCTAGAAACAATAATCTGTTTACAATGCTAGTCTTGTTTTAGTTAAAGGAACAGTACAGTAGTAATCAACAGGAAAGCAGGACTTCATTTTGAACATTCTGAGTGAGCAGGTGCTGCAGGATTGGGACCATATTTTATAAAGTTGTCATAGTATTTAGAGTGGAAACAATGTGTGAAGTGATCCAGTGCATCTCAAATTTAAATATGCATATATAGAGCTCTGGGCCAATTCTGCCCCCACTAGGGCACCTAGATACTGTTCTAACAACATACAGGGGCTATAAAGAACCACAAGTGGCAGAGGGAGACTTCCCCTGTGACAGGAGCTGCAGAGAGCTGATGTAAATGTCCCTACATAATCCACCCTTTCAGCCCCCAGCTTTTGGGGCTCTTGAGGGTGGGCGATGAGGGTGAGAAGGAGTTTTGCCTTGGACAGGATGCAGAGAAGATTTTGGGCTCTTCTGCAGCTCCTATGTAGCCCTGGAAGACTTCTGTAAGTTAGATCAGCCTCTTTGACTCCTTTGACTTAAGCTGAGGGCTGCCCTGGCCATGGTAGAAACCACCTATACCCCTCTCTCCATGAGCTGCACAGAATCTGTCTCAATTAGTGTCCCATATGCAAGTGGCTGGGACATCGGTTGGTAACTTGCACAAGGGTGATAAAATCAGTCTAAAATTAAAACATTGTAACTAAAGTAACTGGAAATTCCACTGAGCTCATTGGAATTTTTCTGTTTGTATCAGATGATAGAACAATCTTGTTGCCTTATGTAAGTGTGCATGTCCCTGACACTGTCATTATATCACTACGCTAACACACACTAGAGTTGAGTAGTTTATCAAATTGAGCCTTTGTGGGGAAAAGGTTGGCACAGGAGGGTATTTCATAAAATTCCTTAAGGATACAAATATCACTTGCAGGAATCCAGAGACATGTCTTCCTTTTTGCCTATCTTCTATTACCTAAGGAACTCAGTGTTCACATACTACTGCATTTAACATAGATAATGGGACAACTGTTCTGCACAAAAGTTGGTGACCTGCAGCAGCTTTATTTATACACATACCAACCCCAGACTATCCCTGGAGATGCCACTTCTCCTTGCTCCTGTCTCTGTTTCCTCTCTTCTTTACCCTATCACCTCTCCTCACTAAATGCCACCAGCAAATGAATCAGTTGGTCAGTGGGTTCCAACAGTCTCTCTTGGCCCTTTTCCTAATTCACATTACCCAGGGCTCTAATATCTTTGGTTAAGCTCCATGAGGCGAATGGAGGGATGAAGTACAGCCCTCCTCACACACTCCACACCCTAGCCTGCCTCCCACCCCCCCCCAAACCTCTCTTTAAGTTTCAGGAAATGGTGTCAGGGAAGTAGCTGAGATCTTATCCCTTCTGGTGGGGAGATCTGTGTGGGGAGTAGACTTGCAGTTCAGCAGGGTAGGCATGATTCCCTGTTATTGGCAGAAAAAGACAATAGCTTTATTTATATAGCATAACGTTATCAAAATGACCTGACTTAGATTTAATCCATCAAACCATCACAAGCAATGTGAGGACCACATAATATCCATGTGTGTACACTATGTCGTAGAAGCAATGACTTCACCATATAGATATGGCATCCTATGTCAATGACCATCTGGTGCTCCACCGTGTTAAGGTAGAGCTGACCTTCCAGTTCAAGAGTGAAGGATATCTGAATACAAATGAGAGACACAATACACGTAAAGAAGATCGAGTTACACTCCATACTCTCATAGATGGCAGAAAATCCATGCAGAAGCTCCTTGTAAATTTGTTAACAAGACATGTAAAAATGCAATAATCCAGCCAAGGTGAACAATTCCAGTAAAAAAGTTAAATCTGCAATGGGCTAGCCATATTGCAGGAAGGACTACGCTTACAGGACATTATAACATAGACCAATGGATGATAGGCACAGCAAGTCAGTGACAAAGTGATAGCATTTACAGGATCTCTGCTGTCATCTGTGGCTCAAGATAAGGACAACTGGAAATTCTTGGGTGCCAAATCTTGTTATTCAAGAGGTCAGACTAGATTCAGGAGGTCCTCCTGGCCTGAAACGCTGTGAATCCATGAAACTTGCTGACCTTTCAGCTGTATTATCTGTCTTTGTGTGTTCTCTAGATGTGTCTGGATCCCAGATTACCACAACAGTTCTATTTAAAATGAACACATCTCCCCACCTCAAAAACATGTGCTTATCTTTTCCTACTCCTAAACTTCGAAACCACGTGACATTATCTGCTGATTTTACTAGTTCAGATACAGCATAGTTACTCAAATGTACACAATGTTTCAAGTTTAAAAGTGATCGTGCCCAGTAATCCAACACACCTTTGCAAACCAGATAACTCACATTCAGACTCGAATCCTCCGCTGTTCTGCATAAGGCACTCCATGCCCAGAATTAGTTGCATTAGAAATGCTTACTTTTCATGCTGTCATTTTTCTGTTTCTACGTTCTCAGAGTTCTCCAAAATATATCTGGGATTTTCTCATACTCCAGTTCTTATGGTGCTATGTTCCTCTGGCTGTGCAGCAGAGTTTCACAGTGCCTTTAGAAGTCTCTTTCTTACCACTTAAATGCACAAGGGAAGATAGGTTTCAGAGTAACAGCTGTGTTAGTCTGTATTCGCAAAAAGAAAAGGAGTACTTGTGGCACCTTAGAGACTAACTAATTTATTTGAGCATAAGCTTTCGTGAGCTAGAGCTCACTTCATCGGATGCATACTGTGGAAAATACAGAAGATGTTTTTATACACACAGACCGTGAAAAAATGGGTGTTTATCACTACAAAAGGTTTTCTCTCCCGCCATCCCACTCTCCTGCTGGTAATAGCTTATCTAAAGTGATCACTCTCCTTGCAATGTGTATGATAATCAAGGTGGGTCATTTCCAGCACAAATCCAGGTTTTCTCCCCCACACACACACCGCCCCCCAACCCCACTCTCCTGTTGGTAATAGCTTATCTAAAGTGATCACTCTCCTTACAATGTGTATGATAATCAAGGTGGGCCATTTCCAGCACAAATTCAGGGTTTAACAAGAATGTCTGAGGAACAGTGGGGGGGTGGGGTGGAGGGGAAGGAATAAACAAGGGGAAATAGGTTATTTTTTATAATGAATCAACCATTCCCAGTCTCTATTCAAGCCTAAGTTAATTGTATCCAATTTGCAAATTAATTCCAATTCAGCAGTCTCTCGTTGGAGTCTGTTTTCGAAGTTTTTTTGTTGAAGGATAGTCAGGAAGATACTAATTCTAGTCCTTTGGGGACATTTCTTTTCCCCAGTTCCTAAATAGTATTCTGAGAATTAAGCTTCATTCTGGCAAAGAAATCATGAACCCGTCTAGAATCAGCTCTCTGAGATTCCTGCTATATTTCTTGACTCCTCAGTACTCTGTTTCTTTCTTTGGCTAACCTGAGGCTTTCTTTCAAGAACCTCAACACTTTAAGGATATGCTTCAGAACACTGACTCTCTCTTCCACCCTGTAATGCGTTCCATAAGACCCTTTTCTTTCACCCTTTCACAAAATACAAATGCCCACTCAGCAGGTCTTCCACCACTTGGGCTGTAGTTTCCAGAAATCTCAGGCCATCTTGATCAACCAAAGAAGAGGGGAGTCTCCCTATTAATGCACTGCCTGGCCTTCTAATCCCTTTGAGAAAGGCATGTATACAAAATCCTTACAGTGCTGCCCATATATGTGGTATCATTCCATACTTGAAGAGTGGCCTGGCTCTTCTCAAACGCTACTCCTCTCTTGTTTTCTCTCACCTCCTTTAGAGAGCAATTGCTCTCAGGAGCAGCCATTGCTTATGCATACAGTCCTAGTATAACTACTTCTGATTCCAGATCAGCTTCACTAGGGACTAAACTGCAGCCCTCGAAGGAATGAGATTCTTTGTTGGAGCGCTATCATTTTGAGCACCATGCTGCCCTAGATGACACTGTCTTGTCAATGCTCGATGTTGTTATAATGTAGCAGTCAGAGAGAGATTGACAAAAAATAGTCATTATAAGTCTCAGTAAGACAAAGTAGAATTTAGACAAGTGTCAAAATGTTAAAGGATGGATGTTCTTCTCAACTACCAGAATGAGGCATGTTGCACAAAGCCGTTAGGTAAAGTGCAAAAATACCCTGGTTTTGAAATATTTGCTTGTACAGAAAAGAGAGCATGTATATCCTGATCAGTTGACGGGCAACGGTAGGAGTGTTCTTGTGAAAAAATTTTAATAGGGGAGGGGGACTTGAACAAAGTGTTAATTTCTAACTAGGGCAAATACAAAATCACCTCCTTTCAACGCCTTCCTGTTGATCTCTGGTGGTTTTGAGTATATATGTTTATGGGAGAGTATTGCAAATTCTGTCTGTGATAATGGCCCTGATGATGACTTACTGATGATGCTACTTATTTTGATGATGATGACTATGCTGCTGCAGAGTTGCAATTGGTGCTACTTATTTTGCTTCTGCCAATGGTCTGGCTCTCTGGAGAATCACCTGACATAGGAAAGTATGTTTACTCTGTATAATTCTTTTCTTAGAGCCATGCTGATGCCTAACAAAAGACAGGTCGTGTTTATCAGTTGCAGTGCCTCTGATTTACTGATCTCTTTTGCAGTCTAAGGGGAACCAGGCAAAAGAAAACAAAACGTGTGTAAGAGCCTGGCTGTTAAAGTTCATTGTCAGATTTGGATGGGCCATCAGAGAAAACAGATTATTCTGAACTGAATTTAGTTTTGAATTATTCACTATGGACATGGAAATCTCAAAGTTGCTTTCCCTCGGAAACATTTGTTTGGATGTGTGTGAACATATGCATTCTTCATAATGTTTCATATTGAAGCAATGACAGTTTCTTATATTGTCTAATTTCTACATACTTCTTTGGTCCTGTTATATCCAGTGGGAGCATTAGGCCTACGCTACCTATATATTGTCACAAGGCACCTTTCCCATGAATATGCATCTGACAAGCTACCATAGTGTCATTAACGCCACTATCTATCACCTCTAACTGTTGTCCCATGCTGCTTTCCTCTCATTGTTCACTCAGTACACAGGTAACCCTATATGGATTCCTTTCATACCCACATTTTGGCATGATCTTAGGTTTAACCACTTGAAAGCCCTTCCTTGAAACATCTTGTTGAGGTTACATCTTTCTGATAGCAGATATGTAGCTGTACTTCTCAGCACATTATGGGCCGGTCCTCAGCTGGTATGAATCACTTGTGCTTCACTGACATCAATGGAGGGAAGCTGATTTATACCAGATGAGAACCTGGTTCATGCATCTCCTTTACATTCACATTTACATTTGCATTACTAGGCTGACATGCTATAGCCCCCTGCACTCTCCCCCATATTTCCTCTCATGGGAGAATGCCCACATGGCTCAGTTTTGAGTGGAATATGTGATGACTTGATCTGTCCCAGCTCCTCGCCTCAGCCAATGCCTGCCCTACTAGACTTCTCAGGTTAGGAAGTTACTTCAGACCCAGCTGTTTCTCCCTGAAGTTTAGTACTAGTCATTTGTATTAGCTCCATGTGAGATGACAGGGGAAAGGAAGGTTGAGGGGAGCTGGAAGGTAAGTTTAGCTTTCCTCTTCCCATGTATCTCTCCCACTCAGTCCCCCAATCAAACATACACCATCATTCTGTTTGTTTGGGATTCCCTAGACCTTGCACAGTAGCCTCTTCTGTTAGCCGGGTTTTCTGAACCCAACCCTGTGGTAGTTAGTCTTTGTTTTCCAGGTGGTTTCAGGACATAAATCAATGGGGACACAGTTTCTCTGTCTGATAAATGATTGGTACACACAAGAGTTCTTTCACCCAAAAATCCTTGTTTTTTAGTGAGTCTAAAGCACACATCTAAAATAACAATAGTCTAGAGCACCCCAGATATAGTTACCCAAAATCTGAGATGGTGTTGAGTGGTCAGCAGCAGGTTTCTGGTGGCCAACCTTCCTCCTAACCACTGGGGAGTTGGATGTCAGTCTTCTCACTTGTCGAAAACCTCTCTAAACTTCTCCAAATTGCACACTCTAACTAATCTCTTTATAGGTTGCTCAAAACAAAGTGTATAACTCATAATAACCCCCAGTGGGCTAACAATTTTCTTAGCATCAGCAAAAAAAATCTCACAATTCTACTTATCATCAAAGCAACTCCCAGCAAAAACTCATGGTCATAGATACCCATGTCCATGGTCAGCTATTCACACTCCCTCCCATTCTCAGGAATCTGTCACTGTAGCTTATTACATCCTTATTACGAACACTGCAGCTGTGCAGCTGTTTTCTCTGTTTAGGCAAAGGCTAAATTATTCCTGACTACATTGTGTTCTCACTTCTAGTCAATAGTGGCTGAGTGCACAAAATGGCTGTAGTTATGTCAAGTTCAGTTCTCTTGTAACACTCCAAACAGATGGCCCGATCATTACTCCCTCTGTCTTCTTCTAGCACTGCTGCCTCTCTCTATAGCAATCAATAGGGAGCAGTAGTAGAATGAACTCTGGAGTGGGGGGAGACCGAGAGAACAAATCAGACCAGTTAGGGAAGAGAAGGTTAATTTCCAAAAGCAGGAGGCCCTATCCTTCAACTCCCTAATTGTATCAGTAAAGGGTAAAGGCCAGAGAATGAGAGAAGAGGAAGTAGAACAATAGGCCATGAGAAACATGAAATGGGGGAAGGAAGAAGCAAGTGGAGAGGAAAACTGCTGTGGAAGTTTAGTAAGACAGGCACAAGACTAAGGAAAAGGGGAAGTGAATTTGGAGTACATTCTTAAAGTCTCTCTCATTTTTTTTACCCTCCTCACAGCTACAAGTGTTTGTGATGGGGGAGGGTGCCTGGATTGCTCCCAGCATTTATTCAATCACACAGCAACATAGGACTTTTTAAGATCCTACATGGGATTGACTTACCTGTGTAAATGAGTCCAACTTCATCTACTAAGAAGCAACACCTAAATGACCTTTTCCCTCTTTGGGGTCCTCCAGGATCCTGGGCTAGCCTGGAATTTTGGACTATAAACAAGTAAATACTGCTCCCGGAGCTGGCCTGATACTTTCACCGAGGTCCATATAATAGAGGAGAGGGAGGAAATTCAGGTCTAATGAATGGAATAAGCACAGGAGACATGCTCTATTCCAGATTTCAAAAGACTATTATAAACAAAAGACTAAAAATAACTTAGTTTTCTTCTTTTGGCATCATAAAGACTTTCTAATTTTTTAAAAATTGATTAATCACTGTATTCTATTTTGAATATTTTGAATGATTTCTCATTGATTTTCCCAAGACCTTGTGAAATATATTTACTGAGGAGCAATTTGACAAAAAACTATATATAAAACATATCTTACGATGTGCATCAGCTAGTCGGTGATGAATTGTCCCATGTGACATATTATGATGCTCACGTGTAAGATCATTCAAGGATTTTTTTAGAAGGGTTGGGGAAAAAACCAAATAGTTTGTAGTTTATGCATCAAACGATTGCTTTTAATAAGAACAATTCTTTTGTCTAAAATAAGCTTGAGAATATGTAGTAAAAATGTTTAAAACCTCTTATTGTTGTGAAGTAGGAAGAAGTTAAAAGTGGAATACAGGCACAACATGCAGTAAAGGAGGACTTTATTTATGTGCAAAAAGAAAAGGAGTACTTGTGACACCTTAGAGACTAAGAAATTTATTTGAGCATAAGCTTTCGTGAGCAATAAATTTGTTAGTCTCTAAGGTGCCACAAGTACTCCTTTTCTTTTTGCAGATACAGACTAACACGGCTGCTACTCTGAAACCTATCTTTATTAGTTTGGTCACAGCACTGAGATTTCTCCCTTTAGTTGTTCCTAGGATTTAGTTAAAGTTGGAACACAACTTAGTCATTGCTTCAATGACAGTAGGATGAAGGATTTACAATGGCACAGTTAATGGATACATAGCAGGATTCTGAGATGCTAAAGGAAACCAAACCAAACTGATGTTTATCAAATTTTGCTTCTCTTGGAACTATGATGTAGTCTGTTACCTGCTGATACATGATGATCCCCATGCGTTTTATTAAACCAATGAGTTAGAGATCAAAGGAACAGACTATCTAAGTTATAACTGAGCACACTTTTCTAGTAGTTTTCAAGCACAGCTGTCTCTAAACTAATTAAAGGTGGATGTAGACTAGAACATTAGTTGCAACAGCATATTACCTATACTGTTCTAAGCTTTTCCAAGCAGTCACAACATACCAGAAGAATTCCAGTTTAGTACATGTCTATAACCTTAGAAAATTAACCCATTTAGTTACTGAACTAAGATATAAGAATATGCAAAAAATGTATTTAATACCCAAACTCAAATAAAAATAAGTTTCCCAGTTATACACAGATACATTGGTTTCCTTGATCACAAGATAATTGATTTACTTGATCACTAAAATAGATTGCATAACATCTAAAACCTCTTCATTGCCCAATGATGCAAATCAGTTTATCAAATCAGGATAAAGTAAACCTATTCTTAAGTTCTCCAAAATATTTTATATTTAAAAGATCAATTATTTCAATACCTTTCAATCATTTCACCATTTTGGTTACAGTACACAGTACCTTTACATTTACTTTCCTCTTTTTTCCTACTGGAAATGTCTGGAGGGCAACTGTGGTCACACTGAAGTCAAGGGCAAAAATCCCATTGACTTCAACAGAACCAGGATTCTATTGTTTAGAAGAGAATACCTGATTGTTTGTCATTCTTTTGCTTCTTCATTTTTCTACTTGTTCCTCTTATAATTGTTTTGCTGTATGAAGTCCTGAGACTGAAAGTCTGGTTCTAAAATGATGTTTCTAAAATTACTCAGCTGGTCTTTTCTGTATTTTTGTCTGTGGTTCAGCATAGTAAGAAAAGATAACATTTGCTACCAACTGACTGATATACCTGAATGATGTAGCTTTTTCTATTGCTCAGTAAAGTTTGGGCAAAACACTTAGAATCATAGAATATAAGGGTTGGAAGAGACCCCAGAAGGTAGAAATCATAGAATATCAGGGTTGGAAGGGACCTCAGGAGGTCATCTAGTCCAACCCCCTGCTCAAAGCAGGACCAATCCCCAAATTTTTGCTCCAATCCCTAAATGGCCCCCTCAAGGATTGAACTCACAACCCTGGGTTTAGCAGGCCAAGGCTCAAACCACTGAGCTATTTCATCTAGTCCAACCCCCTGCTCGAAGCAGGACCAATTCCCAGTTAAATCATCCCAGCCAGGGCTTTGTCAAGCCTGACCTTAAAAACCTCTAAGGAAGGAGATTCTACCACCTCCCTAGGTAACGCATTCCAGTGTTTCACCACCCTCTTAGTGAAAAAGTTTTTCCTAATATCCAATCTAAACCTCCCCCACTGCAGCTTGAGACCATTACTCCTCGTTCTGTCCTCTGATACCATTGAGAACAGTCTAGAGCCATCCTCTTTGGAACCCCCTTTCAGGTAGTTGAAAGCAGCTATCAAATCCCCCCTCATTCTTCTCTTCTGCAGGCTAAACAATCCCAGCTCCCTCAGCCTCTCCTCATAACTCATGTGTTCCAGACCCCTAATCATTTTTGTTGCCCTTCGCTGGACTCTCTCCAATTTATCCACATCCTTCTTGTAGTGTGGGGCCCAAAACTGGACACAGTACTCCAGATGAGGCCTCACCAATGTTGAATAGAGGGGAACGATCACGTCCCTCGATCTGCTCGCTATGCCCCTACTTATACATCCCAAAATGCCATTGGCCTTCTTGGCAACAAGGGCACACTGCTGACTCATATCCAGCTTCTCATCCACTGTCACCCCTAGGTCCTTTTCCGCAGAACTGCTGCCTAGCCATTCGGTCCCTAGTCTGTAGCTGTGCATTGGGTTCTTCCGTCCTAAGTGCAGGACCCTGCACTTATCCTTATTGAACCTCATCAGATTTCTTTTGGCCCAATCCTCCAATTTGTCTAGGTCCTTCTGTATCCTATCTCTCCCCTCCAGCGTATCTACCACTCCTCCCAGTTTAGTATCATCCACAAATTTGCTGAGAGTGCAATCCACACCATCCTCCAGATCATTTATGAAGATATTGAACAAAACCGGCCCCAGGACCGACCCTTGGGGCACTCCACTTGATACCGGCTGCCAACTAGACATGGAGCCATTGATAACTACCCGTTGAGCCCGACCATCTAGCCAGCTTTCTACCCACCTTGTAGTGCATTCATCCAGCCCATACTTCCTTAACTTGCTGACAAGAATACTGTGGGAGACCGTGTCAAAAGCTTTGCTAAAGTCAAGAAACAATACATCCGCTGCTTTCCCTTCATCCACAGAACCAGTAATCTCATCATAGAAGGCGATTAGGTTAGTCAGGCATGACCTTCCCTTGGTGAATCCATGCTGGCTCTTCCTGATCACTTTCCTCTCATGCAAGTGCTTCAGGATTGATTCTTTGAGGACCTGCTCCATGATTTTTCCAGGGAGTGAAGTGAGGCTGACTGGCCTGTAGTTCCCAGGATCCTCCTTCTTCCCTTTTTTAAAGATTGGCACTACATTAGCCTTTTTCCAGTCATCCGGGACTTCCCCGGTTCGCCACGACTTTTCAAAGATAATGGCCAATGGCTCTGCAATCACAGCCGCCAGTTCCTTCAGCACTCTCGGATGCAACTCGTCCGGCCCCATGGACTTGTGTACGTCCAGCTTTTCTAAATAGTCCCTAACCACCTCTATCTCCACAGAGGGCTGTCCATCTCTTCCCCATTTTGTGATGCCCAGCGTAGCAGTCTGGGAGCTGACCTTGTAAGTGAAAACAGAGGCAAAAAAAGCATTGAGTTCATTAGCTTTTTCCACATCCTCTGTCACTAGTTTGCCTCCCTCATTCAGTAAGGGGCCCACACATTCCTTGGCTTTCTTCTTGTTGGCAACATACCTGAAGAAACCCTTCTTGTTACTCTTGACATCTCTGGCTAGCTGCAGCTCCAGGTGCGATTTGGCCCTCCTGATAACATTCCTACATGCCCGAGCAATATTTTTATACTCTTCCCTGGTCATATGTCCAACCTTCCACTTCTTGTAAGCTTCTTTTTTATGTTTAAGATCCGCAAGGATTTCACCGTTAAGCCAAGCTGGTCGCCTGCCATATTTACTATTCTTTCGACTCATCGGGATGGTTTGTCCCTGTAACCTCAACAGGGATTCCTTGAAATACAGCCAGCTCTCCTGGACTCCTTTCCCCTTCAAGTTAGTCCCCCAGGGGATCCTGGCCATCCGTTCCCTGAGGGAGTCGAAGTCTGCTTTCCTGAAGTCCAGGGTCCGTATCGTGCTGCTTACCTTTCTTCCTTGCGTCAGGATCCTGAACTCAACCAACTCATGGTCACTGCCTCCCAGATTCCCATCCACTTTTGCTTCCCCCACTAATTCTACCCGGTTTGTGAGCAGCAGGTCAAGAAAAGCGCCCCCCCTAGTTGGCTCCTCTAGCACTTGCGCCAGGAAATTGTCCCCTACGCTTTCCAAAAACTTCCTGGATTGTCTATGCACCGCTGTATTGCTCTCCCAGCAGATATCAGGAAAATTAAAGTCACCCATGAGAATCAGGGCATGCGATCCAGTAGCTTCTGTGAGCTGCCGGAAGAAAGCCTCATCTACCTCATCCCCCTGGTCCGGTGGTCTATAGCAGACTCCCACCACTACATCACTCTTGTTGCACACACTTCTAAACTTAATCCAGAGACACTCAGGTTTTTCTGCAGTTTCGTACCGGAGCTCTGAGCAGTCATACTGCTCCCTTACATACAGTGCTACTCCCCCACCTTTTCTGCCCTGCCTGTCCTTCCTGAACAGTTTATAACCATCCATGACAGTACTCCAGTCATGTGAGTTATCCCACCAAGTCTCTGTTATTCCGATCACGTCATAGTTCTTTGACATCACCAGGACCTCCAGTTCTCCCTGCTTGTTTCCAAGGCTTTGTGCATTTGTATATAAGCACTTGAGATAACCTGTTGATCGCCCCTCATTCCCAGTATGAGGCAGGAGCCCTCTCCTCACAGACATTCCTGCCTGTGCTTCCTCCCGGTATCCCGCTTTCCCACTTACCTCAGGGCTTTGGTCTCCTTCCCCCGGTGAACCTAGTTTAAAGCCCTCCTCACTAGGTTAGCCAGCCTGCTCGCGAAGATGCTCTTCCCTCTCTTCGTTAAGTGGAGCCCGTCTCTGCCTAGCACTCCTTCTTGGAACACCATCCCATGGTCGAAGAATCCAAAGCCTTCTCTCCGACACCACCTGCGTAGCCATTCGTTGACTTCCACGATTCGACGCTCCGTACCTAGGCCTTTTCCTTCCACAGGGAGGATGGACGAGAACACCACTTGCGCCTCCAACTCCTTTATCCTTCTTCCTAGAGCCACATAGTCCGCAGTGATCCGCTCAAGGTCATTCTTGGCAGTATCATTGGTGCCCACGTGGAGAAGCAGGAAGGGGTAGCGATCCGAGGGCTTGATGAGTCTCGGCAGTCTCTCCGTCACATCGCGAATCTTAGCCCCCGGCAAGCAGCAGACTTCTCGGTTTTCCCGGTCAGGGCGGCAGATAGATGACTCAGTCCCCCGGAGGAGAGAGTCCCCAACTTCAAGAGGGTAAGAAACCAGTCTACTTGTTTCATACCATTCTTCTTTAAGAATATTTTGGAGTTTCTTAGATGTGAAATGAGGGTCATTGTCTGAAAAGACTTTTGTAAATCTGTATATAACAAGCCCATTTCTCAGAACTTGAAGTGGTTTTGCTGGTTTGACTTCAGGCATTCATCTTTGGCCACCTTTTGTATCAAATACAGTTATGAGGAACATTTGCTTGTCATTCTCTGGCCTGGGTTCTTAACATATTTCAAAAGATGGCAGGATGCACTGACAGGCACATTACAGGCCTGTTGGTACACATCACTCTGTGCATTCATCAGTTCTATATAACCTAGTACAAATTTGGCCACCAAAGTTAGTTTCTGCTGAAAGCTTTCATTTTAACCCTTCCAGTGTGGCTTTCAAGTGGTTCCACTAAGTGCATTTGGGCCTCAAGGCTTTTGGTACTACACACAGACATTCCAAAATTCAGTCTCTCTCTCTAGTTATGAGTTCACTTCTTCAGATATCTATGGGTTAGAGTTACTCATCATCTAAACTTTCCCCTGAACAAAGGATTATCATTTTGGGGATAGCATTATTTTCAGTCTCTGCTATAATTTTTCTGGCAAGATTGGATAAATTCTTCCCAAAAAGAGATTCTGAAAACTGGATTTGGTGAGGGTGGATTCTTCACATGCAGTGGCAGCTGGGAGAATGCATCAGCATTTCTGTATGTTTCAGATGGTTTGAGCCTGCTCTGGTAGATTCTTCTAGCCTTACTCATGTTGAGTAACACTGTAAGCCTTCAGCCTGCAGTGAGAAGCATTCAGGCAAACTCCTGCACCCGCATGGAGCCCTAGTGACTTGATCGATTTCTGCAGGACTATGTGCAGAGTAAGGCATTATTCAACATGGGTAAAGCTTGCAGAATCTCACCCATAGTAAGAAGATACTATCATCAGAGCCTGTCTTTGTAATTTAGCAGCTTCTACAACTGTTATACTCATTTTTGGTCCAAAAAATTTAACAAGAGTTTTATGATCTGTAATCACTAAATTTTCTACCATTTAGAAATGCATGGAATTTCCTAATTCCAAATAAAATACTTTGGAGTGTCTCTCTCTCTCCCCCTCTTTGTCTTTTTAAGTTCAGCCAATTTATTGTTTTAAATTAAAGTTCTGAAAACAATTTGCCTTTCAGTACTATTGGCATTTTGTGTAATATAAAATCACCTCTGACATATAGGTGAATTGTCACAGGCTAACAATTCTGATTTAAATAAAAATGTACATAGCAGATATCTGCAGCATCTTGGTCTATTTAAATACTTTATTGCATTTGCTAGTCCAAAGCCAAAGACTATGCTTTTTAAGGACTCTGTTGTTGGATTTATTGCATATATATTGGACAACAGGCAAGCTAGCTGGAAACTTCCATTTTACATAGCTACAGCTAAAAATCACCTCAGTTTTGTGACGTTCTTAAAATGTTTACTTTGGATACTGCTTCACTTTTCTCTGGGAGAGGCTTTAAGACTTCCACACCAATCCTGTGAACTCAGTGTGTTCCTTGTAACACGAAAATTCAGCTTTGAAATGGTCAGGTTAAAAATTATATATACTCAGTATTGCCAATTCCAAGAGATCAAGAATCATGTATCCAGCTCCCCAAAAATCATGAGATGGAGATTATTAAAATATTTTAAAACTTTTTGTTTGTCTTCTGGTTTTTAAACTTATAGGGCTCACATTTTCCAGTTTTTCTTCACAACCATGAATGATAGGAACTTTTTTTTAAATGAAAGCCTGAGATTTTCAAGTAATTACATGACCCCAAGAGTTAGAATTTTAAGAAAAACACCAAATATTGAGAGATTCATGATAAAATTATGAGAATTGGCAACACTGTTAAATGAAAAATCTCAGCTTTGCTAACAAGAAAAATCGAAGGTATATTTCTTTATTAACTTACTTTGTTACCATTTTCTCAGTTTGACCCCTGAGAATAGATGGGTCAGTTTCATGTTTTCTTTATTTTATAGATGGTTTGACTTTCTAGTTATGACACACAGGCACAATGCAGCCAAGTTTTAGATAGCTCCGCTAGTGACATTTTTGTGAATATCAGGGTGTGAAGTGAGTGAGCTTTTGTCTCATTCAGCCTGTCTCTCCCATCTAATGATAATACATTAATAGTGTTGCAGGACCTCATTGTCGCCTTCTTGGGAATTTTTTGTGTTTATGACTGGCAGTGGGGGCAACTCCCCTCCTGCTGCTGACTCTAAAAACACTTCACTGACCCTTGGGCAGGAAGCTTCTCCTTCTTGAACCTTCCTCTCAGGGTTACTTACTTCCTAGGTCAATTGTCCTCCCACTCTGGGTGGAGCCTCATCTTCGAAGGGCTGTGTGGCCACACACAGACATTGCCAGCACAGTAACTTGATTGCAATAGTTCTGTTTCCAGCCAAGGAGCTTAAGGTGCTCTCACCGTCCTGTGAGGTAGGTCAGTATTGTTATCCCATATTGCAGAGGGGGAACTGAGGAGTGATCTGACTCTTCCAAAGTCACAGAGCAAGTCAGTGGCAAAGGTAGGAAGGGAACTCCCAGACCTTTGCATTAGCTACCAGCCATCCTTCCTTCCCTTATTTGTCCCTGCAGTGGTCCCCACTCCCCAACTCTTTCTGCCATCTCTATTTCCCCTTCACCTCTGTGTCTTTGACAGCCACCTGTCCCTTCCTCTCCCCCCTTTTTTCCCTTGCCCCCTTTGCCTGCAGTAACCTCAGCCCTGCCTCTCTAATCTCTCTGGAGTCCTGTCTCCTTCACATCAAGGCTGCCTTACTTACAAAGGGAATGTGCAGCTGCTGCTGAGGCCCTATTTTTCCCCATTTCCAGCCATACTATATTGCACTCAGAAGCCAGATGGGGCAAGGGAGATGGGAAGAAGCCTTGGCTGCCTTCTGAGATCAGATTCAAATAGCTGGCAAAGGACTGGAAGGGGAAACCTGGCTTGCTGCATACAGCCCTGGCTTAGCAGTGGCACATCAGCAGGCAGGAATGAGGGAAGCCAATGAGGAGGGGCCAATCTGTGACCACCACTCCAGATGACAGGTTTCAGAGTAGCAGCCGTGTTAGTCTGTATCCACAAAAAGAAAAGGAGTACTAGTGGCACCTTAGAGACTAACAGATTTATTTGAGCATAAGCTTTCGTGAGCTACAGCTCACTTCATTGGATGCATGTAGTGGAAAAGACAGTGGGGAGATTTTATATATACAGTGAACATGAAACAATGGGTGTTACCATACACACAGTAACAAGAGTGATCAGGTAAGGTGAGCTATTACCAGCAGGAGAGCGGGGGCGGGGCACCTTTTGTAGTGATAATCAAGGCCATTTCCAGAAGTTGACAAGAATGTGTGAGGAACAATGGGGGGGGGGGGGGGGCGGGGAATAAACATGTCAAGGTTTCTTCCCCACTCTGAACTCTATGGTAGAGATGTGGGGACCTGCATGAAAGACCCCCTAAGCTTATTCTTACCAGCTTAGGTTAAAAACTTCCCCAAGGCACAATCTTTGCCTTATGCTTGAACCCTATGCTGCCACCACCAAGCGTATTAAACAAAGAACAGGGAAAGAGCCCACTTGGAGACATCTTCCTCCAAAATATCCCCCCAAGCCCTACACCCCCTTTTCTGGGGAAGTCTTGATAAAAATCCTCACCAATTTGTACAGGGGAACACAGACCCAAACCCTTGGATCTTAAGAACAATGAAAAATCAATCAGGTTCTTAAAAGAAGATGAGTGGCACTTGTCTAGTTGGATGCCATAATGTAGGGCTGTAAACAACATAGGGGCAACACAGACACACATACACACAAATATGTGTCAGTTACTTTAAGTTGCTTGTTTCTCTGGAATTAAAAAAAAAAGAAGGAAGAAAAACCAGCAGAAATATATTGCCCCTGGGTTTTGTAAAAGTAGGCTGTTTTGGAGCAAATCTGACCAGAGAATGACCCTTTGAAATAGACTGCTGTTTTGCTAAAGGAGCTTCCTAATTTATACCTATAATGAGCACATCCTCCATATAACATGTTCCTGTGTTTGAACCAAATGTTTGTTCCATTATGTGAGGAAATACATCTGCCAGTGCCAAACACTCCAAGAAACTTTTCTAAATAATCTTTTGCCCCACTGCTAACTGTGAAAGAGACCCTAGGCTTTCAGGATTTAATATTGGTTCATAGTTGAACAGTTGCTGAGAGCTGTCGGTGTTATAGTCCTCATAACTGCAGAAAGGGCCTATCATAGTGCACCTCACCTCATGGGCACAGCATCATGCCTAGCCATAATGTTGCAGGGAGTCGTCATCTCTAACATTTCCTGGTGGCCACTTCCTTAGCTCTGTAATGGCCTGTCTCTATCTGGGTTTTCCGTGGCCTGGTCCTCAAGCCATATCAGTTCAATCCCCTTGTAGGGTAACGAAAGGTCCAACTGTAGGTCCAATAAATCCCTAAACCCATGACTTCTTCTGCCCCCTCAGACCATGCTAAAACTCTCTGCTTTGTCCCTACTCCTGGCCCTGCAGAGTTCCTCCTAGTCTGCTTCTTCCTCAGCAGGATTCCCCACACTGCCTCCCTTTCCCAGGGACTCCAGCAGTTTACCTGGGATATTCTTCCACTTTCAAGCATTATCTCATGACTTCCTCCACAATGAACCTAACCTGCTACCTGTGGGCCTTTCCCAGAGAGGGACCTCCTCCTAGTTCCTCTCTCCTAAATTTCCGCCTCTAACTGAGTTCAGCTCTAAGGGTATGTCTACACTGCAAAGAAAACCCCCCGGCTGGCCCATGCCAGGGAGTCTACCAACCCACAGGATCCCAGAGCCTGGGATCCAGCTTGGGCCCAGAAATCTACACAGCAATGAAATAGCCCAAGCCCCACAAGCTTGAGTCAGCTAACATGGGGCAGCCGGGGGGTTTTCTTTGCCGAGTAGACATAACCTGAGTGGTCCACCGCAGCTGGAGTCAGTTGGGATCCCTAATTACCACTAAGTGGCTAGATCACGAGTAAGGCTGAGGCACTGGAATGGGTTATCTAGGGAGGTGGTGGAATTTTCATCCTTAGAAGTTTTTAAGGCCTGACTTGACAAAGCCCTGGCTGGGATGATTTAGTTGGTGTTGGTCCTGCTTTGAGCAGGGGGTTGGACTAGATGACCTCTTGAAGTCTCTTCCAACCCTAATCTTCTATGATTCTATGATAATTACTAGGGCATAGACAAGGCTGAACCCTGCTTGTCTTAAAGAGACAGCCAGCCTATGACAAGATCTTTCTATTTTGGAGGACGTACAATCTCTGTTGAAAATTATATAGCTAATAAGAGAGACAAGGTGGGTGAAGTTATATCTTTTAGACCAACTTTTGTTGATAAACGAGACAAACTTTTGAGCTTCATGCAGCTCTTCTTGAGGTCATAGCTAATAAGGCACTTTAGCTAACCATGTTCTCCATTAGTTTTCCATAACATCTTTTGTGCCGTAATACACACAGGGACAAACAACACACAGACACAGCCCCCTTTCTTCCTTTAGACTACCTAGTCCTTGCTATCTTCCCCACAGCAGGGTATGAACTTGTTTCTAAGAATTTCTTTCTAGTCCTTTACGTTTATCAGAGCCACGCATCTATGTCCCTAAAGTGGTCATTTTGCAAAGGGCTATGGCTTGCTGTCTTTTCCAGCTTTTCTAACTCAACTCCTATAATGTTCTCCTTCAGTTTTCTCTTTCTGATTCCTGAAGAGATGGTACAGTCTTTCGGTTCTGGAAGGCCCTGGTATTGTTTCACAATGGAGCATGCAGTCACGTGTATTTCAGCCTGAAAACTTTTTTCCAAACTCAGTCCAGGGGCAAACATTGTCAGCATATTTTTCATATAAGCTTTCCAGGACACTGGATACTTTATTTACCCATGATCTATTTAGACTTAATTGCTTTAGCAGGTTATGGTCCAATGATGATAGACCTTACTGACCCTTTTATCATAGCAAGGTCGAAATGAAGCCTTTACCTGTGTATTCTATTTTAAAGGGATTTTCCTCCAATCTTTGCTGAATCTGTTTCTAATACAGCCTCTATGCAATCAGAGAAATTGCAGCCTTCACTATTAGTCTCCAGCAAAGACTTGCAGTCATTTAATATGTTTATATAAGAGACACAAATGATTTTCTCTGTGTTGAAGAATATGCTGCTCACCCATGAATGGTAACTACAGCACTATCTTTTCCACATTCTCGGGTTTGGCAGGGTTGCACTTTGTGTCACCTTTTATTTTATTTTATTATAATTCCTTTGGAGGTGTCCAGTGCAAAGTTTGTGATCCCTAGGAAGCTCTCACTGCATGTCCCAGACAGCCACAATCCCACCAGTCTACTGCTTCAGAGGAATGACTCACTCTGATGCTCCCAAGACAGACATCTTGGACACTGTTTCCCTAGTTGCCCCAAACTGCTGCACTATTCTTTTATGGAATAGAATTTTTAAATGCTTATTTAGAGTTTAGTGGACCCGGCTACAGCAAGCCATGCCTTTGAGACTGAATTGTTGCAATGCTGTCTGTATGGGGCTATACCTGAAGATCATTTAAAAATTTAGTCAGTTACTTCCTTACATTCTGCTCAAAAGAAATAATGTGCACTTTTATGTAAATATAGACCAATCTGGGGAGAAGAAAAGCATTTGATTTATTATGCAAAACTGGCTAGAATGCATTTCCCCAACTGTCTCTTTACAGTTTGGATTTTGCTGAAAAGGTTACAGCTCTGGCATACAGTATGGTTTCAGCAGAGGATTGAGTTCCTTGCAAACACTCCAGCAATGGACTGTGTGAGCTTATTCTGTTGAAAAAGTTTTAATAAAGTGCTCCTGTTTAAACATTACCCTGAGAGTGCAATGTTCGTATGCTGGGAGCACTTTATGCCTGTGTTTTTGATGCAGTTCAAAGTGGTGTTGCTGTATTTCAGGGATCAGCAACCTTTGGCACATGGCCCATCAGGGAAATCCACTGGCGGGCCGGGACAGTTTGTTTACCTGCAGTGTCTGCAGGTTCAGACGATTGCAGCTCCCACTGGCCGTGGTTCACCGTTCCAGGCCAATGGGGGCTGCGGGAAGTTGCAGCCAGCACATCCCTCGGCCTGTGCCGCTTCTCACAGCCCCCATTGGCCAGGAACGGCAAACCATGGTCAGTGGGAGCTGCGATTGGCCGAACCTGCAGATGCTGCAGGTAAACAAACCGTCCCGGCCCGCCAATGGCTTTCCCTGATGGGTCATGTGCCAGAGGTTGCCGGTCCCTGCTATATTTGATCTTCCATTCCCTATATTTTAGTATACAACAGTATACTATAAAACCCTGACTGCTTGAGAGACTGCCCATATCCACCATGGGATGTACCACAGCAGCCAACATCAGCTGAGGCACTGGAGCTCACATGGTTGTAGTCAGGGTGTGTCAAGGTTCCTTCCCCACTCTGAACACTAGGGTACAGATGTGGGGACCTGCATGAAAACCTCCTAAGCTTAATTTTACCACCTTAGGTTAAAAACTTCCCCAAGGTACAAACTGTTTTACCTTTTGCCCTTGGACTTTCGTTGCCACCACCAAACGTCTAACAGCGGTTACTGGGAACGAGTCCGTCTGGAAACGTCTTTCCCCCCAAAATCCTCCCAAACGTTACCCCCCCCCCCCCATTTCCTGGGGAAGGTTGATAAAAATCCTCACCAATTTGCATTGGTGACCACAGACCCAAACCCTTGGATCTTAAGAACAATGAAAAAGCATTCAGTTTCTTAAAAGAAGAATTTTAATAGAAGAAAGTAAAAAGAATCACCTCTGTAAAATCAGGATGGTAAATACCTTACAGGGTAATCAGATTCAAAACACAGAGAATCCCTCTAGGCAAAACCTTAAGTTACAAAAAGACACAAAAACAGGAATATCCATTCCATTCAGCACAGCTTATTTTCTCAGCCATTTAAACAAACAGAATCTAACGCATATCTAGCTAGATTACTTACTAAGTTCTAAGACTCCATTTCTGTTCTGTCCCCGGCAAAGCATCACACAGACAGACAGAGACCCTTTGTTTCTCCCCCCTCCAGCTTTGAAAGTATCTTGTCTCCTCATTGGTCATTTTGGTCAGGTGCCAGCGAGGTTATCCTAGCTTCTTAACCCTTTACAGGTGAAAGGGTTTTTCCTCTGGCCAGGAGAGATTTTAAAGGTGTTTACCCTTCCCTTTATATTTATGACAGGGTGTTTTCAATGAAGGTCCCTTAACTCTGAGAATTATTACCCCTTTTATTGGAACTCAGAGCATGTTACCAGGCCTAGCTGACAACAACACAGGCTTTAAAAAAGCATTGGTTTGAAAGGAGGGAGGGGAACAAGTGGGTTATTGGGTGGTAATTGGGCCTGGACGTGTGAGGGAGCTCAATTACTGTGATGATGGTATTAATGCTCAGATAAGAAGAGTTTATGATTTGATAATGGTTTATTTTGCACAATTTTCATATACATGCAGATAGAACAGAGATGAGTGAATTATTTAAAATCTAAATAAATGAAATGCAAATGGCTGCCCACTTTGTGATATCATTGTGAAAATCTAACCAGTCTCTATGGCCAAGACTTAACACTGAGTGTTTTGTATATTCTGTTTGCAGCAGCGATACCATTGTTCAAGGTTCCACTCACCCGAAACAAACCTCTCTTGCCAAGTTTCATCTAGGCACTTTCCCAAATGACCTGTTTCTGCCACTTCTTAAAAAAAATTGTTGGGTGTTTCTGCGTCCAGCTCATACACCATGGTGGTAGATGGATAAAGAGCTGGTTTCAAAAATTTAATATGTAACATTCTGTAATGGTAGGTTTCAGAGTAGCAGCTGTGTTAGTCTGTATTCGCAAAAAGAAAAGGAGTACTTGTGTGTGTGTAAAAGTGCATTAAAGCTCAACTTTGCACTCTCCTGACACTATTGTCACAGTGTGGCTCTGCACTGAGCTGATACAGTCTCCTGGGCTATTCTTATTTATGCTAGATGTTAATAACCTTGAGAGGTCTAAAATGCAGCCAGGCATCAGTTCAGCCTAGGACCATCCAAGCCTTGCTACATTTTCCCTGCTACATCATCAGCAAGCAGGGGCAAAAGAGGCTGTATGGAATCCCAGGATCATCCTTAGCACTGCAGGGAGTCTCCTGGGACTGACTATGCTAGCTTCAGAGCCAGATTGCCTAGGCAGTGTGGTACAAAGTGACTACACCACACTGGAGAATCTGTACCACTGCCTTTGATTTGGCTTTACTATGCAACATCATTACTGTAAGGAACTACTTTCCAGGCTATTTTATAGGAGCAGTCTAGCTCTTTGCTAATATTAAAATGGAGTTTGCAAGCTATACCACACAGCCAAATTAATAGTGCTTCAGAAGAATTAGGGTTTGTCTATACAGTGGAGTAATGCGCACTTCAGGGGTGTGATTTCTAAAGCGCACTACTGGGGTGCTCATTAACTGATCCATGTAGACCCTGCCAGTGCTAACTAAAAGTGCCTAGTGTGCTTTAACATAGTGCTGTTAGAAACATTAGTACGCTTTAGAAATCACACTGCCATATTGGGCATTATGCCACCATGTGGACAAGCTATTTAGAGATTTTATTTTTGCAGATGTAATGAACTATAATTCTTCTTGGAACAAGTAAGAGTGAAACTCCCTTTGGAAGGCTCCTGACTAACCCAAGCCATATCCTCACAATATTCTGCTGGTTGAGTACCTTTGAATCTGCTTGGAATTCCTTAACAAAATGCTTACATTGGATCTTTAAAAAGAACAATTCGAAGGAGCGATATGGATGAAAAGAGTAATGTAACCAATTTAGAAACCAACACTTTCCAGCAGCACTCAAGCACAGTCCATCTCCATATTAATTAATTAAACACAAGTACTGAACAAGCTACATAATTAATGGCAAAACTTTGTACTATTCCCAGGCGCTTCTAGCTCACATGGACTCTAGCTAATCCCAATGTTGATTTTTCTTCTTCTTATTACAGTAGTGCCTAGAGATCCAAACTGAGATCACAACCCATTTGTGGGAGACACTTTACAAACACATAGTAAGAGACATTTCCTGCCTCAAAGCCCTAATGGTCTAAATAGACAAAACAGACCATTAGTGAAAGGGAAAAAAGAGATAGAGAGAAGTTAAATGACTTGCCTAAGGTCATATAAGAGGTCAGTGGCAGAGCTGGGAATAGAAATCAGATCTCCCGTGACCCTGTTCAGTTGTCCTTCACTTGGAAACAAAACTTTTACGTTACTGAACTAAACCCTAACAGTAAATGTGAATCACCCAGCTGACACTACCTACACTGTTATCTGGGTCTTCTTCATACTGCCTTTAAATATCCCATAGCAACGGGAATTACTCAACTTGTTATGAAACTTTTCTACAGTGTAGCAGATCTTACTCTTAGAAAACTTTTCATGATTTTCGAGTTCCGTTCTGGTTCTGCTCCTACTTTTGCAGTGGAAGATTTCTCTAAAAGGGAAATTGTGGTGGCCTAACACTGCCCTAGGGGTACCTATACCTCTCCTTGCTCCTGACTGCTCAGGATACACACCAGGGGTGCCCCTCTGCTCAGCTGTTCCTTGGCTGCTAGAAAGACTGCTGACTCCATTGACAGCCAGTGTCAGATAGAGCATTGCTGTTTTCTAGGTATTTCCCCTGGGATGAGTATTAGTATTTCAGATTATTTTTGCTGGTGTATTTCCAGGATAAATCGCTTTCTTTTCTTACCTGCATGTTTTCTAACCCCTCTTTGTATTATCTCTCTCCCTACCAGGCTTTGCATCACATCTTAATTTTAATTTATGGCTCTATTGTGCCTGATAGGAACAGGCCCGTGGGGACAATGCAGAACCACGCCCACTAGCCCACTGGGAGTTCTGGGAAGCATTGCATAGCATATGCCGCACTGTTTGGCTGGCCAATTCCCTGCCCAATCCTTGCCCTCTTGGGGAGAGATGGGATTATCCTTGGGAGCCCAATGCAAATCCTACACACAAGTTCTTCAACAGAGGGGGAGGCTCAGGGCATCTTCCCCACTTGCACACCTGGGTAAGGTCAGGCACAATCTGGCCCTTGATATATATCATCAAAGCTTTGTTTATCCCCTCTCACAGATCATTAATACAGATGTCACATGAGACTAGACCTTACACTGCACCTTGTGGTACCCCACAAGATATCTCCCATCAGCCTGATATGCTGCCATCTATCATTACCGTTCAACTGTAGGCCTTCAGACAATGTCTGTCACTGCCTCTGACAGTCCTTATATCCCAGAAAATGTGAATTCATTTTGCAAGTAAGATTATATAGAAACTTTACAAGTCCAGCTATATTAAATAAATCCACTAGATTCCTTTTGTGCACTAATTCTGTCACTGAGTTTAAAAAAAGACCCATGAGCTTTGTCTGGCTTCACATTGTTCTCTATAATCTTAGGCTGTTCACTGTTCAGTATGTCCTATTTGATAATAAATTCTTAGTTTTGTATGTTGCTGGATGTGAGAATATGGATTCAGAGTTTCATAGTTAATGCCATGAGTCTTCACATATAAGTTTAAGTTTATAGTAGAATATGTATGGCACTGTACACCCCTCCTTCCCTCCCCATACACACACCCCAACCCTCTTTAATTTGAGTTAATCCACTCCCAGCCTACTCATCCATACAACCTGTAACTGATCAGAAATGGTAATGAACCAGTGGAAGGAAAGTGGTATCTACCCAGCACTGTTCACTGTTCTGGAACAAAAGCTACATGTATTCCTACACTAATGACAGTACATATAAACTCAAGAAGATCTATTACCATGAATTAATTGATATTTTACAAATTAAAAACATAACTAATGTAAAAATAAGTAGATTTAATATTCAAAATTATCTGTAAACTGAATTCACAGTCACATTTTTATGGTAAAATTGCTAAGCCTCACTAACTTCAGGATTTTTTTTCTTTTTGCTAGTTTTATACATGTCTGCTCAGAAGCTTTCCTTAGCTTGAAAAGAACTGTGGAAGGAAAATACCCCTTGGCCTATTGGCCTGACCTTAGAGACACAAATTTGAATATCACATCAGACAAGCTAACTTCTTACTGGTCTGTCACCCTGGCAAGTTCTTTGTCTTCTAAAATGTAGGTGTTTTGGGATGCAGAAAATTACCTTGTCTGCACTTTTCATGGCCATATGGTATTAAAAGACAGTAAAAATAGACAACTAACAAGGGAACATCTTTACAAGAGGGCAGAGAAGCTTTTAGACTCGTGGGAGATAATGCACTCTCTCTCTCTCTCACACACACACCACACATATACACATACATACCCACAACCCAGGATCAGTGCTCCTGCTGGGCCGGGCTCCTGCTGAAATCACATGTGAGTTCTAACAAAACACCTTCCTCAGTGGCCTCCTGTAGCATGCTCTTCAGGACAAGATGAACACATCCACCTAAAATCATGTTTTCTTTGCATCCTAACCGAAATAGCATTAAAGGGGGAAATGGGAATTCAGAGTTGCCAGCTACAGTATCTCTGCTATCAGTACACCAATAAGGCCTAGTACAGACCCTCAGAGCCTCTGGATAAATTGTATTTTCCAAGGGTTAATTAAGCTGTCTTGAGCTTCTGCATGAAGGGGAACAAACTGGCACTTGCAGCGTTTTCTGAAACCTGCTGTCGACATTGCAGTCCCTGCTGCTTTTAGCTGTATCGATCTGATGCCTGACCTGTGAAATCCTTGATGGCTGCTAACACTGGAAGCTTACTGGAGCTTTCCAAGGGAGCTTCAGGACAGCTTGTGTAGTCAAGTACAATTACCTGTCCCTCCAGGAGAGCCAATTAGTTCACAAAGAGCTGGAGCAGAACAAATGTTTTGTGTGTGATTTAGAATCTTTAAAAAAAGCTTTGTTCTGATTCTTTTGTTTCAAATTTTATGATTATTGTTCAACTGACAGCAGTCCACAATTCATTTCCTTACATTTATTGTAAAGGATTTCTTGGGGATGAGAAAAAAGATTTACAGGTGGGTTTTGTTCTTGTTGTTTTTTTAAAATAATGAAATTGCTCATGTACATTGCAGAATCCAGTGTTAGGGCTTTTCAGGGGCATGAACCTAAATACAGAATACTGAAGTTTTCAATATTTCTGGACCGCCAAGTCCGCGTTTTTTTGTTTAAAATGATAACATATATAGTCTTTTAACTCTAAATTTTGAAACTAAATTTTCTGAGAATGAAAAGAAAGCAACTGTTGCATATGGTACAACACATGAGCCACACAAATTACCAAAAAGAAAAGGAGTACTTGTGGCACCTTAGAGACTAACCAATTTATTTGAGCATGAGCTTTCGTGAGCTACAGCATTTTTTGCATCTGATGAAGTGAGCTATAGCTCACGAAAGCTCATGCTCAAATAAATTGGTTAGTCTCTAAGGTGCCACAAGTACTCCTTTTCTTTTTGCGAATACAGACTAACACGGCTGTTCCTCTGAAACCTGACAAATTACCAAGAGCATTACACTTCATATGTAGAGTACTCGTAACCTTATTTAATGGTGTGAAAAAATGGGCTACAATCTGATCCCAGTTAACCGAAGCAACCACACTAACTTGGCTCAAGATGTACAGGCATTGCTGAGAACAGAAACTGGCTTGATAACAACAGCTCTCCCCTTGGATTAATATGAATTAATAACTAAAATAAACAAGGTATTTAGGCACTCAGTGTCTATTTGTCACAGTGTCCTGAGTCCAGAATATCTAATGTCCTGGATATAAATCAGTCTTTAACAAAAACTATTGTGACAAAAGAATTTTAGACAGCTAGCTGAGGGTGATAGATAATCTGAAATCAGTGATAATGGGCTCCGTATGTACTGCAGATCACATATTTTGATGATAAAAGTGGAATCCCAATATGGAGAGTTTTAGGATCTTAACAAGGAAGGATGATAGAAAATAGATCTCATTGGCTTCCATTTTAGTGCTCAGAGCTTGATGCATTAAATTTGGATTCTTTCCAGTCCTGGGGTCCATTGGCCTTGTTTTCCTGTTTGAAAAATGGAAGTGCTACAGGCCTTGTCATTCCAGGGTTACTGGTCTGCTCCAGACCACCCCTGGTTCTGGCGGCCAAAAGTTATTATGATGTGATGACTGTTCGGTGCCCAGTGTGAAATGAGAAGATGGTCTTAGTCCAATTCCCAGTTGCAGAATGTTCATAGTACAGAAACCACCATTACAGCTGACACTAATTAGTACTCCGGTTGTTAGAGAGAACAGGCAGATGAAGGATTGAATCAGCATTGCAAAAGAACTACACTCTAATTTGTGGAAGCCACGTTTTCAAATGAGGATTGAGACACTTCAGCAGGACAATGTGGGGAAACATAAATCGCTGTTGCTTGTACCACATGGCTGTGCCTTTGAGTTCCATGCTGTCAGTCTGATACTTTCCACAAGCATTACATTCACTTACCAAAAAAAAAAAAAAAAATTTTTTTTTGACTGTGCCTGAGAGTTTTAAATCTGTCAGAATATTGCCTTGTCATCCTGATGAATTGCAGGAGGAACATGAAAGGCCACATTTGTAAAGTGGCCTGAATTCACCTTCAAAGGGAGGCTTGCATATTTTTGTAGGGTCAGCACAATCTGTAAGGCATTTTCTAAACTGGTGGAGTTCCTACCTTGCTCCAAATCCTTACTCCCTTCTAGGGCTTGCCTTTATTGTTAACACAAATAACAATCAAACATATACCTCAGCTTAAGCTTTCTCCTGATTTTGGCAGTTGCAATATTTTTTCCTGCTTCCATCTTACTCAGTCCCTCTGCTTTGAAGAGATACTTCAAGTCTTCTTGTACTCTTGGGTTGGGAATGATAGGACCCATCTGCACTAAAGTCAGCAACACTAAGAAGGGTTCTTCCTAAAATTATCCCCCTATTACACACTCCCAAATCTTGGGAATATACTGAGTTTGAGTTCCTTTTAGGACTCATCTAATAAAAAGACTTGGTTTTGTTATGGAAGGTTGGTCTACTGGACAAAGCTGTGCTCAGAGTTCCCCACCTGAGAGTGCTGTGGCTGGAATGGCATAGTGACTGATTTTGCAGGATCTGTGCTCCAGAGCAAAGCTAAGATCTCATGTTTCATCTATGGCTTGTCAAAAACTGGTTCCAGTTCTACCATCATTTAACCACTGACTGTCAGGGGGAAATCCTTCAGCTCTGTTTGTGACAAAGTTACAGAAATAATGGGTAACAATGCAAGATTTGGTCCAGCAAGATTTGCCTTTGTCAGGTGCCCCCTAAGAGCAATTGTAATAGATAGGAAGTTATCCCATCCCCATGACTCAAGCACTAAACCTGGGAATGCTGCTAAAATATTCATAGAGCAAGATGACCCCCAAAGCCATTAGACCACGGCAAGAACTGTGGAATTATGATTGAGGGATATTTGGTAGTTGCAGGTCTTCAGAACACAGAATAAAGACTAGATGGCATATTGTGGTGCCTTTATTTGTGAAATAAAACCCGTACGAGGGTATATTTTCATGATGTCTAGATGGTGAAGAATATTGGAAGAAAGTTAAATCCATTAAAGAGTCTAACCAAATTCTATTGATAGTTAGAATCATAGAATCATAGAATATCAGGGTTGGAAGGGACCTCAGGAGGTCATCTAGTCCAACCCCCTGCTCAAAGCAGGACCAATCCCCAATTAAATCATCCCAGCCAGGGCTTTGTCAAGCCTGTCCTTAAAAACTTCTAAGGAAGGAGATTCTACCACCTCCCTAGGTATCCCATTCCAGTGTTTCACCACCCTCCTAGTGAAAAAGTTTTTCCTAATATCCAACCTAAACCTCCCCCACTGCAACTTGAGACCATTACTCCTTGTCCTGTCCTCTTCTACCACTGAGAATAGTCTAGAGCCATCCTCTTTGGAACCACCTCTCAGGTAGTTGAACGCAGCTATCAAATCCCCCCTCATTCTTCTCTTCTGCAGACTAAACAATCCCAGTTCCCTCAGCCTCTCCTCATAAGTCATGTGTTCCAGACCCCTAATCATTTTTGTTGCCTTTCGCTGGACTCTCTCCAATTTTTCCACATCCTTCTTGTAGTGTGGGGCCCAAAACTGGACACAGTACTCCAGATGAGGCCTCACCAGTGTCGAATAGAGGGGAACGATCATGTCCCTCGATCTGCTGGCTATGCCCCTACTTATACATCCCAAAATGCCATTGGCCTTCTTGGCAACAAGGGCACACTGTTGACTCATATCCAGCTTCTCGTCCACTGTCACCCCTAGGTCCTTTTCCGCAGAACTGCTGCCTAGCCATTCGGTCCCTAGTCTGTAGCTGTGTATTGGGTTCTTCCGTCCTAAGTGCAGGACCCTGCACTTATCCTTGTTGAACCTCATCAGATTTTTTTGGCCCAATCCTCCAATTTGTCTAGGTCCCTCTGTATCCTATTCCTACCTGCCACCATATCTACCACTCCTCCTAGTTTAGTATCATCTGCAAATTTGCTGAGAGTGCAATCCACACCATCCTCCAGATCATTTATGAAGATATTGAACAAAACCGGCCCCAGGACCGACCCTTGGGGCACTCCACTTGATACAGGCTGCCAACTAGACATGGAGCCATTGATCACTCCCGTTGAGCCCGACAATCTAGCCAACTTTCTACCCACATTATAGTGCATTCAACAAGCCCATACTTCTTTAACTTGCTGAAAGAATACTGTGGGGGACCATGTCGAAAGCTTTGCTAAAGTCAAGAAACAATACATCCACTGCTTTCCCTTCATCCACAGAACCAGTAATCTCATCATAGAAGGCGATTAGATTAGTCAGGCATGACCTTCCGTTGGTGAATCCATGCTGACTGTTCCTGATCACTTGCCTCTCGTGTAAGTGATTCAGGATAGATTCCTTGAGGACCTGCTCCATGATTTTTCCGGGGACTGAAGTGAGGCTGACTGGCCTGTAGTTCCTAGGATTCTCCTTCCCTTTTTTAAAGATTGGCACTACATTAGCCTTTTCCCAGTCATCTGGGACTTCCCCCGTTCGCCACCAGTTTTCAAAGATAATGGCCAATGCCTCTGCAATCACATCCGCCAATTCCTTTAGCACTCTCAGATGCAACGCATCCAGCCCCATGGACTTGTGCACGTCCAGCTTTTCTAAATAGTCCCTAACCACCTCTTTCTCCACAGAGGGCTGGCCACCTACTCCCCATGCTGTGTTGCCCAGCGCAGCAGTCTGGGAGCTGACCTTGTTCGTGAAGACCGAGGCAAAGAACGCATTGAGTACATTACCTTTTTCCACATCCTCTGTCACTAGGTTGCCTCCCTCATTCAGTAAGGGGCCCACACTTTCCTTGGCTTTCTTCTTGTTGCCAACATACCTGAAGAAACCTTTCTTGTTACTCTTAACATCTCTTGCTACATAAGTTACATAAGTAAAGTTTATTATTTTCTGCATAAGGCAGGAGAGTGAAAAGGGAGTTATGAATGATGTTTTAGCTTATCTGAGATTTTGTCAAGAAGTATAAAGGTAAATTACAACTGTGCTTAAATGTCTTCACTAAAACCATCATGAATCTATGCATGAACCTGGTTTTGCTGGTAAAAGTTGAAAACATTCCCAGAGCTCCCCAAGTAGGGTCATGTCAGATATACAGCCAATGAACATCAGAAAATTTCTACATAATAAATATTTGAACAAAATATGTGTAATGGATTTTATACACACAAACTCACAAATGGTGAGATATAAGGGTTTTATTGGAATGATTTTGGGGTAGGTGCATTACTCACGAATAGGTGAGTTATGCAGGGCATTCCAAGTGAGTGACTTGTACTAATTTAAGTGAGAGGAAAATCAAGCCTGTTTCTAGACTCTCTGTGGTCTGCTTTAACCAGTAGATCAAGCTGCCTTTTTACTAAGCATTCAGGTAGATTATGGTATACTTTATTACTGGACCCAACATTCAGTGTACATTTCTAAATGGGTGGAATCAATCCTTTTGAAGAGAAACCACAAGGACCATCATCTCAACACAGAAAAATTGGTTGGTGCAAGTTTGATGTAGAAACCTGTAGAATTTCTTTGTGGCCCACCTGGCCATTAACTGAGATTACACCTATTCCATACTCAAAACAACTGAATGGAATAAATGAATGGCACAGATGAATATGTACATATGTCTTATGGCTATGGTTTCAAACGTAATGGGATGAGTTTATAATGACTGTAGTCTTATAGTAGGCTTTTCAGCACTTTCAAAAGCACACCTGAATTTAGATAATGAGTTTCTGATTCCTTCTGGTAAGTGAATTCCAGTAATAAGGCATGGGACATGAACATGGAAAGGAACGTAAATAATAGTTCTTGTAGTTGTATTAATCTGTCATTGTTAGTACGAAAAAATATAGAATCCTCAAAAGAATTAATTTTAAAGAGACACTAGGAGGAAAAAATCTTCCATGCGTTCTTTTGTATTACAACCAAAAGTATTCCATTTTGTCAATGTAGATGGCTTTCCCTTTGATGGTAGCAGGATGGGAAAGTCTATTCAGTATGTCAATATGACACATGCAACCAGTTCTTTCATAATCTATTTATCCATTTTAGGGTTTCTATAGCACCCATTACCGCAGTATCTAAATCCTGCAAAGGTAAATTATATCTGGTTTATAAGGTCACTAGTCAACTTCATGAATGTCTTCTGCCCAATTGTGGTAGAAAAACTTCATCCAAGAGGTAGTCAGAGTGGATTAGGCTAATGTCCTATTTCAGCCTTGGTTTATAGCCATATTCTCTCTACTGAAAACAGTTTGGGCCAGGTCCGAGTTTGGCGTACACTGGCCTATCTCCATTAAAGTCAATGGAGCTATGCCCATTATCATCAGCTGAGCATCTGTCCCATAACTTCCAGTTCTTTCAAGCCATCTCTTGTGTTTTATAAGATGCATTATTTCAGAGGAGCAAAATTATTTAGGATAAGTCCCTGTGGGACTCTCAGGGGAGGAAAGCATTCTGTTAGCAGTAGACACAGTTGTTCTTTGTTGGTTTACACTAGTCAGAAAGGGCCTGGATCTGTTTCACATTGGAAAACTCCAGTATTTCTGAGGGCTGTGGAGCTTCTATGTGCATGATGGAACCAAACTCCACCACAGGTGGCAAACTGACTAATGCATTAATGTCTGATTTAAAATGTTCTGCCTCTTGGAGTTCCTTTCATATTCAGTTCATCTTTTCTGCAAAGTAGGATGAAAGCTCTTTCCAACTCTTTCTTGGATATGGTTGGACTATGCTATCTGAGCAGATGGGCTGGTTCAGTAGACAAAATAGCTCTGCCAGCTATGATTTTTCTGGCTGAAATGATGATGATGGAGAAAAAGGTTGTCGTTGGTTCTGTTACTGTGTCTTTGTGATGATGGTGGATGGAGTCTTATGCCACCAGTGTTCTCAGAGTTAATCAGTGAACTGTGATGTTCTTTGCAGGTGACTTCTCTCACTCTAAGGAATTTTCTCTTTACAGTTAAGATCAGTCACATTCAGACTGGGTTAGTCATGTTCATGGCAGCAGAGCCATACTAGGGGAGACAAGTTCATTGTCTTCTCTGGTTTAATTTAGGCAAGGCTCTCTTACTGCAAAAGGCCTTTGAGCCTGAAAAAAAGAAGGTCAAGGCCTTATAGAATCATAGAACTGGAAGGGACCTCGAGAGGTCATCTAGTCCAGTCCCGTGCACTCAAGGCAGGACTAAGTATTATCTAGACCAGGGGTGGCCAACCTGAGCCTGGGAAGGAGCCAGAATTTACCAGTGTACATTGCCAAAGAGCCACAGTAATACGTCAGCAGCTCCCCATCAGCTCCCCAGACCCCAGTGCTTCCAGCCTGCTGGCAGCCCCCACCAATCAGCGCCTACTCCCCCCACCCCTACCCACCGCAATCAGCTGTTTCACATGTGCAGGAGGCTATTGGGTGGGAGGGGGAAGGAACAAGGGCATGGCAGACTCAGGGGAAGGGGCAGGGGCTTTGGAGGAAGGAGTGGAGTGGGGGCAGAGCAGGGCAGAGCAGTGAGCACCCCCCAGCACATTGGAAGTTAGCATCTATAGCTCCAGCCCTGGAATCAGTGCCTGGGTAAGGAGCTGCATATTAACCTCTGAAGAGCCGCATGCGGCTCCGGAGCCACAGGTTGGCCAACCCTGATCTAGACCATCCCTGACAGGTGTTTGTCCAATCTGCTCTTAAAAATCCCTAATAATGGAGACTCCACAACCTCCCTAGGCAATTTATTCCAGTGCTTAACCACTCTGACAGTTAGGAAGTTGTTCTTAATGTCCAACCTAAACCGCCCTTGCTGCAATTTAAGCGCATTGCTTTTTATCCTATCCTCAGAGGTTAAGAAGAACAATTTTTCTCCCATCTCCTTGTAACAACCTTTTGTGTACTTGAAAATTTTTATCGTGTCCCCTCTTGTTTTCTCTTCTCCAGACTAAACAAACCCAATTTTTTCAATCTTCCCTCATAGGTCATGTTTTCTAGATCTTTAATCATTTTTGTTGTTCTTCTCTGGACCATAGGCACTGACTCTGTGGGTGCTCTGGGGCTGGAGCACCCAGCTCACTTCTGCCTTCGCTCTGCCTCCTCCCCTGACCACGCCACCACGTCCTGCTTCTCCTGCTTCCCTCCCAGTGCTTGCACCGCAAAACAGCTGTTTTGCGTGGCAAACCTGGGGGGGGGAAGGGGAAGGCAGCGTGCTTGGGGGAGGAGGCGGGGGCAGGGATTTGGGGAGGGGTCCAATAGGGGCAGAGGGGGTGGAGTTAGGGCAGGGACTTTGGAGCAGGGGTGGAGTGAGGGGGGGGGGGCGTGAACTCCCACCGGCGTAGAAAAAAGTTGGCACCTGTTCTCTGGACTTTCTCCAATTTGTCCACGTCCTTCCTGAAATGTGGGGCCCAGAACCGGACACAGTTCTCCAGCTGAGGCCTCATCAGCGCGGAGTAGAGCGGAAAAATTACTTCTGGTTTCTTGCTTGCAACACTCCTGCTAATACATCCCAGAATGATGTTTGCTTTTTTTGCAACAGCATTACACTGTTGACTCAGATTTAGCTTGTGATCCACTAGGACCCCCAGATCCCTCTCCGTAGGACTCCTTCCTCGGCAGTCATTTCCCATTTTGTATGTGTGCAACTGATGGTTCCTTCCTAAGTGGAGTGCTCTGCATTTGTCCTTACTGAATTTCATCCTATTTACTTCAACCTTGTTGGGATATTCCAGAGCAAACCTATGAGACCTGGAACACCAGGGTATAGTGATTGGTTTGGATATGCCTGAGGGCAATGAAACAAGATGTCTGTCAATAGAAGGAACATTGTTATTGTGTTGCAAAAGGACCTCAAGAGACCTGCTGGAAATAATAAACCAAACTGAAGCCAAGTGACACAGAATACAAGAGAAGTCCACCAAAGGCAGGATGGAGCAAAACCTGAGCAAGTATGATCAGACTTCAGTGTTTGGTAGAGCCAGGCACTCCATTATAGTGTCCAGGAGAGGACAGAATGGTGTGGGGTTTTTAACTAACTAGCACCAGAACTACAGGTAATATGTAGTACTGTCAAGTCTAGGAGACTGGACTTTACACATCAACTGGATGGAAATGGTATAAAAGGAGTTCATCTGGCCCTGGGTTACACTTATTATATACCATACTGAATATCAGTTAATGCCCTGAACTATGTGCATTACCTGCTCTCATAGTTTGTGTTGATCTGTAAAATGCTAAATAATTTAAATAGGAAGTACACTAATTCTCAGTGGCATTTTTGTAACCCTCGGGCTTAGTGATTAATAAATAAATGTATTTTTTTCTGTTACCAGTGGCCTATGTCCTTGCTTGCTGAGTTTCGTGCTGGGCAGCCAGAAGGTGTCTTGTGGGTGCACAATATCATGGGTTTGCATTGCTGATGTAGTTTTGTGGCAATATTATTGATATTTGCCTTGCCTACCAAGAAAAACATATTACAGTGAAAGCCTCCACAATAGCATTAAATCAAATAGTGCTTAATCATTTGCAAAGGGAGACATCATGATTTATTTTGCAAGAAGCCTCTGTAACCATTGTATTTCTGAGCTCTCCATTTCCCCCCATGGTACTTTATGTAGAGTCCAGAAAGCTCCATTCTGTGACAAGTAGACGAGACAAGGTTAGAGACAGTCAATGGAAGTTAACTGCTAAGGATGCCATAGTACTTCAAGCAGTGACATTGTGCTGTAGTGGGGACGCAGCACCGCACACCAATGTTGCTAAGTGGCAGAGGAGGTCATTTTACAGAGGTCAGCAATAGTAAGATGCATTTATGTGTTGTGGGAAAACATTTGGCATGATTTTGCTGGTAGAGGAAATTCAGTGTTATAAGAGGGTGAACACATTTCCAAAATGAAATCAGACTGAGGGTTAACATTGACTTTCAACCTTCAAGACTTGGCATCTCACTTGTGCCCCCAGAGGATATGCTACATCAGGATTCTATTAGAGAAGGGTAGCTTGTTCAGAAAGTGTAAGAGCTGACTCAAACCCAAACCATTTTCAGGTTCGTATTGATTTGAATGTCATCCTCCAAAGCCTTCCATCCCCTATAGCAGTCTATCTGATCCCCATAGAGCGCGTCCCCGTGTTGCAGAGAAGGGGGGGAAATGTGGAGTGTCATTGCTCCAGGGGAAGCAACAGGAGATATTCTGCCTCACACAAAATCCTCCTGGAGTTCCCAGTGCACAGAGATAGCATGCTCATTGCTATGCTACTCACATCTACTGAGTGGTGTGCAGAGAGCTGGGGCTATGACCCTGTCCCATCTGTGCCCATTTGTGGAGCACATACACCCCTGTGGGGTGTATTTAGGGAGAAGTCCCTGTGTTCCTTTTAGATCAGGGGCTGCACTTGTGACTGGCACATATGCAGACCACAGAAAAAGAAAAAAATTGAAAACTCTTTGCACTTACTGCATCCTACTGTCCTGCAGAAGGGCCAAGTATAATACACATGGAGTTCTGAAAACACAAGAATTCAGTTTCCACTAAATAAAAAATGCTAAGGGCTTTCCTGTTAAAGATTTCACTAAAGATCACGTAATAGCAGCTGTTGTGAAGTTGCATGTATGCATCATGGTGTGTCTTGTGGCATAAAACTATCCTCCAAGGTGCCTGGCAACTGTGGGTGCCCAAAGTGTGAGATCATTGCAAGAAATACGTTGGACTTGAATTCCACTGTTATGGTCTGGGAAGGGTCAAAGGACAAGAAGTCATTTTCAGTTGCAGGTGATGTGCCCAGTGGTTTCTCTTTAATGATAAGGTACTTACTAATAAAGAATGGTGCAAAAGAAGGACTTCCAGATTTGTGGGATGAAGTTGCTTGTGTGAATTTGGCAAAAAATGTGTAACCAAAGCTAGAAGAGAAATGGAACTGGATAACTCAACTTCATGTGCTACTGACAGTGCATCAGTGACTTACAGGAAGCATTATTCCATGTTCACCATTTTGAAAGTGAACTGAGACTGACTGGAAGATTATTAATTGGCAAGGAGGGAGCTAGGAACCTACTGGAAAGCCATAGACAGCACAGGATGAAATATAGGAAATGAAGGACAATTTGTTTGTGTATTATCCTTCTGGCCAGGGATTTTACCCAGGGGAGTTTTAAACACTGATCATAGTATCATAATGCAGCATCACCAGCATTGCTGTAAAACACTGTTCCCAGTTCTGATTACAGTGTCATGAGCCAAGCAAAATCAGCTACTATGACTGCATGTATGGGTTAAGTACAATAGCTAATTTTATATGCCTGCCTTGTTTAGTAGACCCAAAGGTTTTCTAGTTATTGGAAGCCACTTTTAAAATCAATCATACAGTAATTCTTTGCTGTCTATTTGTTAAAAGCAAAGTTGAACCTAAATATAATGGTTGGTGTGATGCATGGCCAGAAAGGGTTAAGCAGCTTTCAGGATAAATGACCAGAGTCAGCCATTAGAGTCAGGATAAATGACCAGCGTCAGCCATTACACATGTTAGAAAAGTATGTGAATGATAATTAAGGACACTCCATGGTAGATAGGCTAGATCTTTGAAATGTAAACCTATATTGTTAGAAATTAGAGGTGATACTAATTGTATGTGTGTATTCATATCTTGTTAAATGTTAGCTATGTAAACAGACAGTTCTTACCTGTCACTATAGCTATTGATTCAGAGATCAAAAGGGGATATTAATATTTAGATGAATTCTTGGGTGAAATAATGTCATTGTTTATGTCTCTTTAAAGTTTGTGATAGACTGCCTAATGGATAATTGCCTTTTGTTAATCCGTATAGCTAATTACTGGTGATGCTTAGGAAACAGGGCTACTTCAAAGTTGCTCTAATTGCCCATTGTTTGTCTAAGGACTCCGACGTGTCAAAGAAGGCCTGGTACTGTATAAAGGACCCTTGGATCCTGATCCTTTTTATCTCAGATCTGCTTGATGCTTCATGCAGGGGAATCTTAAGCCATAAGGCTGAGATCTCCAGTCCTAATCTGGAACCACCCTGAATATGAACATTGGACTATAACCTATGAACTAATTCTAAAAGAACTATTTGCAACTACAAAGCTCACCATCTCTATTATGAATTTAATCTCAAGAACTGTACTCATGTCTGTATCTATACTGATCTTTAAACCAATAGTCTATCTTTTCTTTTTAAATAAATTTTAGTTTAGTTAATAAGAATTGGCTGTAAGCGTGTATTTGGGTAAAATCTGTACTTTTCATTAACCTGGGAGGTAATGTGTCCGATCCTTTGGGATTGGAAGAATTTTTTTATATGATTAATAAGATTTTCAGTAATCCTCATCATATTTGACTTGGGTGTCTGGGTGGAGGCCTGAGGCTGGGTTACTTTACGAGAACTATGTTGTTGGCTTCTGGGTATCCAGTGAGGTATTATAGAAGCTGTTTTGTGCTGGCTTGGTAAATCTAAGTATTGTAATCCACCAGTTTTGGGGATTATCTGTCCCATTCTTTGCAGTTCGTCCCAATTGAGTGACCTCAGTAGGCTACCCTGGGTCTCCGGTCACAGTTGGTTATGATATGAAAGAACAAAGTATGATTTTCCTGTTATTTTTCTTTAATTATTTTGGGGTCTGATCTTGCTCCCACTGAAGCTAATGGCTAGGACTTTCAATTACTTGACTAATAGCAGGATCAGGCCCTAGAATCTTTGCTGTAGATGTTGTTTTGATTTATACTGGTGTATAATCTGGCCCAGTGTATTTTTTCTGTCTTGTCTTGTCTTGTAATCATAGAATCATAGAATCTCAGGGTTAGAAGGGACCTCAGGAGGTCATCTAGTCCAACCCCCTGCTCAAAGCAGGACCAATCCCCAACTAAATCATCCCAGCCAGGGCTTTGTCAAGCCTGACCTTAAAAACCTAGAAGGAAGGAGATTCCACCACCTCCTAGGTAACGCATTCCAGTGTTTTACCACCCTCCTAATGAAAAAGTTTTTCCTAATATCCAACCTAAACCTCCCCCACTGCAACTTGAGACCATTACTCCTCGTTCTGTCATCTGCTACCACTGAGAACAGTCTAGATCCATCCTCTTTGGAACCCCCTTTCAGGTAGTTAAAAGCAGCTATCAAATCCCCCCTCATTCTTCTCTTCCACAGACTAAACAATCCCAGTTCCCTCAGCCTCTCCTCATAAGTCATGTGTTCCAGTCCCCTAATCATTTTTGTTGCCATCAGCTGGATGCTTTCCATTTTTTCCACATCCTTCTTGTAGTGTGGGGCGCAAAACTGGACACAGTACTCCAGATGAGGCCTCACCAGTGTCGAATAGAGGGGAACGATCACGTCCCTCGATCTTCTGACAATGCCCCTACCTATACATCCCAAAATGCCATTGGCCTTCTTGGCAACAACGGCACACGTTGACTCATATCCAGCTTCTCGTCCACTGTAACCCCTAGGTCCTTTTCTGCAGAACTGCTGCCTAGGCATTCGGTCCCTAGTCTGTAGCGGTGTATGGGATTCTTCTGTCTTAAGTGCCGGACTCTGCACTTGTCCTTGTTGAACCTCATCAGATTTCTTTTGGCCCAATCCTCTAATTTGTCTAGGGCCCTCTGTATCCTATCCCCACCCTCCGGCATATCTACCACTCCTCCCAGTTTAGTGTCATCTGCAAACTTGCTGAGGGTGCAATCCACACCATCCTCCAGATCATTTATGAAGATATTGAACAAAACCAGCCCGAGGACTGACCCTTGGGGCACTCCACTTGATACTGGCTGCCAACTAGACATGGAGCCATTGATCACTACCCATTGAGCCCGACAAGCTAACCAACTTTCTATCCACCTTATAGTCCATTCATCCAGCCCATACTTCTTTACCTTGCTGGCAAGAATACTGTGGGAGACCGTGTCATAAGCTTTGCTAAAGTTAAGGAATAACACGTCCACTGCTTTCCCCTCATCCACAGAGCCAGTTATCTCATCATAGAAGGCAATTAGATTAGTCAGGCATGACTTGTCCTTGGTGAATCCATGCTGACTGTTCCTGATCACTTTCCTGTCCTCTAAGTGCTTCAGAATTGATTCCTTGAGGACCTGCTCCATGATTTTTCCAGGGACTGAGGTGAAGCTGACTGGCCTGTAGTTCCCAGGATCCTTCTTCTCCCTTTTTTTAAAGATGGGAACTACATTAGCCTTTTTCCAGTCATCTGGGACCTTCCCCGATCACCATGAGTTTTCAAAGATAATGGCCAATGGCTCTGCAATCACATTCGCCAACTCCTTTAGCACTCTCGGATGCAGCACGTCCGGCCCCATGGACTTGTGCTCGTCCAGCTTTTCTAAATGGTCCTGAACCACTTCTTTCTCCACAGAGGGCTGGTTACCTCCTCCCCATGCTGTGCTGCCCAGTGCAGTAGTCTGGGAGCTGACCTTGTTCGTGAAGACAGAGGCAAAAAAAACATTGAGCACATTAGCTTTTTCCACATCCTCTGTCACTAGGTTGCCTCCCTCATTCAGTAAGGGGCCCACACTTTCCTTGACTTTCTTCTTGTTGCTAACATACCTCAAGAAACCCTTCTTGTTACTCTTAACGTCTCTTGCTAGCTGCAACTCCAGGTGTGATTTGGCCTTCCTGATTTCCCTTCTGCATGCCCGAGCAATATTTTTATACTCTTCCTTGGTCATTTGACCAATCTTCCACTTCTTATAAGCTTCTTTTTTGTGTTTAAGATCAGCAAGGATTTCACCGTTGAGCCAAGTTGCTTGCCTACCATATGAATGGGTATAATGTATTATACCCATATATGAGTGGGTATAATGTATTATATCTAGAATGTAAACTCTGTGACTGCACTTTGCTAGCTGCTTCAGGCTTATAAAGGGGTGTGGTAAATTCTCCGTTGCCTGAAGCTTTTAAATCATGACTGGATGTGTTTCTAAAAGATATGCTTTAGCACAACCTCAAGTTATTTGGTTTGATGCAGGGATTACTGGGTGAAGTACTATAGCTGTGTGGTGCCGGAGATCAGATTAGATCATCATAATAATCTTTTCTGGCCTTCAGATCTATGAATATATAAACTGTTTGGCATATCTGATCCATGCACCATCATTATGTTAAATAAAATGTAGTGTTACCAGATCATTTAAACTTGTGTTAATGTACTTCAGCACATAGAATCATAGAATCTCAGGGTTGGAAGGGACCTCAGGAGGTCATCTAGTCTAGTCGATCTCCCTGCTCAAAGCAGGACCAATCCCCAACTAAATCATCCCAGCCAGGGTTTTGTCAAGCCTGATCTTAAAAACCTCTAAGGAAGGAGATTCCACCACGTCTCAAGGTAACCCATTCCAGTGCTTCACCACTCTCCTAGTGAAAAAGGTTTTTTCCTAATATCCAACCTAAACTCCCACACTGCAACTTAAGACTGTGGCATTTTAAAATGATTGTTCTCATTCTGCTTGAAGGCTAGGGACCAGGACCTGAAAGGAGGATCAGGCCCAAAGTATTTCAGAAACATGTAGTCCTTTCCAGGGGCAAATTTAAGGGAGCCCCCAAAATTCTGATACAGCTGGAGAGCCATTTATCTGCTGCCACTGAAAGGATGGGCTGCCTCACAGCTCCTGAAGAGCAACTTCCACTTGAAAGAACCCAGCCATGCCTAGAGATGAGTGGAACAATGGATCACCAGAGAGAATGAGCTGGTGGAGCAGGAGATGGTGAACGAGAACATCTAAGATGGCAGCCGATGTCAAGTGGAGTGCCCCAAGGGTCGGTCCTGGGGCCGGTTTTGTTCAATATCTTCATAAATGATCTAGAGGATGGTGTGGATTGCACTCTCAGCAAATTTGCGGATGATACTAAACTGGGAGGAGTGGTAGATACGCTGGAGGGGAGGGATAGGATACAGAGGGACCTAGACAAATTGGAGGATTGGGCCAAAAGAAATCTGATGAGGTTCAATAAGGATAAGTGCAGGGTCCTGCACTTAGGATGGAAGAATCCAATGCACCGCTACAGACTAGGGACCGAATGGCTAGGCAGCAGTTCTGCGGAAAAGGACCTAGGGGTGACAGTGGATGAGAAGCTGGATATGAGTCAGCAGTGTGCCCTTGTTGCCAAGAAGGCCAATGGCATTTTGGGATGTATAAGTAGGGGCATAGCGAGCAGATCGAGGGACGTGATCGTTCCCCTCTATTCGACATTGGTGAGGCCTCATCTGGAGTACTGTGTCCAGTTCTGGGCCCCACACTACAAGAAGGATGTGGATAAATTGGAGAGAGTCCAGCGAAGGGCAACAAAAATGATTAGGGGTCTGGAACACATGATTTATGAGGAGAGGCTGAGGGAGCTGGGATTGTTTAGCCTGCAGAAGAGAAGAATGAGGGGGGATTTGATAGCTGCTTTCAACTACCTGAGAGGTGGTTCCAAAGAGGATGGCTCTAGACTGTTCTCAATGGTAGCAGATGACAGAACGAGGAGTAATGGTCTCAAGTTGCAGTGGGGGAGGTTTAGATTGGATATTAGGAAAAACTTTTTCACTAAGAGGGTGGTGAAACACTGGAATGCGTTACCTAGGGAGGTGGTAGAATCTCCTTCCTTAGAGGTTTTTAAGGTCAGGCTTGACAAAGCCCTGGCTGGGATGATTTAACTGGGAATTGGTCCTGCTTCGAGCAGGGGGTTGGACTAGATGACCTTCAGGGGTCCCTTCCAACCCTGATATTCTATGATTCTAAGATGCAGGACTGGAAAGCTCAAAAATTTCTGGTTATGCAGTGAAGCTTTTGGATGCTTAACTGCACAGACAAAAATTTGCCATATGATCATCCCTAAAACAAGTCACTACATTATGAACAGCATTTTGATTTCCAAACTAACCCCTTTGTTTCCAGGTGCTTATATCTTTCTGAAACTTTCACCTTTCAGGCTGAAACTTTTCAGGTTGGGTCTCTGCTTGGAGGTGATTTTTTTCTTCAATATTTGAGCAAAAAACGAGTCAATAATTTCTGATTCAAAGAAGGGTGGGAAAGATGCATTTCTATTATAATATAATTGCAGTGACTTTGTTTTGAACAGCTCAACAGCCTTACTGGCAGATGAAAGTTGAAATTTGGAATGGAACTAAATAGCCCTCATTGTGAAGAAGTGCCTTTGATTGTTTCAGTGAAGTCTGGTTTGGCCAAGTTATGAGCCCTTGAAAACTGTACTTGAAGCATGCACTGTACATTTGGAACAGGTTTTCATTAAGCCTGTAAAGTGTACAACTAAGAAAGGCCACACTGAGCATGTATGCTGGGCTAAGTTAGCTGTGAAGTGAAAAATGTATAGACGGTGTGTGTGGAGGTATAAGCCAAGATGTTTTTATTAATGTGACTTTTTTGGTTTGTTCTTGAGCATTAAAACAGGTTGAGCTTTTCAAGCACAGGGAACTAGCTGCACAGCCCTCCACCCCCAGCCCCGCCATCTACAATATTCATGTCTTGTATGTTGAAAGGCACAGTCCCATTAAAAAAATCAATTTTGTGGTGTACAGTATTCCTACCCACTGCTGCAAGTTTCCAGTGGGCTTAATAAAAATGAATTTGAGCAGGTTATAACCATTCCTCAAACATCTGTGAAATATCACCACAAAACACTCTGTGCTTTAATTGTTTGAAAGTCTTGTCTTGAAATGAGCCTTCTAAAAACATGTTTGATTTTTCCTTTTCAATGTAACCTACATTTTTATGGTCTTTAACAAACCCCCAAACCTATAGCATTCTAAGAAGTGCTGTGTTCTACTTTACGAACCCTGAAATAATGGGTCTGCAAGAAGAATATGCAGGAATCTGTATTTGACTGTGAAGACATCTTGTACCGAGTGACTGAACTAAAGCATCATTTTCACTCTCATCCTGACATTAGGCTAATATTATATTTGAACCTTTGATTTGCTTGATACATCTCAGCAGTAGGACATTTAGACATTTATATCGTACAATGAAAATGAAATATTTTATATCACTGAACATGAGAGCATGGCATGTTAAAATCCAGTGAAGTTACAATCAATTCTGCAGTTACTCGAACACCTAGAATCTCACCTTTTGGTTTTAAAGGGGCTTCCAGAAAAACACCATAAAGTTTAAGTGACAACAGACGGTATTTATTTTTTTAGGTTTTAAAAGGTGCCAAATTTTCAAACTTTGCATATTCTACATATACACATGCAGAGTCTGGAAGTGGTATCTGGAAACCCCCAAATATGCAGTTTACTCATTTTGCCCACTCAGCTGCATATTTTACAAGCGCATTCACATTGTGCATATCCAACTTAGGTATCTAGTGTTGAAAAGTTGGAACCTTCGTATTCCTTCAATCACATATTTCAACCACATGAAACTTAAGATATAATTGAATTCTTTAAGATTTGTATGGTTATCTGACCATTAACCTAGATATATTTAATTTGTGTGTACACTGCTGTACAGTATAAATTGGGGTAATTAGAGTGTGTGTGTGATTAAAGAAAAGAAAATATGTAAGATTGTGTCAACTTTTAATTTGATCTGCCTATCTTGACAAAATTTTAACTTAAGTATATTGTGCCTCATTAGTGCTTTAAAACCTGCTGAAGCTAAGCTGCATCTTGCTTGCCTATTAGTTCAACCTAAGGCCCATCAATAGAGCATTACCCAATGTCTTGGGAACAATTAAGGCATGCCTTCCCTACCAAACACTTTTTAAGTGCACAAAACATATTTAATTGTAGAGTTTGTGGCACACAGCATGGAAATAGAATGAAAACCATTGGGAATATGCATTTATCCTAACACTGAAAAGTTCCTTAAAACTCACTTAAGACTCATGGGGATACACTATCAAATATGTACTCTCTAAATGTTACTAATGAAATGTTTACAGTCTAGAGTGGTGTATGAAAAAAAAGTATAGTCTGTGGCCAGGTAAGGGGTTACTTGAACATCAACCATAATGCAGATTTAATATGCACATGATTATTGATCTTTTTAGCAAAAAGACTTTATGAATTATATTCATAGCATAGTGTTAGAAGCTAAAGTAGACTGGGAATTAGGCATCAGCAGCAGAGCAATTGATAGATTTAGACAGGTCAGACAATGTTATTCTAAAAGTATCTAATCAATATGGACAAATGTGTCAGAAAGGTGATTTGAAAAATGACTTTATTAAAAAAAAAAAAGCCAGATTCTTTAGGCCCCATTTTCCTCCCTCAGAATTATACATGTTACTGAAACAAGCTTTTTAACCATTTCACATTTTCACCAGCAGCAATAACAAGTTAAATTAAGCAAGGGCCAGTTTCCTGCAGTGTAACTCCACGGAAGTCAAGGCAATGGAGTTACACCAGGGATTAATTTTGCACAGTACATTCAGCTTGGTCTTATTTTATAGCCAGATCTGTTTTATCCATGTTGTCTGTATGTTTGAATAGACTTCTGAGTTGAAATATTTTTTTTTCAGATCTAAATTGGGTTACAAACTCAGATCTTGTATCTTTTAAAGTCTGCATTAAAGTGAGCAGCTCCACCACTTCTGGAAAGCTAAAACTTTCTGGGCCAGATTCACTAACACCCCCTAGCTATTTTGCATGATCCAGCAATGTAAAGGAGCTGCAAACTGGCTTTAGTTGGATGGTTAAGATGGGTATATAGCAGCTGTGTTATCACTTGAATGGCATAAAGTGACCAGAGCCTACTGGTGTATCTGGCACCCTCCATCCCTACACTTGTGTCACACAGCATTTCACCTGCTAGGCTATTGAACTTTAATATGATAATAACAAGGTGAACTGCCACAAAATCTATTCTGGACATCTTTACCTCACACTGTCAGACAGTCCTTCTCCACTAACTATGTCTGAACACCATAACATATTGATTGATTCATATCTGAATGAATATTCAGATAACACTGCAATTGCAGGTTATCTGAATATTCATTTTGGCTTGTGCCCAGTATCACTGTCTGGACAATTTAAACTGATCACTGTAACTCTACTGCTTTGTTCTCCCGTCGTCTGAGATTTCCCCGGAACTAATATCTAAATTAAGCCCACAAAATCCAGGACTCTGCTATCCATCACTGCTCACCATCCAGTTTTACCAGATACATACAGTGAGCCTGGTTCTGATCTCATGCTGGTCTTGCACTGGGTTTATCTCCATTGACTTCACTGCTGAAAGTGAGATCAGAATCATGCCAACTATCTGGATGACTAGACTTATATCATACTTAGGCCTCGTGAGCTTTAACAGCCTAATTCCATGCTTTTAACTGCAGCATTTCCACTGCTTCTAGTTGCTTTCTTTACTTGCTTCTGTAGCTTGCCAACACAACATCCTCACCAGGGTCCCACACTGTGACTAGTACTTTCTCTGACACTATTTACCCATTCATTTGCCACACCAGTAGACAAATCCACATTTGGCTTCAAAGGAGGCTCCTCCCGCAGTTAGCACGTTACAACAAAACATTTTTGTACTGTGCCCTGGCACTCCAGTATTCTCCTAGTTGCAGCATTTCATCTTGACTTCGTCATTGTATTTTTAGATTTTAAGGTCAGAAGGGACCACTGTGGTCATCTAGATTGACCTGCTGCATAACACAGACCATAGAAGCTCACTCACTAGTTCTGGCACCAAGCTGAATAACTTGTGATTGAGCATATATGTTAGAAAGGCATCCAAGGCTGATTTAAAGACTTCCAGTGATGAAGAATGTGCCACATCCCTTGTAAGCTGTTCCACTGAGTCATCACCCCCACCGTGAAAAATGATCACCTTACCTCCAGTTTGAATTTTTCAAGCTATGACTTCCAGCCATTAGATATGTTATGCCTTTGTCTGCTAGGTTAAACAATGTGCTAAACTGTGACTGTACTTGCTCTTGTGACATCATTCCCATCTCACTATAACTTTCCATTGTCAGAACAGCACATGGTTTTCAGAGCTCGCTTATTATGACCTCACTCACTTAGCCTTCTAGCTGGCATCCTGGCCACCGTCCTCATTAACACTATAAGAAAATCTTATGTTTAATTAATAGGTCTGGAAGCTAATGATTGGGGCATTGTTTCCAGTCCTGACACAGACTTTCGTTGAGACCTTGAGGCAAAATACAGAAACTCTCTGTTGCCTCAGTTTCCCCATCTGTAAAACAGAGATAATAATACTTGCCTACTGCATAGGTTTGGATTTATGAAGCACCATGAGATACCCTGAGGGAAGGAGCTATGTAAATGCAAAGGATTATTATTTTTTCTGCTTCAGTCAAAGACATGAATAATTTTAATTTATTTGACTCTGAATGTTTATTTCAGTCCCACATGTCCAAAAAGTTTAAAAACCCAAGAAAACTAGATCAGCGAATAGCAATTCTTCTGAGATTCTCTGCTATGTCACCAGGCACTCCTGATTTTATCAGTCACTCCATCCCCTCTTTCATCTCTCTCAGGCACTCTTCTCTTTGATCCAACAGTTAAATCCTCTCATTCAGATGTTTGTCACCTTTCTGGTGCTCTGATGGATGACATGTTCAGATTGCTTATGCTTCTATAGTTCCCCATTGATCTGTACCAGAGATTTATTGACAGAGAAACTCCATGTGTGACCAGCCATCCCAGACTCAGAAGAAGAAAAGACTGGTTGGATCATGTTACAAAGTTTCCTTAAAGGTACTGAAATCAAGGGCTGGGGTTGCAAAGAGATGAAGAAATAAAGCTTGGGGGTGAGGAAGGAGTCTAGTGAAGTTATGGGGAGGAGGGAAGGAAAACCCTAAATAAAGTAGGGTAGGAACCTTCCAAACCAAAATAGTGTTTCCATTTCTTGCTAGAATGATATTCTTGCTGTTTGGTATCTGAGTCCACATACATTCCTGCCAGTACCTAGACACCAGAAGATATACAGAGCTGCATGAAACTTTTGCAGTGAAACCCCCAACTGTATGAAAGTTGGCAAGTATAGAATTCACGTATGGAAAGAAATCAGCAGAATTTTATCTCAAGCCGACAAACCTTTCAGCAAAACTCAAAGTGACAAGTTTTGTTGTCTTTAGATAAATCAGTCACATGATAGGTTTCTGGGCCAGTTAAACTCTTGTGGATGAACAGAATTTCCAGGTCAAAAGAAGCTAAACCTTAAAATGAAACTCAAGGAATTCATAATAAAAAAGTTGAACAATTTTGGTTAAAAAATCCACATCATCCAAAACTCTGGCGAGTTTCAAACAGTTCTAAGGATACAGTGGGAGGAAGCCTGGATAAGTGCAATGCAACAGAGGACAGCCAACATGGACTCACTCAGGAAGAGTCAGGCTTAATGGATCTGCTGAAGTTCTTTGAAGATGCTACAGCAATAATGAATAGAGAACAAATAGATGGTTCTGGAGTGCACTGACCTTTGGTTGGGAGGAGATTGGAATTAAGTGGGCCTAACATGCAAACTTTGCTCCTCCCACTTCCAGCTCAGATATGCAGTATCCCACACCACGCTCCTGAACTCCTGGCTTGTTAGGCTTTCAGAGAATAAGCTCTGTCTCTGCAACGCCCTGTGTGTACTGTCTGCCTTGACAGGAAGTCTAGAGCACTGATCTCTGAAGTTCCTACAGTTGCCACAGAGAGCTGCAATCTAGCAGTCTTTGGGGAAAATCAGAGTGCAAGCTACAAAAAAATGCAGAGTAAAATACAAAAGCTGTTTGTATGTTAAAGGGAGGAAGGGCAAAATCAGTCTTCGCTCCTCTGTGTCCACTTTATTGTCTTCTCTCACTCCCAGCCCCTAAGCTGTATTTTCTATTTTTCCACAGCATTATCTCTCTTTTTTAATTGCTCCCATTCCAAGTTTTGCCTTATTTCTTGCTTCCCTCCTTCTATCTCTAAAATGTGTCTTAGTCCTCCTTTTCTGCTTCTCAGTTTTCAGGGCCTAATGTTCTTTGCTTTTTTTTTTTTTAGTCTCTTCGCTTTTTTCTTTGACTCTCCTATCTTTCCCCTCAACTTTCTATCAACAACCTCTTTCTTCCTCCTTCCCTTTCCTGTTCTTCCTCGCCAATAAGGTTTCTTTCTTTTTCTCCCTCTTTGTCTCCAACCACCCTAAACCCAAATATAGGTGTGTCTCTTTCATAGCCCCCAAACACCTACCATCTGTGTCCTCAAATGTCTGCTGGAAATATTTGTATGTGTCTCTCTGCAATTTTGATACAGTTAAGAGGCCTCAGAAGAACCCAGTATTCACCTCTTTAATAACACAATGCTTATTTATATGTCTCATTACAAAGGTGCACCTTCAGCAGCACTGTGGCTCCTAGCATGGTGCTTGGGCATTTCGTTCAGAACTTACTCAGAGTGAAGTGTGCCACCAACTAAATCCCCATCACAATTTCCTACCCCAGTTTGGAGTTCCCCCATTTCCCTAATTGTGAGGAGAGGGGGCAGGAAGAGCCAGAACAGGGGTAGGATGCACCAGATGCCTGTTCCTTGGGCTGAGGGGCCAGGCTGTCATAGAATCACAGAATATCAGAGTTGGAAGGGACCTCTGGAGGTCATCTAGTCCAACCCCCTGCTCAAAGCAGGACCAATCCCCAACTAAATCAGCATTCTGTCACTCAGCACAGAAGGAGAACAACTCTGATTAGCCAATCACAAAGCAGGGGATTGAGGAAAAGTAGACATTTGGGGAGAGGGATTTCACATAGAACGGCCCAAACATCATGGTCTATGGGGAAAACCTGTAGAGTTAGTAGGTATGTATTTCTCCATGTGTGTGTGACTATGCCTGTAAGTGCATGTGTATGTGTATACAGGGCTCTCTCTCCACGGTCTGTGTCTCCCAGTGTCCATCTACTTCCCCAGTGCTGCCCATCAGTGAGGCAAAGAGGACTCTGTTGCAGCACAGGAGGAGAACACAGAGCATGGTTTGGTTCAGGAGGCAGTAAAGAGAGATTAACAGCAGTATGAGAGCATCTTTTAAGGGAGAGAGAGAACCCTTTTTATTCTGTTCTTTCCAGCCATAGGTAAGCAAAGTTGGAAGGAAGGGGATGTGTCCCTGTGGCTGCATGTATGTGGACAAAGTCTCCTAGCAGCTAGAGCAGGAAGAAGGCATTTCCCCCTGCTACTTGGGCATCTGGTGTTTGAGAAGTTCAGTATACACCAGACTACATCATAGCACACTGCGGAACAGAGGAGGAATACCCTGGTGTTATGATGAGCTCCTCAAACATTTCCTGAGCCTTGCCCTCCATGATGGGATGTGCCAACCCCATATTGGACTAGGGCGGTGAGAGAATAATGGTCTGCCCTGGAGACAGGACTTAGTTCTTCACCTGCCAGAAGTGACAAGCCTGGAGGGAAAGGCCCTCTGTCTGTAGTAAATAATCAGGAGGTGAGAGGAAATTAGGTATCGGAAGGGGGCCTGCCTTGACTGAGACAAGACACACCTCTCCCAGTTTTAGAAGGCATGGGCTCATGAAGCCTAAGGATGACAGCCAATTTGTGAGAAAAGGGATAGCGGGACTTCTTTTGGGAAGGGGAGGGTCAGCCCACATCTTTTTTGACCATTTACTGAGTGGGGAAAAATGGCCAGATTTCCCCAAGGTAAGGGAAAGCCTGGGAAAATAATATGAGGGGTTTTTTTTCATCCGAGGTCAGACGGATGACCCCTCAGTGAGATGGGATGAACTCTAGAGTCCTCCCTGAAGAAAGGGAAGGGATATAGAGTAGATGGCCAGTTGGTTGGCCAAAGTTATCCTTCAGAACTACCCCTAGTCCATAGGTGATTCTGGAAGTTTACTGGTTGCTTTGATTTTGTGGTTTGAGCAAAGATTCCTCCACCCCCTCACACATCCCTCAAGGTGTTCTTAGGTGCCTTTCTGTTTGGCTCCAGCTATGACCTGTTGGCAATCTACGGACATGACACTTGCACATCCAGGTTCAGTTTGAGCCATCTACTCTTCAACTTCTTGCATGCACTGTGTCATGATTGGGATGGTATTGCTCATGTCTATTACAAATTGTTGGCAGAGGAACTCGTTCCATCTTATAACCGCTTTCATATAGTAATTGTAGAAGAGAGTGGACAGGTCTTGTGTGACTCCAGAAGGAAGTGCTCTTCTGGAAGAGCAGAAGTTGCCCGTCATCGCTCTCTGGGTCTTATTTGAGAGGAATGAATGGAGCCATTGTAGTGCTGCACCATCTGGAAGCAATAGGATGCAGAGTAAATAATGAGGAGCAGTGCAATCAGATTCAAAAGGATTTGGATTGCTTAGGTATTAGGTCAGTAGATGGCACACACATTTCAATGTAAAAAGTGCAAAATGATCAGGAGCAAGGAACCAAGCTAGGGGGTATTAGCTAAATGGGACAGTCATGTTACACATGAATTAGAGAAAGGATTTGAGGGCCATTATGGGGAAATAATTTAAACTCTCAGCCAAGTGTAAATGCACATGAATTTTGATGCTATCCTACTGTAAATGAATGGAGATCAGTTCAAGGCTGTTAGCTTACTGTATCCTATTGGGACTGACTACCTATTTCTGACTTAACTCAGTGTCATTAGTGAGTTTTAGTGCAAACATTTTTAGTACTAAGGGTAGTTGTAGGTGGTTAATATTAGGTATTATTAATACAGGTATTTATACACAAAGTGTAGGTTTAGGCTATAGGCTAGGGGCAAAATCTTGACTCCAGTGAAGTCAGTGGAAGCTTTGTCACTGAGTTCGGTGTGGCCTGGATTTCACCCTGGTCTTGGGTTCAAGGCTGAATCAGGGCTAGGTTTCACATTTAGATACAGATTTAACTATGCTGAAATGTAATGATCTTTTCAGGTATGACATTGACTGCATCCTAAAATAGAGGTCTCTTCAGGTTTGCATCTGACTTGGAGACAACACCTTAGGGGCAGGCATGGATATGATAACTCAAATCTAAACCTTCACAAAAATTCAAGGGATTTTGCTTCAGGTTTCTGATTTTGGTCTGTCTCAAGTTACTGTCAGTAATTATTTCAATAAAATTAAGTCCCATAGTGTGCAACACATATCTTTATTATATAACCAAACATTTGTCATGTTATTTCTTGTGATTATGTTAAGAGTTCAGAGGAAATGCTTTTAAGTATCTCTGCGCTTTCCCCCGCTCTCCATAGTCCTGGCTCCCTGGCATGGGTGCTTCCAGCAATTCCCATTAGTAGCAATCGGTATTGAATAGAATTTTGTTTTCCTTAATGCTGCTTCAACAGTGCAAGGTCAATGATTCTTTCCCTCTGGTTTTCCCATCCCAAGAGAGTAACATTTTTGAACAGCAATCTCCAGTGTTTAGAGCTAGGATGTCCCCAATCCTGAACCTTTGCTACTAAGAACAAAACTGAATTCTCTATAGTGCAACGTGCACATGATATAAACCCTGTAACTGGCTAGGCTCCCTTCACCGTCTGCAAAAATAAATCCGAAGAGTCTGTTTACAAATCATAGTGATTTTCCCAGAAATACTACCTTGTAAAACAACAGATTTGCCTGGAACACATTTGGATTTTTCAAAACAATTTTATCTTGAAAGAAATCCTGTAAGCCTTATGAAGCAAAGCCCTAGTTCTAGCGTATCAGTTTGCTGAATTAAACAATGCTAAACATTTAACATTAAAAATGAATTATGCTGGGAGATGTAAAGAAAGCTGAGCTGTAAGATGAAATGTAGGACAAACTCAAAAGGATGTTATGCCTGTTTCATTCAGCATTGGTATCTTGTCTATAGGCCTCCCTTTGAAATAATCTCTGAACATGGTTACCATATAATTAGCTGAGCAATAAGTTAGGTGTTTAAAAATATTTTTTCAGGTGCTTTTTTGTATTCATGATAGCTTCTCAACACCAAAAATCAATCTCAATCAAAGCTGCAACTGAGTTTATCATAAATTATCATGAAAAGATTTTCTACTGAGTAGATGGTTAATTACTATCTAATTTGAATAATTTTGCATATTAATGAGAAACGAATGAAAATCATTTTTAGATTTTTAACTTCAGCTGAGAAACCCGTGGAGATAATGGCCCCCTTTTAAGATGCATGTGATCCTGTTACTAAAAGAGATTGAGAATTTTTTTTCATTTACCAACTTGTTTTAAATTGATTAATGGATTAGTGTTTTTGTCATTAATAAACTATATCCAAATGAAAGACAAGTTCATTATTTGACTCTGTGGCCTTATATCTGCTGCCAGAAAAAAAGAAACTGATTGAAAACCGATTAAGCCTTTGCTTAGGGAATATGTAGCCTTGCACAATCCTTTGTAAATGCCAGAAAGCCAGGAAACTGCAAAGTTATGCTTTGCTGGTTTTAGGTGAATAGCAGTACACATATTTCAATATATGCAAACATGGGTATGTGTAACATGCACAGACAGTACTAAAGCCAAAACCTTCTCCTCAACACCTACTTCAGACAGCTTGACTGGAGAACTCGGTGATCATAAAGAGAAGGAATCTTCCTTGCAGGCAGCAAAATAGCAGCAGAGATATTTCACAGCTGCTATTTCATCCTAATGGCTGGAGTAACTTCTGTGGCTCAAGCAAGTTCCTGCATAGGTGGGGAAGGACCAGAGGAGCTGTGCTGTAGCAGCATTGCCCAGCCCTCCGTCCATTCCTGCCAATCCAACACATGCCGGTTTATGTATCAGTGTACAGAGAACTTGGCACTGTTACTCTCTGAGCCATTGGATCACCTGTGCCCTTTTGTTGTTTAGCAGGATCACACCAGTTCTGCTGCAAGAGGACCCTTTGCACCCACAATGGAAGAGAATGAGGTGCAAAAATCTATGTTGCATTAAGATTGCAAAGTCAATTACACAAGAAGTTGGGAAGTGTAACTTGAGATGAATCTGGCTTCATTGCATACCCTATTTATTTTATGTTATACTTAGACTGCAAGCTCTTTGGAGCATGGATGGTCTCTTTGTTATATTTTTACAGAGCTTAGCACATTGGGTCCCTGATCTTCTAGGCACGACTGTAATCCAAATAAATAATTATACAACACAGACTAATATATTAAACTACACATTTAACCAGCAAATATTAGAAAATATCATCTTTCTGCAATATGACTGAGTTAATGCAGCTGTTGGAATTCTGACTTTTGTACTTCCTCACTTTTTGATTTTAACTGTAATATCTGAACACACATTTAAGCACAGAGAGACAGACAATGAAATTGAAAGGTTGTGTATTAAAAACTGGGCACACAATGCATAATAGACTGTGGAATTCATTGCCGCACGATATTTTTGAGGGCACAAGCTAAGCAGTATTCATAAAAGGATTGGACATTTATATAGATATACAGAGTTATAATAGTAAATGTTAAAAAAAATCAAGAACTGTGGAAGGGACATAAGTCCTCCTGCTTCAGAGCATCCGCCAGCCTTTGACTAATTGGAATTAGGAAGCTACTTCTTGTGGACAAGTTATTCCATCACTGCCTGCTGTAGGGTCTCTTCCTCTAGCCACTGGTAGTAACCACTGTTGGTGACAAGACATTGGACTAGATGGATGGTGATCTGATCCAGTTTGGCAGTTCCTATGTTCCCATATAGCTGAATTTATTTTTCATTTTCTTTCTTCATTTTTATGAAAAGGAAAAAATAAATTGTGTGTTTTTAATATTAGCATTTAACTGTCCCCAAGTAATGAGGGATGTGGCGGTCATTCCTCACTGAGGGTAACGGGGAACTGGGTTGGGGTTGGATGATACAGGGATACTCGTATCTTCATGTCACAGGTGGGACTGGCCCTTTGAGAAGGAGTATGGCCAGTTATGTACTGTCTAATAAGGTTAATAGGGGACAAACTCAGGTAGTTGGGGAGTAAAGAAGGAAACAGGAAATGTCAGCAGACTTGGCCTTGAAGAAGGTGCTTGAGATTCCTGAGCTGGGAAAGGCAGGTAATACTGGGCCAAGGAAAGGAACCTGCCTCCAGTGAGAATTGCAAAGCATCACTCAACAAAGGGTGGCTGGATTTGCTGGGGACTGTACTTAAAATGGTTTCAGAAAGAGAAGCCTGGGAAGAGTGGATTGAAAGACTGTCTTAGGAAGAATTGCCAGGGCAGGGTGGAAGGCCTAAGGGGAATTTTATTTTGGCTGGACAGTTGGGAGTTTAGATGTGGGGAACCTTTTTATTATTATGGGAATATGAGAATTACACTTGTGCCAATAAACAAGCCCAGGCAGGGTGTAATAACAGTAACTGATTTGTGAAGTTCATGCTTGGAGATCCATGGAGCAACTGAAGCAGAGCTGTTACCCTGGTGGATGAGGGGGGCTACAAGGGCTGCCTTTGTGACACTTCTCAACAGAAGATGACACAAGCTATTTTCAAAGCAGTACAGAGGCTTTAGTAGCACGTCTTTTGTTAATTTTAATAGCAAATCTAAGGCTCATTCTGTTGCATTGCATTGAAAAATCTCAGCTTACTACTTTTTTTTAACTAAAAGTTTAGAATGTGCAGACTATGTGGAAAGCAATAAAAAGTGCAGGGTGATAGAAGTTACAAAATTAAGTCCTGGCCTGGCCCTTTCTGCAACCACTTTGCACTGCTCTCCTGTGTCTTTTAAAAATACTTTAAATGCTAAACATTTTCTGGATAGGCGTCATTTAGGTGATTCAGGTTTTCCATGTTGACAACAACTTCCTCATATACCTCCCTGTTCAACTCCCCACCCCACCCCACCCCACACTGCCTATGGATTTACCAAACCCTTGATTTGAGTTATTAAGAGTTGTTGGAGCAGAGTTGGTCTGTAGACATTACTCACCAGCCCAATTTAAACTTACTGATGCAAATTTAAAAAAAAAAAAAAAAAGGGCGGGGGGTGGCTATCTTAACAGAAACATTGCACTGGGGAAAAGCGGAGGTTAAAAGTATGTTTGAGTGGTGTCACTACATTTTCTTCACCAAAACAACTCTTCTTATGACTCAAAAGAAAACACAAATGTAAATGATTTGGAAATGAACAATTAAGGAAGCCAACAGTCTTTCCTCACTCATTATCGTCCAGATTTACAGTGGCCACCCAAACTTACCTTTTGTTTAGGAATATCATTACCATTTTTGACATCACAAGGAGGCTGCAAAAAGCTTGGAATATATAAGGCTGTATCAGGTACCCATTTACTTTACATGTGCACCTACACCAGTGAGCTTAAAACCTGCAAAATAATAAAACATAATGAAGAGGTTTTTCATTTTTTTCCAGGTTTAAAACATTCTCTGATGTGTAAGTTAATATATTGTTATCAAAAATGTAACTTGGACCAAGTCTTACAGTCTTTATTCTGGCAACATTCCCACTGACTTCAATTAAAGTTCTGCCTGAGTGCTGAGTACATGCTCTGGTCCCTTCTTTCATAGGAAAGAGCTCTATTTAAACAAAAATAGCCTCTGCTTGTTGGGTGGTCCATCTCTGTAGATCCTACCAATGACTTAGTCAATTGGCCAAAAAATAACAGAACTGTAACCACAAAAGGCTGCTTAGCCCCTCTAAATCATTGTGTATGTTTACGCAGAGTAATTGGGTGCCTACCACTGATGCCAAAGACATTCTAATGATTATTTTCAGGTGGTACCTTGGATTCTTCCCATGGTGGAGGAGTCTCCATGGCTTCTCTGAATTCAGTTGAGGGGAGAAGTCTCAATAAGTGTGAAATATTTGTCCCTGTGGTGTGCTTACATCAGTGAAAGATCAGGCCTAGCAGCATAAGGTAACATTTTAGGAACAGAGGCTTTCATTACAAAAATTAGTTTCAGTAATGAAGCCTAAAGGGACTGAGGGAGAAGGTCATTTTATTTATGTTAGATCATGACCTCTACTACTATTCCAATAGAACAGAACTAGACAGTCGGGGGCGTGGTTTTGATCTGGTATAAACCAAGAATAACTCCATGGAGGTAACTGGAATTACTCAGGTATAAAACCAGCATGACTGTAGAATCAGGCCAGGGTCTCTATTCATATTCTATTCAGGGTCTCTATTCATATTCTATTCAGGGTGAGATTCTGATACTAATTCGCTATGAGTAGTATGAGTCCCAGTGATTTAGTGGACTATTTGAGAAGTAAGGTACTAGTCAAGGTGAGTGGGCATCAGAATTTGATCCACTTAATACAGAACATTATACTAGTTCAGTATGACAGTACTATATATCAGTAAGTATGAGCTATTCATTCTCACCCAGAAGCTAGGAAATTTCATTCTTGCTAGACCATTCTAACAAATTGTAATGTTGGACAGAGACAGGGCAATCTCATTCACACCATACCTGAATATAGAAGTTTGCCATATAGCCCACTTTTTTTTTAATTGACCACACATAGTTACTGTAAAAAGAGTGAAGGCAGCCAAATGTTAAGAGCTTTGCTGGCATTATGTTTTCTCTAATTTTGTGATATTTTAACCTTTTCACTGCATAACCAGTTTTCTGCATACAATTTTGATTGGACCCTTTTTGAACCTTTCTCTCAAATGACAAAGCCCTAGATTTAGAAGCAGAAGGATCTTTTCCTGGAAGCCAACAAGTCTGTTAAGAACTAAAATGCTTCAAACATTTTTAAAGATATCAAGGGAAGAGAATACTCATGGATTAGTGGAAAATTACCTTAAGCCAAGAGACTAGGTATTTAAAAACTAAACAAAAGAATTATCATTGGACTATCCTTACACTCTATTAACTGTCAGAATAATGAATAAACTGGGGCCAAACTCCCCTCTCTGTTACATTGATTGTAAATTTAGAGATACAAAGTGGGTGAGGTAATATTTTTTATTGGATCAACTTCTGCTGGGGAAAGAGATAAGCTTTCAAGCGCCACAGAACTCTTCTTCAGGTTGAAGCTTGTCTCTGTCCCCTACAGAAGTTGGTCCAATAAAAGATATTACCTCACCCACCTTGTGTCTCATATCCTGGCACCAACACTATAAATTGAGAGTAATTCTAGTGAAGTCAACAGTTACTCAGGATTTACACAGGTATAACTGAGAGCAGAGTTTGGCTCTCAGAGAAGAAATGAATGAATTCTATGGATTCATGAGTGGCATGATCCTGATTTGGTCTCACAGCCTTTGGCCTCTGTCCAGTCCAGAGCACAAGAAATGAAAATGAACAAAGACCTAAAGCTTCTAGAAAGACTGGATGATTTTCTGATGGCCAGATAGGGAGGAACAATCCACATTGTATATGTGGCCAAACTGTGCCATTTAGGCTTGGGCCTGTGAGGGCTTGGCAGATATGCACTTCCCCAGACAGAGCTTCGCGTGGGATTCTGCTTCACAAAGGTACAATCCTTCCATGAGATTTGTGATGTGCTCAACAAACTTTAAAATGGTGCAACCTGCTTCTCTCCAAATGCACCTGATTGAGGTGGAGGTCCTGGCCTTCCTACCTCCCATTCCCTTTTGGGGGTTGTGGCCCTCTGGTGGAGCAAGGAGGGAGGAGACTTTGTGCCCTCCTGAGTGCAGGGCCTGCTACTGCAGCAGGCCGGAGAGGCTCTCAGTCCTCTCTCAACAGTTGGTGGATTTCCTACTTGCATTGTTTGAATTTCTTCATTTTGAGCACAGTTCTGCATACTCCTTACTAAGGTCAGACTCTTCTTGACTTCAGGGGTCTAGTCTGTGTAAGAAATGCCCTTTATCATAATGAAACACCAGCTCCTGGAATTAACTACTCCAGGTGAGTGGAAACCCAGTGGCCCAACTTAACAGCCAGTTGATGAAGAGAAATACAGATGAAATTTCCCCAAGAAGGTAGAAGCTGGGCCAGGCCACTTAAGCCCTGTGGATGAAGGTGTCATTCTGGCTCCAAATAGATTGGCATGGATGAAAATAGTCCAGGAGGGGCCTTTGGATTCACACATGGAGATCCAGTAACCTCAAACACTTGCATGAGTGGCAGTGGCTAGTATAACAGACCATAGGTTTGAATAATAGCTGTGGAGGGGCTGCACTGCAGTCATTAGCCTCTCTCTCCAGGCCGGGGTGGTGATGGTACCTTGGTGGGTGCCAGTTTGAGAATCTACAGTAGGTAGGTGTTTGTGTGAGTGAATACCATCTCCCCACCCTTGCTAAATTTCCCACAGAAAACCCATTTACACGGGCTTTGTGAATTTCAGCTGTTGTGCAGATGTAATCTGCTAGACATTGTGCAGGGTCCCTCTCTCTTCCCGATCCACAGACAAGGTGAATCTGTTATAGCATCTGGCGACAGAGTCCCATTGTTATTCTCAAACTGCAGAGACTTATGCTTTCAGCTCTGAAGTGTCCCCAGACTAATCCCTGCTGTGTCAGCCAAGATGGCAGGCATCACACTAGTGCTTCTGAACTGCCCCAGCCTTTTGAAATTAAGTTGCTTTCCAAGGAAATATCTTGACCAATAACATGAACCTGATGTACAAATCACACCCTGACACCCAGGAAGGTGAAGCAGAGAAGGTGATAGTTTGGTACAATAGGGGTAGAAAGGTAACCTTTATAACATATGGGCATCAATATACATTTGTAGATTAATATGGAAATATTCCTCTGAAAAATATACAGTATTCCAAAGTTGTCCTTTCCCCTTTAAAGTCAATGATGATTTAATTTAAAAAATCCACACACACACAAAATATAGCTGAGAGATATTCTGGAAAAAATTATGAGGACACAATGTAAATAGGGCCAGATCCTCAACTGGCATTAATCTACATAGCTCCATTGACTGCAATAGAACTATGCCAATTTACACCAGCTGAGGATCTGGCCCATAGTATATATTTAGCATGACGTGACAGCTTGGGTCCTTTATGATGTTCATCTTCAGTCATTAGGATAACCCAGGTAACTCTGAGGTTCTATCTTGCTCCTGAGACAAGTGTCTTAAAACAGCCCTGTTGTCTTGTGTTCATTCATCTCCTGTGTCTGTGCATGTTCATAGGAAGATCAGCTATATACTGTATCATGGACTTAAGTGTGTTATGCAGTTGGTTTACACACACACACACACACACACACACACAGATTATGTAATTAGTTGTGTAAACTTGTACCTCTTAGGTAAGACATTGCAGAAATCAAAATAGTGAACATTGAACACCACAAGTACAGCTGCAGTTTTAAATATTTTATATCCAATCAAATTGTTTGAGTAGTAATGCATTTAAATGTTGATATGGAATCCCCTCTAGACTTTTTAAAATGGTTACTCTGTTCTTGTCTTTGTTATTTATGAAATTCATATGGGACGACATTTTTAATAATAGAGCATTTGACTTACAGAGTAGCAGTTCCTGCAGTGTCTCAATATAATCTATAATTTTCTGACTTAACTTTCAGAGGGACACAAACACATATTATCCTTTTATTAATGAACATATACAGCTGTTGTTGTTGCCGTAATTGAAATGGCCTTAAGTGAGAAGGCCTGCTAAGGCATTTTGCATGTTTTATGATGCTTGGGTGAAGATGCAGCACAGAGGCAACTTTAGAAAGCTAAAGAGCAGCACATGATGTCAAGACAAAATAATGTGAGATATTTAATTTGAAATAAAGGCACAACCCTCATATTATGAAGCCAGATCTGGTACTGTATGTTTGGGCGGAAGAGAGAGCCAGCAAAAAGGCTAAATTACCTGCCATCCCTGTAGGGGATGGTACTGCCAGGTCAGGGCTCTACTAAAAGCTCAGTAATGGAGGATGTTTGATTGCAGTTGCTTGAGCTCCACAGAGGTTGTGGACAAACTGAGGACATCAGTTTTGAGAGGCATAAATTCCTTAAATTCCATAAATTCCCAAACACAAATATCTATCAGGAAGGCACTTAAAGAAACAACCATGAAATGGGGGGAAAAACCCAAAACACTCCATTCCTTCTAAGTTCATCAGTTGGGGGCCTTATGCTCTCTTCTGCTGCATGGCACAGAGGGAAGCAAAATAATGGTAACTGCACTGAAAGGAGGCAGAAAATCATGGAAGGAATGGTGGGAGGCAGAGCTGCTACGATATACCCCCTCCTACTGCCCAAACCGACAGAAGTCTCTCTCTGCAACAACTCCTGGCTGAGTCTGCACAAGTTCCAGGTGGGTGGCAAGATGGCAAGAGGGATGAAGTCAGGTAGTAGCTGTGGTCCCCCGCTCGCAAACCCATGCAATTTCAGTCACAAGTACATATGTCATTTATTGGTATTCCAGAAGATTTGCGGCTTTTACCTGCCCAGCCCCACTCAAGGTTTGAGGTAGCACACGGTGCAAACTGAGGGGTCTGTGTCAGTGTGGCTACCCACTTGCTATGCTGAACAGCTTTGAATCTTTTTCAGTGAGTGCAGACTATGTTGGCTTCTCCTACTGATTCAATGCGCAGGACCAGGCCCTCAGCTGGTGTGAATCAGTGTAGATCTAATGACTTCGATTACAGGTTACAGCAGCTGTGGATCTGACCTGTGGAATTTTGCACTCTTGCCCCTCTTACTATGGAAAGGCATAATTTGGATTTTAGGCTAGAGAAACATTCAAGATAGAGCATACAAATGGTGGGACTGACTCTGCTCCTACTTACACTGGGGTAAATCTAGTTACATTAAGGTCAGTGGAGTGACTCCAGATTAATGTCAGGGAAAATGAGTCCAGAATCAGGCCCTGTGGAGCCTGAGTTACTTCAGAGTATTATTAATTTGAAAAGAGAAAACTAATTCTTGATAAGGAAAAATAAGCAGTGTTTATTAATAATGATTAGAAAGGGAAGATCATAGAATTATAGAATCATAGAATATCAGGGTTGGAAGGGACCCCTGAAGGTCATCTAGTCCAACCCCCTGCTCGAAGCAGGACCAATTCCCAGTTAAATCATCCCAGCCAGGGCTTTGTCAAGCTTGACCTTAAAAACCTCTAAGGAAGGAGATTCTACCACCTCCCTAGGTAACGTATTCCAGTGTTTCACCACCCTCTTAGTGAAAAAGTTTTTCCTAATATCCAATCTAAACCTCCCCCACTGCAACTTGAGACCATTACTCCTCGTTCTGTCATCTGCTACCATTGAGAACAGTCTAGAGCCATCCTCTTTGGAACCCCCTTTCAGGTAGTTGAAAGCAGCTATCAAATCCCCCCTCATTCTTCTCTTCCGCAGGCTAAACAATCCCAGCTCCCTCAGCCTCTCCTCATAAGTCATGTGTTCTAGACCCCTAATCATTTTTGTTGCCCTTCGCTGGACTCTCTCCAATTTATCCACATCCTTCTTGTAGTGTGGGGCCCAAAACTGGACACAGTACTCCAGATGAGGCCTCACCAATGTCGAATAGAGGGGAACGATCATGTCCCTCGATCTGCTCGCTATGCCCCTACTTATACATCCCAAAATGCCATTGGCCTTCTTGGCAACAAGGGCACACTGCTGACTCATATCCAGCTTCTCATCCACTGTCACCCCTAGGTCCTTTTCCGCAGAACTGCTGCCTAGCCATTCGGTCCCTAGTCTGTAGCGGTGCATTGGATTCTTCCGTCCTAAGTGCAGGACTCTGCACTTATCCTTATTGAACCTCATCAGATTTCTTTTGGCCCAATCCTCCAATTTGTCTAGGTCCTTCTGTATCCTATCCCTCCCCTCCAGCGTATCTACCACTCCTCCCAGTTTAGTATCATCCGCAAATTTGCTGAGAGTGCAATCCACACCATCCTCCAGATCATTTATGAAGATATTGAACAAAACCGGCCCCAGGACCGACCCCTGGGGCACTCCACTTGATACCGGCTGCCAACTAGACATGGAGCCATTGATCACTACCCGTTGAGCCCGACACTCTAGCCAGCTTTCTACCCACCTTATAGTGCATTCATCCAGCCAATACTTCCTTAACTTGCTGACAAGAATACTGTGGGAGACCGTGTCAAAAGCTTTGCTAAAGTCAAGAAACAATACATCCACTGCTTTCCTTTCATCCACAGAACCAGTAATCTCATCATAAAAAGCAATTAGATTAGTCAGGCATGACCTTCCCTTGGTGAATCCATGCTGGCTGTTTCTGATCACTTTCCTCTCATGCAAGTGCTTCAGGATTGATTCTTTGAGGACCTGCTCCATGATTTTTCCAAGGACTGAGGTGAGGCTGACTGACCTGTAGTTCCCAGGATCCTCCTTCTTCCCTTTTTTAAAGATTGGCACTACATTAGCCTTTTTCCAGTCATCCGGGACTTCCCCCGTTCGCCACGAGTTTTCAAAGATCATGGCCAATGGCTCTGCAATCACAGCCGCCAATTCCTTCAGCACTCTCGGATGCAACTCGTCCGGCCCCATGGACTTGTGCACATCCAGCTTTTCTAAATAGTCCCTAACCACCTCTATCTCCACAGAGGGCTGTCCATCTCTTCCCCATTTTGTGATGCCCAGCGCAGCAGTCTGGGAGCTGACCTTGTTAGTGAAAACAGAGGCAAAAAAAGCATTGAGCACATTAGCTTTTTCCACATCCTCTGTCACTAGGTTGCCTCCCTCATTCATTAAGGGGCCCACACTTTCCTTGGCTTTCTTCTTGTTGGCAACATACCTGAAGAAACCCTTCTTGTTACTCTTGACATCTCTTGCTAGCTGCAGCTCCAGGTGCGATTTGGCCCTCCTGATATCATTCCTACATGCCCGAGCAATATTTTTATACTCTTCCCTGGTCATATGTCCAACCTTCCACTTCTTGTAAGCTTTGATGTATTATCTTAATATGGTAAATAGATCAGTAAAAATAGAATTAATACTTTTACCAACTGGCACACATTTTCTGTGTTACAATACAAACGGTGCTTAAATATTTCCTAAAAACAGTGCTTGGCTCTGGTGCTAGTGGCCACACCAGTGAATTCTCTAATTGCTCGCTCTCGATCGGAAGGTTGTACTTCTGCTTTATCCCCAGTCCATGGAATGGGGGGATCATGAGATGCCAGAGAACCGCATAATCAGGCAGGAAGCAGTGCTAGGGTGTGTGTTGGGGTGGCCAACCGGTGGCTCCGGAGCCACATGAGGCTCTTCAGAAGTTAATATGCGGCTCCTTATATAGGCACCGATTCCGGGGCTGAAGCTACAGGCGCCAACTTCCCAATGTGCCGGGGGGTGCTCACTGCTCAACCCCTGGCTCTGCCATGGGCCCTGCCCCCACTTCACTCCACCCCTTCCCGCCCCCTCCCGTGAGCCTCCTGCATGCCATGAAATGGCTGATCAGGAGTTACGGGGAGGAAGGGGGAGGCGCTGATCGGCGGGGCTGCCGGTGGGTGGGAAGCGCTTGGAGTGGGGTGGGGCTGCTGATATATTACTGTGGCTCTTTGGCAATGTACATTGGTAAATTCTGGCTCCTTCTCAGGCTCAGGTTGGCCACCCCTGGTGTATGTCATAGGTAGCTGGTTGCAACACCACATATTTTACTTTTCATAGGACCCCACAAAAGCTAAGGCTGGCCCTTGTTAAACAGAATTAATTACGTGAGTTGGGGTTCACACCCCTATTCTTATGAACTATGCCATAGGATTTCTAGTTACTGCATGAGTTCAGGGTCATGACAAATGGAAGACAGCACCTGTGAAAGCACACCATCATTATTATTACAGTAGCATTGAGAAACCCCAACTGAAATTGGGACCCTATTGGGCCCCAAAGAGTTTACAGTCCAAACAGACAAGACAAAGGTTAGGAGATGGAAAGAGAGACTTGCCTAAGCTTACATAGCAAGTCAATGGTAAAGCCAGAAATAGAATCCAGATCTCCTGATTCCCAGTCCTACCCATTCAACCACATTCCTTCTGAACCATCGACGTGGGGAACTGGTTTAACACCAGCTAAGGAGGAAGAGTGCCACCTTAACCAGCATCACTTCCGGAAGCTCCTAGTGGTTCATTAGAGTTTTCCATCCAGTTACTAGCCTGGCTTTACCCTTCTTAATTTGTGACTTTTTACCAGGCCCACACAGAGGTTTTGAGGGGCCCAGTGTGAAATCTGAAACTGAGGTCCTATCCTTCCCAAAAAATTACTACTGACATCTAGTAAGGGATAGGGGGAGAGTGAGGCCCTGAGGGATAGGGGGAGAGTGAGCCTGCAGTACACTCACTGCTGCAGCAGGGGCTCCTGTTCCATGGGACTGGGCCCAGCTGCCCGCTCCAGGCATTGCAACCTGGCCTGAGGGGTGCAGTGTCACTTAGATTTGTGCCAGGTCATACCACCATTCAGTATGCGGACCATCTCAAATGCCCCTCCCTCAGATTAATTCACTCACTAGGCTGGAATGGCTCCTTTCTCCCTCTCAAGTATCTGTAATGGTCTGTATGTTCTGTAATGTGCATTCTGTAGAGCCCCTAAATAGGTACTTAGATGTTGGAATGAAAAGGATATTTATGTGACCACCTAGTGGGTCAATAATTAGTATTTTACAAGTCCATTAATATGTACTTAGACAGTAACAGTGTTTGTGGTGCATCACGGTAACTTTTATACACCTCTATTTATAAAGAAATGTTTTCCTTAAAAATCTATAAAAACAAAGAAAATATACAAGCAAACAAATGTATACTGTAAAATACAAACGTATATTGCTTGAGAGAGAGAGAGTTGTTCAAATTGAAAGTTGAAAGTTAAAAGGACACTGGCCAAAAGCATTTTCCCCCCACAAAGGTTTAAATAATTTTTTCTTTCTGTTGTTTTTAAGAACCCACTGGAAGATAGTCAGTGAAATCTGTTTTCTTATCAAAACCCTTTTTCTTCCATCATGATCACACACTGGTTTGCTATTGTAAGGTTGCTTATGAGTGCTACTCTGCTGACATTGATTTTTTTTTAAAGGAATAACACTACTATGTATTTGTTCTGGTGAAAATACAAATATAAAGAATTATATGTTTTGCAAACATATTATAAAGAAACACAAAACTTACTTCTACTAGCTATGCCAATGACTCTTCAACTTCGGGCCAGATCTAGATCTCACATATGGCAACTTTATGTTAGAGTAATTCCAGTAATTTCAATCCAAGCAAGATCAAAATCCATCCCTTCATCCGTATGTCATACTTTTCGGTCCAAATTCTGCTATCTTATACTGAGGTAAATCCAAATGGAGTCACTCTGGAATTACATTGTTGTTACCTAGAGCAATGTTTAACCCTTTGTGTCTAGATACTGTTTGTAGGCCACTGTCTGTGTGTAATATTACAGTATGCTGCAAGGTCTGGGCTGAAAGGAATGTGTTTCATAGACAAGGTACCTTTGAATGCCCTTGTTTTTTGTCTGTTTCAAAGCCATAGCATAGAGACATTTACCTTAGTCCCTGTTGCAATAAAAGTTTAATCACAAAGGTGTATAGAATGCAGTTGGGTGAGTGCTTGCATGGCTTGTCTGTAATATGAGATAATTAAAAAAATTAAATATACACTCCAAAATAGTACAATAAGGCAGACAATTCTCAGTTGAATTCAGAAGACTCTGAGACAAAAATGAGCATCCCAACATTCTCAGGGAAACACAAAATGAGTGTTCTGAACTTTATACAACAGCATAGACTAGTGGCAAGAGGAAAGATTGTAACAAGGAAGCTTCAATAACATATCGCATCTAGTTCTTGACCCGTCTAGACTCTAGAAACACTTACCTGTAGCTGTGGAAACAGGTCCTTCAGGTAATTAGATAATGCTGGTTTAAGTTATAACTATTTTAATTATCTTAATGCTTACTTACCATTGACTAGGTAAGCTGATAAAAAAAATTCTCTCTTTCTGGCTACTGTAATAAATAATGTGTTGATTACACATGCAAAAGGAAGCAAATAGAACGATGCTTTATACTAAAGAGAAACCATGCATTTTAACCTGCAAAGTTTGATTATATGTGGTTTGGGGATACTGTGTATACTAGTAGTTTTTGCATTGTGTTTTTCTGCCTAGATAACTGTATATGCCCTTCTGTGAGCCATAATTGAAAGGGAGGAGTACAATAAACATGATTTCTTTTACTTGTCCAAATTGATTTCACCTTCACCAAGTATTTATTAGGTCCATTTCTGGGCTGGTTAACTATTTTTGTCAATTCCTCCAAACCCACAGGACTTAGTGGGTTGACCAGAAATGATGTTTATGTCTGATATATATTAGGTGGACTGATTCTTCTCTCGCTTCACGCACTTTCCACCATTGTAACTCCATCGACTTCAGTGGAGTTATGCCTGATTTGAACCTGTATAGGTGACAGGAGATTCTGTTCCTTAGGCTCTGTGGAACAAATTCTGCAGTCCTTAAACAAGCAAGACACCTGTTTACCTCACTAGGGTTTTTGCTCCATAAAAGATCACTAATTTTAGCAACACCACTCAATAGTCTGAGCTATTCAAGAACGGATTGCTGGCTTTCCCCTGGAAACACCATTGGAAACACAGGCCACCTGTGGGGTAATAATGAGATTGACTTAGATAATGGACATGACGGTCCTGATTTTCCATTACCTACACTTGTTCTTATTTAATTCCATATTAAGGAGTCTACTGTATGTTCCATGCACCAGCCCCTGCCCGCCATCATTTAAAGGATATATTCTCCAAATGGTGCTCAGGGGACTTACCTGAATAACTCCCTGAAAGCTAAGAGGAGTTATGCACTTATGTGCTCACGTGCATATGCGTGAGTTTAATCTCCTTCATTTGAAAAGGATTATATACATTTTGAAAAGGGAATGCAAGAAAGCATAGCATTTATTTTATCCCTAAGAGATAAAAAGAGTGAAGGAATTGGAGAATGGAAGAGACCACAGTGTCCAACCTTTCTGGTTTGTCACTGCCAGGACTCATCTGTGACACAGGATTATGAGAGACACCTGAAGGAAAGACAAAGGATTTTATTAGTCCATTTAAGGATGACATTAAAGTGAGATTTGTAGCAATGCATTTGATGAAATTAATGCTTATTCTTTTAATGCTTTTGATGCCAAGAAATCAATATGTATGGCAGCGGCACTCCTTTACTATTGGCTGCCATAGTGGAAGAACTATACAGTTACTAACATTTCTTTACATGTGATCCTCCCAACATTGAAGTCACTGGGAGAAATGCCCTAGGACACATGGGCAGGGGATTTACTTTGATATTCTGTGAGGAGAAAAGTTGGGTATCATTTCTAAAGAGACAAGGGAAAAAGAGAGGATGAGAAAATGGTGAAGAGAACAGTAAGGAGTTCAAGGTCCATGAGATGCTTGTTTCTTCTCTGTGGCCCCCTATCCCACATTCCCTTATCACTCCCACTGCCTTAACTTCTCTGCTTTGGCACATTCTTTTCTCTTGCTCCTTCTGTGTCCTTTTTCTCTTCACTTCCTCCCTCCCTCCCTAGCAGGATATGATGCCCTGCTGTTTACAATTCTGCCTCTCTTTGAGCTGCCAAGTTTAAAATTCTGAAGGCTTTGTGAGGTAATCAATTAAATATTTTGTGTTAGAGAGAGGACAAAGCTAGGTCACCACCCTCCCAAACAGTATTTGATGGGAAATTAAAAAAGCTGAAAATTTGACTATTTCTGAGTTCACGGAGTACTGCAAACATGCAAGGGCAGCCTGTGGAGCAGGTCCCAGTGGCAAAGCTTAAGTGGTTTTAAGGTAGCTGTTTGTGGCCCCTTGTTTGTAGGGGGCAGAGTCTCATACAAAATTTTACACATCAGCAAAATCTTGGTGGTTGGGCATGACTTTTTTTTTTTTTTGCATTCTTTGGATGTTGGCAAATGATCTTGCAGCCACTTTTCTGTAGTGTAATGTTGTGTTTTGAGTTGGGAATGGTTACATGGTGAAATTCAAATAGTTGAAGCCATGTGGTATTTCTTCTAGTTCTTTGATTGGCTGAGCTCACCCAATGTGCTCTGGAAGGGCAGAGGAAGTCTACTGTTCATGGGTTATTTCTTGAGCCAGTCAGAACAATACTAGTGTCTCTTATTTTTTCCCTGAGTTTCTCTAGCAATAACTCACAAAGGCTTATGGAGTGTATGTCCTCCATCACTTCCAGCAGCAGAAAGTAGTTCCATGCAGCTTCTTGCTACAGTGTGAAAGGATTTTCATCACTTTTGTGCACAGCTGTCCTGAGCCAGCTCCATATGAAGGAAGTATCTTTTGTTGGTGTAAGTGGTAGGATGAACTTTGCTACAGGGAATGTCAGCATACTTGGCAGGCCTGTTTAGAAATTAGGGGCTAACACAAAGTAGGAACATAAGTGTGGCTTTTCATACTCCACATTTTGCATCTAGAATCTACGTTGCAGTTCCTCCCTTTGTGCTGACTCAGACAAATCAGATAGGAAAGATATACTTTTATCTATATGAAAATTCCCACTGAATTACTGTCGTTTCCAGATTAGTCTACTAGTCCATACCTATCAGCACTCTTGTCTGCCCTTCATAAGTACACAGACTGAGATACAACTCACAAATTAGGTGCTTCAATTCAAAACGTATCCTTTACTCGCCAATATCCCTCTATTTTTCTGAATATTATGTAAACAGACTGATTCTAACTACTGCATCTTTTCTTGCTTTTTAATAAATAATTTCCAGCTTCAGGCATGGTGCCTAAAGCAGATTTAACAAAGGGAACGATCCACTAACCTCTTTTATTAATGGATACATAAAACTGGGTATAAGTTGGCTGGGAAAGGGTGTAGCTGTCACCCCCCATTCAAAATTGTTTTGTATCAGTACATAGAGACCCTAGGAAAAAAGATACAATATTCTGTGATGACTGCTTCTAGGTCCACATGCCAACTCTCCACATCCTTTCACTCTCACCATGTGAACATATTTCAGATGCCCACAACCTTGAACTCTTGGCAACATATTCCACATTTGTAGCACTTTGTGGTAAAATTCACCCCGGACCTTCAGCAGAAGTTAATTTCACCTTATGTGAATTAACTTTACTTAAACTCTTCTTTTTTCCCCCTGGGGCTATGTTATTTTAGCTACAGATTCTCTGCAAAGAGATGATGTTGGAGGATTCTTTGGATGCCTGTGATCAGTCCATGTCATAATTTAAAAACAATTCTATAAAGATGCCAACAGCTTACTATTTTTATATTAGAGCAGCTTTTCTCAGTTTTTCCTGATAGTTGTGTTTCAGACATGATGAAACTCTACTTCGTATGCTATCCTCATGTAATCTGTGTATATCTTTCTTACGATATAGTCACCCGTACTCTAGGTAATGCTAACTTCTTTCTGTTTCTTTTGATTTGCAGAGTATCCCTCTAGCAATACTTCTCAGAGTCCTGTTTGTTTTCTTCATTGAAACTGTATGTTGGACAGAAGCCTTCAGTACCAAATCTCTTTCTTGGTTAGTATGCTGTATCATTTTCCCATTCTGTAGTCATTCCTTTGTTCTTCCAATATTTGTTAAATCACATGTGTCTTAAGTGAATAAACTCTTAAATGGTCTCAATGTCCAAGTGTCAACCCCTGGTTCACAACTCATATTTGATTGCAGAATTTTTTGGTGCAGGAAGAGAGGCACATTAAGGGAGTTGCTAGAAATGACAGAAAAGAACATATTTAAAAGTGAGTTTAATATTCTGGAAAGAGACAGACTGACAGAAATTAATAAAGCATAAGGAATTGCCCACACTGCCCAGCCACTGATGCTCAAACCTGTTCCAGAAGGACCATTTACAAGAGAAGATTATTCCATTTTTGTATGGATTTAGGCCCCGATCCTGTGATCCAGGCAGGTGGACTGCTATGCAGATTGTTTGGTCTTCAAATGTAATCCCTGTGATTAAAGTAAGTACTGAAGTGGCTATCTGATTCCATGGGTTCTCATTTCTGCTGTGCTTCTCAATTTACCAAAATCTCAGAAATGTTCCTTTCTATGCAATCATTCAAGTCATTATTGTGAATAATTAGAAAGCTGGGCTGTACCCTACTGCTAACCTCTTTCAACTTTGAAATAATCCCATTTACTTCCCCTGTTTGTTCCTTGCCCTTCAGCCAGTCTTCAGTCTCTGTAACCAGCCAGTTTTCTTCCTATTGTGTGACTCTAAGCCTTTGGCACTAGCCTTCCATATGGAAATGTTTTCAGAGAATAAGAACTGTATTGTATTCCTGTTGTATCATTGCACCCTCATAATCCTGGTGTTATATTGTAGCATTCATACCTTCAAATGTCCTTTTTTTGTCATGAGGAAACATTTAGCCAACTATTTTGCTAGTACTATTCTTTTACAGGAGTTTTGGATTGTCTTTCCATCCTCACCTTATTATGTTTTATTTCTTAATCATATCCCCAATCAGAGATTATACTTCCTTTCTACAATTATCCATCAACAGGAATCTATTTAAACATGTACCTCTTCCTATCTCATGGACAGAAAATGGTTTGTCCACTCTCCATCTTTGAGTAAGTCTCTGAAGGGGCAATAGTGTTGCACTTCTCATGTTTGTGTGGAATAAAAGGGGAGGGAGGATTTTGACTGTACAGGAAATTTAATTAGATTTAAGGCTAATTAAATTCATTTTTCATATTAACATGTTCACAAATATTATTGCATCTCATTAGATTTCATTCTTCTTTCCTTACTGAACAATATTCAGTAGTAGTTTCAGATTACAATAAATTCATTATGAAGATAAGGTGGAATTAGTGTAGGAAGCTCAGCTGGTTGAAGGGGTCTGTGCTTTAATTACTGCAGAGGGTGTGCATATTAATTACAACACAAGTGATATTTACTGTACCTCAGGAACATATGACAGGGTAAAGATACTGACAACACCAGCTAATAAACTCAGTATGATAATGAGCAGAAAAGACCATAAAAATAGAAGGAAATAAAATTATTCATAAAGTATATTGATCCCAAAGTAAAGACATTAAGCTCTGATGAAGGGCAACAAAAGGGAAGCGCCTCACTTTATCAAACAAATAACCAAAGTTGAGAAATGTTAGCAGAGAGACAGATTGTCATTATACAGGTCATGTGACCGTGGTCTAGAGAATACCCATGAGTAGTAAAATGTAAGATTTTTTAATAAATCAGCAGAAAGCCAAACTGTCACCTGCAAGAACTCAGGTCATAGGGGCTCCTGTACTAGGAAGAAGGGCATGCTGTGAGGTAAAGTGTGAAGAAGCATGATTGCAGCATATCACACTTTGGATGAGGAGTCACCACCAGCAAACAGTGATCAGTTGGATTGGTAGTAATCATTGCTATGGATTTTTTTCAAAATCTTGAGGATTTCAGAGTCACCCAGCAAGATAATTAAGCACATGCCTAACTTTAAGCACAGGAGGAGTCCCTGTGTGCCTGCTTCACCACTAAACACAGTCCCCACCCCATGGGACTTTTCCCATTGCTTAAAGGCACCTGGACAGAGACAACCAGTCTAGTTGGTCAGGATTTCTGCTCAAAGTGGTCCAAATATAATAGAATACAGTGCAAGGGTGATAGAAGTGGATAAACAATAAACTTGAAAATATTGTAATGCCATTATATAAATCAGTGGTACATCCTCAGCTTGAAAATGGTGTCACCTTATGGTCACCTTATGTCAAAGACATAACAGAAATAGAAATAGTGTGGCGAAGAAAATGAGTGAGACATCTGAAAAGCTTTCAAACAAAAATGCATTAAAAGGGACAACACTATTTAGATTAGAAAGGAGAAGAGCAAGATGAAACATGGCAAAGTCATATAAAATAATGAAAGGCATAGAGCAGGCCAATCTAGTGTTCCTCATTATACTTGTCTATAACAGAAAAACAAGAGGACACTCAGGGTGGAACAAACAACACATCAAAGAGTGATTCATTAGAGTGGGTGAAGTAGTGTTACACAATGTACATAGTTAACTCGTGGAACTCATAAAGATTAAAGTTTAAAACAGAGTCAGACTTTTAGTCAGAGAATTCTAGCTTCTATAATTACACTAACCAGCATTAAAATGATAAGAGATATCATCATCCCTCTTGCTGCATCACATAAACTGTTCATCAGCTGGGTGGAAGAATACGTTTTCCCCCATGGTATTGTATTGGACAGTTAGGTACATTATGGGGCTGCAGTAGAGCTATGCCTTCCTTTGATGCGTCGAAAGAATAGTAAATATGGCAGGCAACCACCTTGGCTTAACGGTGAAATCCTAGCGGATCTTAAACATAAAAAAGAAGCTTACAAGAAGTGGAAGGTTGGACATATGACCAGGGAAGAGTATAAAAATATTGCTCGGGCATGTAGGAATGATATCAGGAGGGCCAAATCGCACCTGGAGCTGCAGCTAGCAAGAGATGTCAAGAGTAACAAGAAGGGTTTCTTCAGGTATGTTGCCAACAAGAAGAAAGCCAAGGAAAGTGTGGGCCCCTGACTGAATGAGGGAGGCAACCTAGTGACAGAGGATGTGGAAAAAGCTAATGTACTCAATGCTTTTTTTGCCTCTGTTTTCACTAACAAGGTCAGCTCCCAGACTGCTGCGCTGGGCATCACAAAATGGGGAATAGATGGCCAGCCCTCTATGGAGATAGAGGTGGTTAGGGACTATTTAGAAAAGCTGGACGTGCACAAGTCCATGGGGCCGGACGAGTTGCATCCGAGAGTGCTAAAGGAATTGGTGGCTGTGATTGCAGAGCCATTGGCCATTATCTTTGAAAACTCGTGGCGAATGGGGGAAGTCCCGGATGACTGGAAAAAGGCTAACGTAGTGCCAATCTTTAAAAAAGAGAAGAAGAAGGATCCTGGGAACTACAGGTCAGTCAGCCTCACCTCAGTCCCCGGAAAAATCATGGAGCAGGTCCTCAAAGAATCAATCCTGAAGCACTTGCATGAGAGGAAAGTGATCAGGAACAGTCAGCATGGATTCACCAAGGGAAGGTCATGCCTGACTAATCTAATCGCCTTCTATGATGAGATTACTGGTTCTGTGGATGAAGGGAAAGCAGTGGATGTATTGTTTCTTGACTTTAGCTAAGCTTTTGACACAGTCTCCCACAGTATTCTTGTCAGCAAGTTAAAGAAGTACGGGCTGCATGAATACACTATAAGATGGGTAGAAAGTTGGCTAGATTGTCAGGCTCAATGGGTAGTGATCAATGGCTCCATGTCTAGTTGGCAGCTGGTGTCAAGTGGAGTGCCCCAGGGGTCGGTCCTGGGGCCGGTTTTGTTCAATATCTTCATAAATGATCTGGAGGATGGTGTGGATTGCACTCTCAGCAAATTTGCAGATGATACTAAACTGGGAGGAGTGGTAGATATGCTGGAGGGCAGGGATAGGATACAGAGGGACCTAGACAAATTGGAGGATTGGGCCAAAAGAAATCTGATGAGGTTCAATAAGGATAAGTGCAGGGTCCTGCACTTAGGACGGAAGAACCCAATGCACCGCTACAGACTAGGGACCGAATGGCTAGGCAGCAGTTCTGCGGAAAAGGACCTAGGGGTGACAGTGGACGAGAAGCTGGATATGAGTCAACAGTGTGCCCTTGTTGCCAAGAAGGCCAATGGCATTTTGGGATGTATAAGTAGGGGCACAGCGAGCAGATGGAGGGACGTGATCGTTCCCCTCTATTCGACATTGGTGAGGCCTCATAGAATCATAGAATATCAGGGTTGGAAGGGACCCCTGAAGGTCATCTAGTCCAACCCCCTGCTCGAAGCAGGACCAATTCCCAGTTAAATCATCCCAGCCAGGGCTTTGTCAAGCCTGACCTTAAAAACCTCTAAGGAAGGAGATTCTACCACCTCCCTAGGTAACGTATTCCAGTGTTTCACCACCCTCTTAGTGAAAAAGTTTTTCCTAATATCCAACCTAAACCTCCCCCACTGCAACTTGAGACCATTACTCCTCGTTTTGTCATCTGCTACCATTGAGATCAGTCTAGAGCCATCCTCTTTGGAACCCCCTTTCAGGTAGTTGAAAGCAGCTATCAAATCCCCCCTCATTCTTCTCTTCTGCAGGCTAAACAATCCCAGCTCCCTCAGCCTCTCCTCATAAGTCATGTGTTCTAGACCCCTAATCATTTTTGTTGCCCTTCGCTGGACCCTCTCCAATTTATCCACATCCTTCTTGTAGTGTGGGGCCCAAAACTGGACACAGTACTCCAGATGAGGCCTCACCAATGTTGAATAGAGGGGAACGATCACGTCCCTCGATCTGCTCGCTATGCCCCTACTTATACATCCCAAAATGCCATTGGCCTTCTTGGCAACAAGGGCACACTGCTGACTCATATCCAGCTTCTCGTCCACTGTGACCCCTAGGTCCTTTTCCGCAGAACTGCTGCCTAGCCATTCGGTCCCTAGTCTGTAGCGGTGCATTGGGTTCTTCCGTCCTAAGTGCAGGACCCTGCACTTATCCTTATTGAACCTCATCAGATTTCTTTTGGCCCAATCCTCCAATTTGTCTAGGTCCCTCTGTATCCTATCCCTGCCCTCCAGCATATCTACCACTCCTCCCAGTTTAGTATCATCTGCAAATTTGCTGAGAGTGCAATCCACACCATCCTCCAGATCATTTATGAAGATATTGAACAAAACCGGCCCCAGGACCGACCCCTGGGGCACTCCACTTGACACCAGCTGCCAACTAGACATGGAGCCATTGATCACTACCCATTGAGCCTGACAATCTAGCCAACTTTCTACCCATCTTATAGTGTATTCATGCAGCCCGTACTTCTTTAACTTGCTGACAAGAATACTGTGGGAGACTGTGTCAAAAGCTTAGCTAAAGTCAAGAAACAATACATCCACTGCTTTCCCTTCATCCACAGAACCAGTAATCTCATCATAGAAGGCGATTAGATTAGTCAGGCATGACCTTCCCTTGGTGAATCCATGCTGACTGTTCCTGATCACTTTCCTCTCATGCAAGTGCTTCAGGATTGATTCTTTGAGGACCTGCTCCATGATTTTTCCAGGGACTGAGGTGAGGCTGACTGACCTGTAGTTCCCAGGATCCTTCTTCTTCTCTTTTTTAAAGATTGGCACTACGTTAGCCTTTTTCCAGTCATCCGGGACTTCCCCCGTTCGCCACGAGTTTTCAAAGATAATGGCCAATGGCTCTGCAATCACAGCCACCAATTCCTTTAGCACTCTCGGATGCAACTCGTCCGGCCCCATGGACTTGTGCACGTCCAGCTTTTCTAAATAGTCCCTAACCACCTCTTTCTCCGTAGAGGGCTGGCCATCTATTCCCCATTTTGTGATGCCCAGCGCAGCAGTCTGGGAGCTGACCTTGTTAGTGAAAACAGAGGCAAAAAAAGCATTGAGTACATTAGCTTTTTCCACATCATCTGGAGTACTGTGTCCAGTTTTGGGCCCCACACTACAAGAAGGATGTGGATAAATTGGAGAGAGTCCAGCAAAGGACAACAAAAATGATGAGGGGTCTGGAACACATGACTTATGAGGAGAGGCTGAGGCAACTGGGATTGTTTAGTCTGCAGAAGAGAAGAATGAGGGGGGATTTGATAGCTGCTTTCAACTACCTGAGAGATGGTTCCAGAGAGGATGGTTCTAGACTATTCTCAGTGGTGGAAGAGGGCAGGACAAGGAGTAATGGTCTCAAGTTGCAGTGGGGGAGGTTTAGGTTGGATATTAGGAAAAACTTTTTCACTAGGAGGGTGGTGAAACACTGGAATGCGTTACCTAGGGAGGTGGTGGAATCTCCTTCCTTAGAAGTTTTTAAGGTCAGGCTTGACAAAGCCCCAGCTGGGATGATGTAATTGGGGATTGGTCCTGGTTTGAGCAGGGGGTTGGACTAGATGCCCTCCTGAGGTCCCTTCCAACCCTGATATTCTATGATTTTGCATTGCCTACTGTCAGAGACAAGACACTGTACTACATACATCATGCTATATTGACCATTCCTATGTTACTTGCCTACTGATAATTTGTTATATCTATTAATGATCGTCTGTGCAAAGAGTTTGTGCTTACATTTCTTTAGTGCCTGGGCTTTACTCAAAATTTGTGTCCTTTTTTTTTTGTTTAGCACTTTGAAAGCTTGAAAGCTGTATTTGGTATACTCAAAACTACTTCTCCCTGCACTTCACTGCCTCAAGACTCATGGCTACTATAGAATCAGTATAGTATATTTCCCTTTAAAAGCCGTTGTTGTTGAAAGTCATATACATATTAAACTTATAAAACTTCAGCAAAAATAGTACTTAATAATAAAATAATAATAATAATAATACAGTGCTATTTTAAGGCACAATTGTGAATAGACTGTAAATCATCACTAGTCTCTTAGTGGAATGGTCAGAGCTACCGGTAGACTTTGTAGTTAACACCTATTTAGATGTATGGGGAAGGGGAGAATATACCTCATTAAGGTCCTGATTCAGAAAAGCATTCCTCTTTATGAAGAGTGCTTAAACATATTTAACTTTAGGAATTTCTTTGCTTTTTGAACTTAAATCAATGGGACTTAAGCTCATGCCAAGTGCTTTCCTGAATCTGGGCCTAACAGATCTGGGCTGAGCAAAGACTCAAAAAAATTCCCATGATATTTTTTCATATTCAAAATAAGCTGCAGGTAAACCATGTTTGTGACCATGTCATGTTTGTTTTACGTGAACATTGGGTGCCCAAGCAAGACTAGCAAAAATTCTTGCAAAGAGTGGATTTTATGTTCAAAAGCCTGAATATGCACAGTGAGTGAAATTCACAACTGTGCAGAGGCCAAGCACAAAGTCTATGAACCACTTATTACCCATACTAGCCCTACTTTGAAGACTTAAGTGGGACTTAAGTGATATGCAGACCTCTTGCAGGCTCCCTGTATGCAAGGATGAATTTCACCCTATGTGAACTGCACAATCCACCCAAAACTGCAGTTTCTTCCGTCGCTGAAACTTGTCTCCTGGCCTGCAATTTGCAAAGGATGTTCCATTGTTTGGAATACTGGTGTTTGTCTCTTGTCTAGACCACTGCTAGCTCTTCACAATACCCCATCAACATTATGCTATGTACATGTTAGCCATAGTATATTACTGTTGTCAAATGGCTATGCTGTCATGTAGTGTTTAAATGTAAAAGATAGAGGTGACAATGTGAGGCTGGTGCACTTGTGCTGAAAATCTGGATTTACAGTGCACAAGTTGAAAAGCAGAGACAGTTTTACAATAAATGTAAACAGTTTAAGCAGGCTTGTAACTACCAAGATGTGGATATACGTTTTCCTTCCAAAATGTACCTTTCAAGAACGCAAGTATTCCATTTAGGTGACACTATACAGCACATACACATGCCCTTTCGGGGATATCTGTGTCTTTCTCTCTCTCTTTGTGTGCACTGTGACTCCAAAGGATCCTGAGTGAACCTGCCACAGACTACAATACTGATGAGCTAGGGAGGCATCTAAACTTTTTAGTGATGTAGGACGAAGTGACAATGGATAAAATGCAATACTTTTATGTTACTAATGCCAGCTTCATTTCAGGTTCTGGATTTATTCCTCTTTGACAGAATTCCCAATTATTCTATTTTTATATTCTTCTTCCCTGGTTCTCTCTCTTTAGAGATTTCTGTTTTGTGGGCCCATCCCTCTGGATATGTCTGTCTGTCTAGGCTTCCCCCAATTCTCACTCCATTAATTTGAGCTTCCCATCTTTTCTTTCCTGACCTTAGCTTAATTAAACAAATAAATAGATCATAGTAAAGGGTCAAATTATGGCCAATCCCTAAGCAGGGGAAAGTGGCAGAAACCTCCCTGCTTACCTCCCATTTTTCAGGACCACACACATTTGCTGTCCTTGCATTGTCCTGTGTGGGGGCAGGGAAGATGGGGGACGAGGCAGGGTCAGAATCTCTCTCCCCTGTACCAAACAGAGGGTATAGCAGCAGATAAGTTCCCTGCATGCATGGGATACTGGCACAATGTCTGCCAGGACTCCCACTGGGGTGGCGATCCCAATAGGAGCAATGATCTGCCCTTGGATTATCCCTCACAGCTCTCCCATGACATCAGTAAAACCCATTTCACAGGTGGGGACACTGGGCACACAAAGGTTTAATGACTTGCCAAAGGTCACAGAGCAAAACTGAGCAAGAGAAATAACTCGGAACACTCCTGACTTTCAGTCTGGATGCTCATTGCAAATAATGTTAAGAAAGGGCCCTCTTTCCTCTCTCTTATCCATCCTGTTGAAGAAACCTAGAGTGCACATATTACTTCCCCCTCCCCCAAACCAGTATGGAGGGAGCCGACATCAGAAGAAAGTCAGGGGAAAGCTATGTGGTGCTGGGAGTGGGCACTCTGTATTATTTTGCTCTGGGTGCCAAGGCTCTTGGGCTTCTCACTGGTCCTGCACACACAAGCCCCAATTCAGGAAAGCATCCCTACTGAAGACAACACTCATGCGTGTGCCTGACTTTAAGCAATTTAAGCTAAAGACATTCCCTAGGTTTGGGAACCAGCCACGCTTGTCTATTCACCCTGAAAATGCTGCATGGCCCCATGTGTTCAGGTTTTTGCTTCATTTTGCTTTTAGCATGTTTTATGGGAGGGCCATATAGTTATTAAGAACTTATTCAGCAAAGCACTTGAGCATGTGCTTAACTTTAAGCATCTGATTAGTGCCATTGATTTCAACCTGTGCAGGGGTGGAGTGGAAATGTAATGGCTCTGTGGAACTTGCACTGCTACCTGTGATGCAGGTAGCTGGCATAAGGCACATGTTCATCTCTTGCACTCCTGTGATTTGACCTTAAATCAGATTTGGGGTCAGGCCAGGCTAGCAGTGCACATAAAGCAACCTCAAGGTGGCCTGTAGTTTTTAAAGTATTAATTGGAAAGCTATTTCCTATTAAAAATATGGAAAATTGCTTGATGTACTGAATGGACTAGATCCTCAGCTGATGTAAACCAGCAAGGCCTCATTTAAGTCAATGGAGCTATGTTGATTTACACTAGCTGAGGATCTGGCTGATACGATTTAAAGTTTCCTAAGTAGTCATATAAGGGGCAGGCATGAAATAGTAGAGCAGACATTGCACTGAGAATTGCAGAGTCCGTTAAGATTGGATTGCAGTTTTCCAGAAATTTCATTGAAATAAGGACACTGTTATTTATCAGTTCTTAAAAGCAAAAGACATGTTTCTTTTTATTATTACTTTTTCCATTTTATCATAATTTCGATGTTCCTTGAGAAAAGAACTTGTTAATTATCCTGTTTTAAAACATAAACAACTCCCCAACACTTGCAATTAGTCACTACCTACTGTTACTTGCAATTTGTTGGCAGATCAAGCTACAATCTGTTGCACTGTGACAGACAAATTCCTGCAACCCACAAATTCATTCCAGAACTGAGAGGAAGAAACCCAAAAACCCATAACCCCCAACCCTTTTCTGTTTAACTGCCCTCATCCGGCTTTTAGGGAAAAATCTTCCTTCAGTGTGCACATGTAACTGTTAATCTGAATTATGCATGCACATTGAGGTGAGAGCAGACCTCCTTAGCAAACACCTGTGCAGTCCCAATACAGTGTTTCAGCTGCCATATACTGTAATACAACAGATTTTGCATGAATCTGCCTCCACACTGTAACCTCTTATGCCCTGCCAAGTGCTATATATTTCCCTTGGTGGTGGTACTGGTGGTGAGTGGGTGGGTGGAACAACATGTATTATATTTCTAGTTATAATATTATACTACTGTATGCTTCCCTATGAACCTTTCTGAAAGCAGTTACTATTTGCTGTTGTGAGAGCTGCCCTTTATCTTTTTTTTTTTTTTTTTTTTTTTTGCATGAGAGCACAGGGCTCTCTATGACTTGGCTGTTGTATTGAAATGTATTATATTTTAGAAATCATTGTATTGTCTTCATCAGTACTTAATTAAAGTATTAATGTTTAGTAAGAGAAAGTAAGATAAAAGAACCATTTTTTTTCTATTAGCTTTTGTCGTTTGACTTGGTAAGACCACCTTCAGTGGAAAAATAGCACAGTGACATTTTCAAAACATGCAGTCCCTTGAGCCTGGAACCTAACACAGACAAGAAAGCTCAGCTTGATTCCAACACTGCTTTGTGATGTGTGCTTCTCTTTTTTCAAGAACTGGGCTGCAACAGCTGCTAAATATAGAGAGGAATAAAAGGTTGCTATTGTACCGAATTTAGTTGTACAAAAAGCAGATGCTTTATGTGGATTTTATATACACGCAGTGTTGTTGCAGCCATGTTGGTCCGAGGATATGGAAGAGACAAGGTGGGTAATGTAAGATATTTTATTGGAGCAACTTCTGTTGGTGAGAGAGACAAGCTCTCGAGCTTACGCAGAGCTCTTCTTCAGGCCTGGGAAATGTATTCAGGGAGGATTAGATATGTGAGCATGCTCAGTATCCCAGCATTCCAAAGCATTCTTGCTTTGCAGTTGCACGCAGGCTGCTTCCTCAGTCTTCAGTAAATTTGGATGCTGATTGGCAGTTACCAAATTGTTTGATCTTCCTCCTACGCAACTCCAAAAAGGGCTTCATCCTTTGTGGTGCTTAGAGCTATCAACTCCCGCAGAGGTCAGTGAGCCCTGATGCTGGACAGTGGTTTGCAGGAAGGTCTTAGCATTTAATGGAATTGCATCCAAAGAGAAGAAAAAGTAGCAAGTCTTACCCCAGACTTTCAAAAGTGCTTAGCATCCTCATTTGCGGCCAGATTTTCAAGTGTTCAATGCAACTCCCATTGAGAACAATGTTCTACTCATGTAATGTTTACGGCAAGGGATAGGGTGGTAAATGGACAAGAGGGCTGAACTTGTAACAGCAGGAACAAGACAGCACAGTCACTGTACTGCTACGTACATGTGGACTGGGATATAGCTTAACGGAACTGTCATAGGATGGTTGGCCCCTGCGATTAAAATAGGTCCAGCTCCCCTGTGGCATGAGCAGGTGCTCCCAGGTGAGCCAATTAAGAGGGCAGGGGGCTGCACCTGGGCTATGAAGGATTAGAGGGAGTTGCAAGGAGGGCAGATCTAGAAGGGGAACTGTAGAGTGAAGTTGCAGGGAGGGAGAGTCTCCTGCGGTGGTTTCTGAGGAAGAGAATTGAGACTATTTCACTGGGAGGGTGGTGAAGCACTGGAATGGGTTATCTAGGGAGGTGGTGGAATCTCCATCCTTAGAGGTTTTTAAGGCCCGGCTTGATAAAGCCCTGGCTGGGATGGTTTAGTTGGGGTTGGTCCTGCTTTGAGCAGAGGATTGGACTAGATGACCTCCTGAAGTCTCTTCCAACCCTAATCTTCTATGATTCTATGACTGGGAACATAGGCCCAACATAGGTGCCGACTCCATGGGTGTTCCAGGGCTGGAGCACCCACAGGCAGTTCCCCACCCCGCCCCAGCTCCCCTCTGCCTCCGCTCCACCTCCTCCCCTGAGCGCGCCGCTGGGTCCTGCTTCTTTCCCCTCCCTCCCAGTGTTTGCACTGTGAAACAGCTGTTTCACGCAGCAAGCCTGGGGGGGGGGGAGGGGGAACGTAGCGCATTTGGGGAAGGGGGCAGGGCCGGGGCAGGGATTTGGGGAGGGATTCAATAGGGGCAGGGAGGGGCAGAGTTGAGGCGGGGGGGGGGGGGGCTGAGCACCCACCTGCGCTGACAAAAGTTGGCACCTGTGACTGGGAAAGAAGACCCAGCTGCAATTTTTGTTGTTCCTTTGGGAAAAGGCAAGTAAGGATGGCCAGGCCTTGTGTCTTCTCCAGCTGCTTAGAGGGCAGGAGGGGACAGTACCTTTGGGAAGAAGGGCTGGGCCCAGCTTAAGGCTGGGTGGAAGATTTTTTGTGTTAATAGAAAAAACAGACCCCTCCAAAGGGCTGTGATTGGATGAGAAAACCTGTGTGGAGTTTGTTTAAATAGTCCTGAAAAAAGGGTAAACAGAAGCAGGGCACTGCAGAGGCACCCCAGCGACAAGGAGGTGCTCTGGAGGCAGTTGACCATGTTAGCAGAATGTTGTCCTGCTTGTGGTCTATTGTATAAGTGCCAGAACAGTTCAGCCTTTCTTCTGAACTACTCAGGAAATTGAATTGTTGTCTAATAAATGTCTGTGCTGAGTAGTTTATAAAATGAGGGCGATATTGCTGGTTTAGGGTTGCTCTAGTGCATTCTCCCCCACTGAACATTTTTGGAAAATACCTGCCAAAAACTAATACAAAATTTGCTTTTCCAAAGTATCCTTATGAGCACAGAATAAAATGAATCATTGGCAGGGATGATGTACCAGGACGCAGACAGGAGAAAGAATGAACTTCATCTGGAGCTTAGAAATTTCCTGCATCCTGTACTGCTGTGAAAACCAACCTCCTCCACCCCATTGTATATGCTAATTTGCACTGTATATTTTGTGCCAAACTGCAAAATAATTGATTTTATTACCAATATTTTTGCAGCTCCTGCCTAGGACCCTCCATCTGATGCTTGTTATAAATAGTGTTAAGATTCTGACTTTACCCCAAGCAAGGAAACTAAGAGAGGAGTGTCTGCTATTAAACAACTTCAACCATTGCAGGGATGGGCTGGTTGTACAAATGACAGTACTGTTTTTAGTCTTTAGGAAGGGTGTAAAGTCAGTGACAGGAAACCTCACGTAGTGAACAGTTATTGGACCATATTTCAACATATTAACTTATTTATCAACATTTAAAAATGCTATCCTGTTGATGAATGTTAGCGGTGTATTTAAGAATCAAAGGAAAATACTGAAAGCTATAATATCCTCCATACAAAATTTTGTCTTAGATGTGTGCAGAAATTCACTGATTCACACTGGATTTGAGGTGTTACCAAATTATTCGGCTTTCATTAGTATTGAATAAATAGAAACATTCAGAACCTAATTCTATCAGATTTCTTTGTTCTGGTAAATTACTACCTGTGCCTCTAGCTTTCCAGTTACTGTGTTTTTATAAAGGAGAGTGCTTTTCCCCTCCTTGTGTTTTGTTTCAGCATTTCAAAAACCATTGTCATTTCACAAGGAGTGATGTAAGTACATTTGGATCAGCTATGAGTGCACCCCTATGGCTATTTTTTTGAAGTTATACAAGTTCTCTTTTTGGCACTTGAGACTTTCAAATCCTTCCTGGGCTGAGGCAGGAAGAAGAAAGTGCTTTTCCAAAGGTATCTTTCTACTCGAACAGAACAATTATTGTATAATATGTCCTGTTCACTCTAATTTCCACGAGTGCCAGATCACAGTGTTTACACCTTCTCCATTAGCTCATGTGAAAAATTTGAAAAGAGATTTGAACCGCAGGCCTGTGTGTCAGTCCTGAAGAGAACCAGTTCTCTTCCTTCACATTATGGCACTACCTTTTAAAGAGGAGCTGTAGACACAGAAAAACAATTGCAGAAAATATCCCTAATGTTACATACAATATAAAGATTCTGTTTTTCCCCCTCTTATTATTCCGATTCTTTTATTTCCAGCCCTCTTGCTGGTGGCTGCCTTTGTGGCACTTCAGCTGTGATTAGATGGGCGGGCAAGCAGCTTCCTCTAGAGCTGAAGCCAGCTGGTTGAAAAGACTGGCAAGCCCTCAACTTTTCCTCTGCCCACTACTTTAGAGATTGAGTTTATTATCTCCATAGCTCTATGACATGCTCAGTCTGTGTGGGCCAAGGGTCTGAGAGTACAAGTCAGTGCTCTACAGTCAGAGCTCCCTTATCACTGCTCTGTTATTGTATTTATTATGATTTAGTTGTAACCTCGAAAATTGCCTTACAGCCAAAAAAAAAAAAAAAAAAAGTCACCCAGTCCTAATGCTGGAAACCCTGTGATAATCTGTTCCATGCATTCAAATGAAAATATGACTTCTTGGCAGAGAATAGCATTATAATGTAAAATCCCATATGCTGTTATACAGTATGTTGCAATCTGTTTTACTGCTGCCTCTATTCTAACGAGTGAATACTGCCAATAAAGCAATTGAAGATAACACTAATTGCTTATTTCTGTGATCCATAATTTTTATGGCTGCCTTATAGCTCTTTAGTCAAATAGACGTTTTTTGGCCTTTAAGATCTAGAACTCGTGTACTGTAGCGACTGAGGCTGGAAATCTGCAAGCTGGCCTGAGAGGTTAATCTAAGCTCATGAATAGCATGCAGAAGGACATAATTGAAAACTGTTAAAGAAAATAGAAGTCTTAAATCAGTCATAACACTGCGTTTCATCAATATTTTTTAAATAAACTTTGCTCTTTCTGTATCCTCTCACTTCACTGATGTCATCTTTGGGTGCTGCGTAGTAATCAGGCACAGTGGCTTTTTAAAATAAAACTCCCTACGGCTGGTGCTGCTTGCATAGGGTTCAACAGATAGAAGATGTCCCATTCTGCTACGGATTCAGTCCTGATTCTTCATATCAGGACAAATTCTGCGACTATGCAGATCTACTAGTCATTCTCTCTAGAGCAGTGGTGGGAAAACCTGCATGCGGCCCACCAGGGTAAGCTGCTGGCAGACTGCCGGACCATTTGTTTACATTTGCATGGCCGCCCGCAGCTCCCAGTGGCCACGATTCACCATTCCCAGCCAATGGGAACTGCAGGAAGCGGCACAGGCCTGGCTGCCACTTCCTGCAGTTCCCAATGTCTGGGAATGGTGAACCGTGGCCACTGGGAGCTGTGGACAGCCGTGCAAATGTAATCAAACGGTGTGGCGGCCTGCCGGCAGATTATCCTGACAGGCCGCATGCGGCCTGTGGGTCACAAGTTGCCCACCAATGCTTTAGAGACTAGGTCCTACCACAGGCAAAAGCTGCTGTTTTTGCAGCATGGTTCTGCTACCACTTCACAGCCTGGCAGAGGGGGAAAGGATGTTTCCTCCCAATCTCCCTGGAGAATCCCCCATCAAGGTTTGGACCTAGAACAGGGCGCAAGATTTGGCCCTCAAAGTAGAATTCTGCAGGCCTTGCTGGGGCAAAACTCCTTTTGAAGACAATGGACCAGATTCTTAGCCCTGTTTAGGCCCCGTGTGCTGCTCTAATTAAGCAAAAGGGCTGGAAAGTCTGCATAATCATCTACCTGGGAATCCTTCAGCTGTGTATTGCTGGTGTAACTGACATACGGGGATATGATGGGAGTATGGCTGGAAGAAAGGGGTTATCTGGAGCACTGCTGTACTCTAGTAATCCCCAGCTGGAATGGTCCCTTAAGGGACAGTCTGCACAAATCAGAGCTTCCCAAAGGCTGTACATCCAACTTTGTCGTCTTCCCTGCAGGTGCAACATTGAACAGATTTGGTCAGACCTGAGGACTGGGGCTAATTGTTTTGCTGGATCTAGGACTCACACAGGTTGGGAGGGCCCAGATCTTCCCTGCAATGGCCACTTTCATAGCTGGGCAATGTATTGCCCCCTTTATTCAAAACAGACACCTGTGAGGAATTTCTTTGTATACTAAAGGAAAATGGATGAAAACAACCTATTGTACTCTATACCTGCAAGTGGGTTGTCAGACAGTACTACCTCTCAGCTTATCTGAAGCCCTGAATTTGGAGGGAATCACATTCCTGGGAACACCTAGGCTTGTGCTGAGCAGTTTCATGGGGAAGTGAAGGTTTTAGCTGAGGTGGATGGTTTTTAGATGCGGTGGTGAGGGTATAGCTACCATGCAGTGAGGATAGTCTGAGGTGGTTGAGCAGCAGTTTAGCTGTTTCCCTCCCCCATCAGCTGTTTAGCTGCTCAGCTCTACAGGAAGCTGTGGTTGGAACTTTTCACCCCTAGGGACCACTCTGACCCCCTGCCAAGTAGCCAGTGGGCTGCAGCTCTACTTTCTTTGAGAGTAGGAGTCAGAAAAGCAACTTCTATTTCCATTACCCACTTGGTGCGGAGTGTGATGGGGGCCAGTTTTGGGCAGAGAAATCACCAGATCCATGGGGGCAGTGGGGGGAGTGGAGGAACACCTACGGGGGATGGATATCTATGGGGACAGGAAGAAGCCAAAGTAATTGTTGGGACCTTTATTTTTTCTTGTCTAAGCAGGGTGTGGGGAAAAGGAACTTATAGTGTTTGAATCTTATTGCAATTTCAGTTGGGAGGGAATGGTCCCGTGGCACTGCAGGTGAATATCTTTATCTCCTCTTCCACTGCTCTCTCAGCAGAATTATCTCACTGACACCTGTGCAGTTCAACCCACGGTCTAACCCTGAATATGTCGTGTTATGTTTCCCGCCAGTGTCTGTGCCCCAGAAACCAAGAGCCTGCTATTTACTCACTACTGAAAGAATTACTCCCTTAGCTCAGATAGTGGGACCATGTGATTTTTTGGCACTGAAGAGCCTGAGTTTTATTCCCACTCATGACCATACTATTGGTATGTCTTGGGCTGATGTTGCATTACACAGGAGAGCTCTTTCTGAACTCTGCTATTTAATTTACAGGTCAGATGAAATTGGGATGTTATATTTCAGCTGCTTACAGTTCATGAGGCTCTCAAGTTGTAGAGACCAGTGCCCCAAGCTAAATGAAAATTACGTCAATCAACTATAAAACAACTATGCGCAGACAAGACAAATCATTGTGTGAGGTAATTTGCAGTTTGTTTGGATAGGCCTCTATTTAAAGCAAACAGTGAACACTAGTAAATGAGTAAAATGATTGAAACAAAATAGGGAAAGATACTAAAATGGACTTAAAATGTGAATCAGCATTAGTGTGATGCATCTGGTTTTAAATTCTGGCTACTTTGTGTGACTTCTCTAAAGCTGCACATTGCCGATTTATTTGTTCATGCAACAAACTTACTAGTGGCTAACATTCATTTATGCAGGACCCTCATAATGAAAGGAATGTGATTAGAACTACACAATATAGGTCCAATCCTGAAGTCTTTACTCAGGCAAAATTCCTGTTCATTTCAATGGTTGATAAATTAATGTATAAGTATGCCTGTTCTACAGAGAGAACCTTGATTATGTACTTGCAGTCTTTTTTATTTCTTCCTTTATATTTTATTTATTTATTTTTATTTAAGGCATAGACAAAATTCCTGCAATTTTTCTAAAACATTTTTCTCCTGTGTTATTAGCTGTCTTGATTCTGCATTACCTCACAGTTTTGCTCTTGACTATGTAATTAATTTTTTATTATATTGAAGACAGTGATCAATCAATAGTTTCTGGTGGTTTATGATGCCATTTGGACATATTGTTGTATTTCTGAGATGTTGTCTATCACACTCAGAGTTTGTTGAGAGGAGAGAGAAAAATAATAAATTGCCTCTTATCTACCAAAAATAAAAAATGTAGACAAAACTATTATTTCTGTCCTCTACAGAAATCTTTATGCAATATGCAGACTATCAAGATTATTTAAATTGAATGGCACCCTTCTTCTTTTGTTAAATTCTGTTACTCTTAAAAACTTTGTTTTTTTCAGAAATGTTACTTTAATACTCCCATCTTCTTGTGCTCTTATTACCTTAATTTTTGGCAGTTTGCGGTTTTATTTCACCTCTGTGTAAACTTGATTCCCTATAACCTTAGATTCCTGCTATTGTCATTTTACACATTAGGAAAAAAAACGAACAACAAAAATAAAGCAAGAGAGAGCTCTAATATGGTATTATTTTATAACTACATAAAACTACACTTTAGAACTGGAAATAGAGAGAAAGGCTAAGTGCACAGATGGCTGAAAAGTTAAAGCCAAGTAAATGATTAGAGGGAGAGGGGGAAAAAAAGCCAAACAAATGAGGATTGCATTGCAATCACTGCTCTTCTGTATTGTTTTTTTTATGCATGTCTCTGAATTTGAAATGCAAATAAGGAATTTTATATATATTTGAAAACAATTTTTTGATAAACAGGTAGAATAGGATGTCCAAACACAAAGATGAAGGCTTAGCCCTCTCTTTTGTTATTTGTTTCTTTATTTTAGCCATGGCCACCTTGACTTACCTTATTTTACAGGTGAGCTGATACAAGAAGAGATAACATGGAACTTAACCTTTTTTAGCTTACCGTCATGTGTGTTTTGCATGCTGTCCCAAGAAGGCTTAAGTGGGAAGAGGATTTAACCCTTTCTAACTTATTGATGGGAAATGAAAAGTAACTCAGAAATGTAATTTAGGGATGACCTCGCTGGTGGGTGAATATGAAAAACAGCTTTGTTTTCTTTTCTAAAGAAATGCTGGCATGCTTGACTTTAGTGAATCAAGAGAATTGTTTGGCAAATAACAGTGATGGCTTGTGTCCTTGTCAGAACACCTGCTGTATTCTCCCAGCAAACACTGGGGCCATAGTGTTTCTCTTCTAATGACACCTCATCAATCCGCTCCTATCAACTTCCCAGCCATGGAGGTGACTTGGAGTGCTCAGAAGCTATAGAAAATGTCAACGTTTTGGGAGAAAAGGTCAGTCACAGCTTCCCCCCCTTCTCCCCTGCCAAGCCACAGTGGGCCTGCCGTTCATTATCCTAATTAAATCCAGCAGCTGAACATCTTCTTATCTATAGGGGAGGAGAGCAGGGGCATGATGCAATAGGATTGATTTGCATATCCAAAGTTAATTAGTGCAGAGGAGCAGGTGTACAGTAATAATAATTATCACACATGACAATCACCTGTGACCACTTCTCCAAGCCCCTTCCGGGATTCAGCACTGTGATTGCTAGCTGAGGTGTGTGGGGTTTTTTTTGTTTGTTTTTTTTTTTTGCTCCATACCCATCCGGAGCTGTTTATGTCCTTGTGCCTCTGTTCACAAACCTGCTGTGAGTCACTCGACTGTTCCTTATCATGCACGCTATTTTTCTAAAAGCCTTATTCCAAATAAAAAGGGAGGAAGGGGAGTCTTGCTTACACTCTTTGCAATTTCATTTACACAACTTGCAATATGCTTCTGGGGTCTAATTTACAAATTTGTAGAAAATACATGGTTAAAATAAAAACACATCTGAAAATAGAAATTAAAAAATGTTTGGAGTGGTTTTTATATCATTTTGTAGATTTTGTCTTGAGTGTATGTTGGTAAATCAGGCAGCTCTGAGATACACTTATTAGCCAACAAACAAATGAACCAATGATGACTTGATATTTGTCCTGAGCCAGTCCATGCCAGTTTGAACACAACAGTTGGAACTCAGTGGACATGCTCCTAATATCACAGCATGAGGACAATTGAGTAGGATGAGAATTAGTTCACTTATCTCCAATAAGTTTGAAATAAATGTTTTCCTTTTCTTGTTTTTGGATCTGCAGTTTTTCAGGAGTAAACACACTGGATGTTGCATCAGAAGCAAATAATAAAACACAAAGAAATTCAATTCCACTTTGAGGATAGCATCTTTTTGGTGATGTTTCCATCACTCAGAGCTTAGATTAAAATATTCAGGCTCATCCATTTTAACATGCACGCATAGGTATATACATTTTTTTAAAATGTCATTGGAAAACAGAGGACTTTTTTTCAAATTAAAGCAAGAAAGCCACACTACACATGTAATGTGCTTTTACAGAAGTGAATTACTACTGAATCCTACACTCAAATCTAACACTCACACTGTGGAATAATAAGTAGGTAGAGAATATTAAATACAAAAGAATTTTATGGTTAAAGGGGAGGCATTAATGTTAAATTATCTATGAGGCTATATAGCTGTTTAATTTTTTTTTCACTTCCACTTTTGTCTGTTTCACTTTTTATTTGTCAGGCTACACTTTCACCAATCAAGTCAAGTATAACAGGTAGTCCTTCCTTTCACACAGCTTTAATGATAAGTGACAGAATAGGCAAAAGGCACTCAACCGCCTGCAGAATGCATTAAAAATTCAAAACTTTACTTATCAGTCTTTTATTAAAACTTTCTGTAATTGTGTAAAATTATTTCCCCACTGGGTTAGCTTTCAATATGGATTGCAATTATATTTCTGACACAAAAATAATTACAGTTTAAAAAAACTAAAAAAGGGGGAGGAAGTATTTATTTTTTTAAAGGAAAATCTATCCATTTACATCCGTGAAGAGCTACTGTGATGAAAAATTAAGCAATTACTGAGCTAAGGCACCAGTTTGTGGCATTTAGCTCTCAGCTCTGGAGAGCTGGATGAAAACCTAGCCTGAAGAAATTTAAAGGGATTGCGGCTGCTAAGTGTGTGCATTTTTTAGACTTTGCATTTTGTTTTTGGCTGACAAAATATCTTAGAGCAGAATCCTGTAGTATTCACTTTTTGTGCACTAATGTGAACATAATTATTTTATTAGGGCTACATTAATTTTCCTAAGATCCTGCCCCGATCCTGCAAACTAGTGGTACTCCAACAGATCCTGATACAGGATTGGGTCTAAATTAACATTCTTCTCTGATTATGCATGTGTTAAGATCTAAAATGGTCATCCTTCAAACCTTTCCAAATGTCTTAGACAACTAAACAACATGCTTCCAGTATCTGCAATACTCTCTAGATATTCCCTGCACTATATGCAGGGAAGCACAGAGAATACTGTAAATGGATAAGTAACATTATCCATTTACCTAAGGTACAACTGGCAGGTTTGCAAAGGTGATCACTGTACAAAGAATAATGTCATGTTAGACCAGTGGGTTTATCCTCTTAACTTGGTTATAGTCCAAAATCCAGTCCATGTTGGCGTTACTGTATGATAACTGTTTAGTGACCTATGTGAAAGATGGTGGGTTCCATTCAGGTCTTAGTGGAAATGTTTGTATACCAGCTCATATGACATTAATTGGTAGTAGCATTGGTACTGGACATCTTAGCGGAGAGGACAAAGACTGAATAGGCATATAAACTTGATACTCTATAGATCAGAACTCAGCTGAGAGGGCTGTGAACATATATATAAATATAGCAGAGTGAGGATTGATTTGAATGAGGCGAATGCCTCAGGGCTGCCAGAGCAAAGATTTGGTCATCTTCTCATCCTGAGTCATGATGGCAGAGCTTCCTAAAATGGTGTCAGTGCAAACTTCAGGGCTCTTGGAAAGTTGAAGCACCTCATCACTGTTTATGCCTATCACATATTACCTGATGCAGAAGTGATTTGTTTCCTCTTAGCCCTGTTAATGTAAGTTTACAGCTCTGTGTGAAGTGGCACAGGCAAGGTACGTGATGAGATGTAAACAGCAGAAAAAGTGCTTATACTGATGTTTGCAGAAGCAGGTTGAACACCTGTGAGAAGCATGTGCTTCAGGGACACCCACATTTGCAAATTGCTTATGGGTATCTTGGAGATAGCACTTCTCTACTTGTGGAGTGATTAGTTGCCTCTTCAGCATTGGCAAAAGCTTGTAGATTATGAGCTCTGCCTTCACCTGCAGGTGTTGCCATGGCAAGGGACTCTAGAAATTCAGGCAACAACAATAATGACATAAAGGAAAAAAATGAGAGATGAGAAAGAAATGGCAACATGATAAGGCACCAGGAATAACACATCAAGCTGCCTCTTTCACAGTGTGCATGGCCATTGTTTGCTATTGCCTCACTTAATGTTTAGAACCCTCACATGCTGGGAGATAGAAGGATTTTTTAAATGGTCGATCTATCAGTTATTATGCGTATTTCAGTAGTGTGTAGTCATTCTAGTCAGGGCTCGGGGCCCCGTGGAGCGGGGCACTCTACAATATAATGCAAAAGCATATAATGAAAAGATGAGCTCTGTTCCAAAGAGTTTACAATCTAAAGCCCTGATTTAGTAAGCAGTGAAGCATGTGCTTAACTTTAAGCACATAAGTAGTCTAATTGATTTTACATGTGTGAGAGGGTCAAGGCTTAAGTATGGAAGCCTCCGTCTCTCATAGATTTATATGGCTAAAGTCATCACAATTTTGAGTGCTTGCCAAGTTCAAAAATCAAAACAACAAAGTTTCTCTCTCTTCCTTTCCAGCCTACTTGATTATTGTGACAGCCTGTACCCCATGTTCACCCCTTTATAAGTTTATGATCTATTTTGTGCAAAGTATGCCTTGTGAGATATCATTTGGGAAAAATCATAATTTGCTGGACATTGTTGTCCTGATAAAATATGGGTGGCAACACTTTATGTAAAGTTATAAGACTTTACCCTATAACATTGTTATAACATACTCCAAGGTTAGGAAAAGCAGGCCCAAACCAGTTTTTCAGAGACAAAGACATACTGGCCTCCCAGCCAGGTGCTAATGCTTAAGCAGCCATTCTCCAGCAAGGGAAAAGGGGTAAACAAGAAATTGACCTTTCATCACAGACACAGTTCAAACCTCACGTCCACCATGATTCAGAAAGGATGTTTCTAGCACAAGAAATTGAATTACAAAGAGGGGAGGAAAACACTGGGCTTCACTCCTTTTCCTCCCATCTCTCTGCTCATGTCATCAATGACTACATGAAGGACACTGAACTAAGGGGGAGGGGTCCAAGGCTGAAAAGAGACCCAACCTGTGAAATTTATTGCAGCATGTGGTGAGAGAAATACCTTTGCGTTGAATTCTGTTAGTTTGTTAAGTTAGCCATCAGTTTGCATTCTCTCTTTTATTTTTTGTAACCAATCCTAACTTTTATGCCTCATTACTTGTAGTCACTTAAAATCTCTTTCTGTAGTTAATAAACATATTATACTGTTTTATATTAACCAGTGTGTTTGGATTAAAGTGTGTGGGAAGCTCCATTTAGGATAACAAAGCCGGCACATATTTTGCCTTGATGAAATGATGGCCTTTGCATTGTCAAGCAATGTATTGGACAGTACAAAATGCACATTTATGTGTAAAAGTCTGGGACTAGAGAGGTGCTGGTGTTGCCCTGCAGTTTAATTAATGAGTGGCTAGCTAGTAGCATTCAATACCGTGTAACTGGGAGCAAGTTACATGCCGGAGACACTGTTAACTTGTCAGGAATGGCCGTTCTCACAGTAAAGCAGTGTAAAAGGCACCCTAGGTTGGAGAACTCGGGGGGACATAGCTGTTCAGCAGTCCAGATTGTACCCTGGGTGATGTCACAATTATACAGTATGTGTGTGTGCTTGCGTGCATGAGTAACTGAGTGTTGTATACACATGAAATTATTAAGGAAAAGCTAAATCAAAAAGATGAGTTTTGCATTTAATTCTTAAAGTAGAATCCACGGTTGTGCCTATTCTTGTGGGAATGAGTTCTGAGCTGAGGTCCTGCTTCTGTGAACTTTCCTTCTCCTGCATTCCCATACTTCACTCTATTGGTTTAGCATTTTATTGTTCCAGTGGAATATAGCTGCTGTGGGATGGAGATTATCCCTAAGTTAAGTAGGGCCACTCACATGGAGGGCTTTGAATATCAGGACAGAGACCTTGAACTATACTGCGGATTTAGTAGGGAGTCAGTGCAGAAAGTTCATGGCAATCTACATTTCTAAGCACATCAATTTCTGTGTTCTATACATGCTGCAGTAGTCATAGAATATCAGGGTTGGAAGGGAACTCAGGAGGTCATCTCATCCAACCCCCTGCTCAAAGCAGGATCAATCCCCAATTTTTGCCCCAGATCCCTAAATGGCCCCCTCAAGGATTGAACTCACAACCCTAGGATTAGCAAGCCAATGCTCAAACCACTGAGCTATCCCTTCCTGCCACCCTCAGTCTACTTACACTTGATCTTAGCCAAAAGGCTAAGAACTACACTTGATCTTAGCTCCAAGGAACCAAAAAGCAAGCCAAAGGTCATGAATCAACAGGCCACCGAGGCCAGGTGTGCGTATGATAGAATGGTGTGTAATGGTCTGGCCAGTCACAGAGGGAAGAGAAGGCTTTTTGCACAGATCTGTCATTATAATTATTAAAAATAATACAAGGCAAGCATGACACCCTAAATGTGTCCAGGTAGTCTCAAATTTATCTTTGCCTCTCAAAAAGACCAGAGCAAACAAACCAAACACCTAAACAAACAAAAAGTGCAAAAAATGGGATTTCAGGCTTGCTTTTTAATCATCTCTTTTGCAATAAAGATGCGGCACACCAGAGTGTTGGTTCTTTGGTCAGTATCCAATGACTCCAGTGGCTTCTGTCATGTCTTCCCTTAAAAAATAAAATATATTACCCAAAATGAACAACCATTAATGGACCAAATATGCAAATTAGGATTTTCATTGTCAGTGAGTGGGTGTTGTGATGAATTGAGAATATGCCTGTGCAGTTTTTGAATTCTGTGTGAGATTTTGTATCTGCATCAGGCTGAACACTCCATTTTGTGTAACTGTTTGCTTTCTCTGTGGTCTGTTAGCCTCCATATTGGGTTGAGATTCCAAACACTGATGGCAAAAGTAGGGGGTAGTAGACTCAACTACTCAATCACTGGAAGTCTAGTCACTCCAGACAAAAGAGTGTTCCCTGCTGAGAAGAGCTCGTTTAGCAGGAGGAAAGTCCCCTTGGCAACAAAGTCATCTGACAGGGATTTGTGATCATAGAATATCAGGGTTGGAAGGGACCTCAGGAGGTCATCTAGTCCAACCCCCTGCTCAAAGCAGGACCAATCCCCAATTAAATCATCCGAGCTGGGGCTTTGTCAAGCCTGACCTTAAAAACTTCTAAGAAAGGAGAGTCTACCACCTCCCTAGGTAACGTATTCCAGTGTTTCACCACCCTCCTAATGAAAAAGTTTTTCCTAATATCCAACCTAAACCTCCCCCACTGCAACTTGAGACCATTACTCCTTGTCCTGTCCTCTTCTACCACTGAGAATAGTCTAGAACCATCCTCTTTGGAACCACCTCTCAGGTAGTTGAAAGCAGCTATCAAATCCCCCCTCATTCTTCTCTTCTGCAGACTAAACAATCCCAGTTCCCTCAGCCTCTCCTCATAAGTCACGTGTTCCAGACCCCTAATCATTTTTGTTGCCCTTCGCTGGACTCTCTCCAATTTTTCCACATCCTTCTTGTGGTGTGGGGCCCAAAACTGGACACAGTACACCAGATGAGGCCTCACCAATGTCGAATAGAGGGGAATGATCACGTCCCTCGATCTGCTGGCTATGCCCCTACTTATACATCCCAAAATGCCATTGGCCTTCTTGGCAACAAGGGCACACTGCTGACTCATATCCAGCTTCTCGTCCACTGGTCATAAGGGGAAGCTGGTAAAAGGGTTGCTTGACACAGTAGACTGAAGGTTCTAAAAGTGCAGAGGCTGCTCTGTTGGGGAAGGTTTTTCCTCCAGTCCATGACAGAGAAAACACTCGCTATGTAAGAGTCTGCATGAGGTAGGGGACATGCTGCCTGCCTTCTTGGATGCAGATTGTTCCCCAAGGACTCACAAGAGAAGGGTGAGCTAGTGAGGGACATTGCAGTTTCAGATGTTTATTGTTCTGGATGAGCTGTAAATCATGTAAGGCTTAGGATAGAAGTATAAAACAGCATAAAGGTGTTAGCCTGTACAATGTGTGAGTGTTGATTGCTTCACAGCTGCAGTGTGCCCCTGAGAGAATTAGGCTGTAAACTAGAAGCTTCACACTTTTGAGGCAGAGTTCTGGCAGAAGGTGTGGAGAAGGGGAAGCAAGCCCAGGAAATGCACCAAAGGAAAAACTGAAGCTTGTAGCAGCTCTAGGTGCTTGAAAACACTCTGGGGATCCAGAGCACAGAGGCTTGGTTTCCCCTTGCTGCAATCCCCTCACAGTGGGTAGCTATGATGGGGTGTTCACTAGGATTTAAGTGCCACCACTTGGTTGGTAGAGGGACCCAGGCTCACCTCTTCTCTAAGTTCCAACCCACAGCCCCTGCAACCAGCAGCTAAGGTCTTGCTTACCTTGCTGCTCTTTCCCTGGACTGCTTCCTGCATTGTCTCTATCAGGCTCCTTCCCTAACCCTCCTCCAAGGATGTTCTTCCTTCCAAGCCAAGCTCCCTTTTCTCCCTAGCTTCTGAGAGAGTGACTGCAGACCACCTCCATGCAGGCCCCTTCCTACCTTCAGCTACCTGGCTTTATAGAAGCCCTACCTGTTCCTGTCCAGGTGAGCTTCATCCTTTAATTAGTCTTCATTGCTCTCTGGCTCCTCCTCCAGGTGCAGCCTAGGTGATTAACTGGCCCACCTAGCCATCTACCCTCCTTCAGGGGCTGCTGTGGTGTGAACAGCATATCAGAATGACCTTAGTGTGGCTGTTGTAGCTGTTAACTTAGGTTGCTTGCCACTCTATGTTTGAAATCTAACATTCTGTCCTACTTCCAGTGGTGGTAACTGTTTGGTATCCTTATCCTAGCATTTTTTCTGCTCTAGTTTCTTTAATAACTTCAGGGTTACTTGTTTTTGGTTCAAGAAGCTTTTCTGATGTTAGCGCAAAGTTTTGTTTTTTCCTTCTGCCCATAACTTTCTGAACCAGTGATCAGAATAAAGCATTGTGAGGTTTGTTGTGATAGTCTAACAATGCTCAGTCAGTATGATCTCTTGATTCTGTGAATGGCTTCTTTTTTCCTACCAAGTTCCTTGCTATTTGTACTGAATTTTCTGGTAACCCATCAGACTAAGTAAGGGCTTGACATGGTGTGCTTGAACTGACCTAGCAAAAAGAATTGCCAAAATGAGTTACTGATGATTCGTGGACTATCACTAGTTATTAACCCATCTGGAATCCCATTGCGACCACACTGTGATATACAACATGTTATTACATTGCTGCTCAACGTGTTGTGCAACAGTTCAATTAAAAATAAGAATAGTGGCCTGATTCAAAGCACACTGAAGTTAATGGAAAGATTTCCATTGACGTCCGTGGTCTTTGCATTAGGCTCAATATGTGCAGCGGTCCACTAATTGTGGGTAATCTTTTCCATTCAATTTGAATGGAACAGTACCAACTGTGGATCAAGTATAATCGGGAATCTTATGATTTCAATGTTTCTTTTGCATTATGTTTCCTATATTTGTTGTTGCTGATTTCATATCTAGGGAGAAATCCTGATTCCCCTGAATTCATTTGGAGTTTTGCAATTAACATCAATGGAGCCAGGATTTAACTTCTGACCTTCAATGACAGAATTCAGCCTGGCTAAAATAAGACATGTTGGGCTCTTTTCTTATATTTCTTAAGATCCAGATGGACACTGTGAATTATGTTTATAATGTCTGACCTCATGCTGTGTATTATTATGCCATGATGTTCTTTGTACAAAATCATAGAATCATAGAATCATAGAATATCAGGGTTGGAAGGGACCTCAGGAGGTCATCTAGTCCAACCCCTTGCTCAAAGCAGGACCAATCCCCAATTAAATCATCCCAGCCAGGGCTTTGTCAAGCCTGACCTTAAAAACTTCTAAGGAAGGAGATTCTACCACCTCCCTAGGTAATGCGTTCCAGTGTTTCACCACCTTCCTAGTGAAGAAGTTTTTCCTAATATCCAACCTAAACCTCCCCCACTGCAACTTGAGACCATTACTCCTTGTCCTGTCCTCTTCTACCACTGAGAATAGTCTAGAACCATCCTCTCTGGAACCACCTCTCAGGTAGTTGAAAGCAGCTATCAAATCCCCCCTCATTCTTCTCTTCTGCAGACTAAACAATCCCAGCTCCCTCAGCCTCTCCTCATAAGTCATGTGTTCCAGACCCCTAATCATTTTTGTTGCCCTTCGCTGGACTCTCTCCAATTTATCCACATCCTTCTTGTAGTGTGGGGCCGAAAACTGGACACAGTACTCCAGATGAGGCCTCACCAATGTCGAATAGAGGGGGACGATCACGTCCCTTGATCTGCTCGCTATGCCCTTACTTATACATCTCAAAATGCCATTGGCCTTCTTGGCAACAAGGGCACACTGCTGACTCATATCCAGCTTCTCGTCCACTGTCACCCCTAGGTCCTTTTCCACAGAACTGCTGCCTAGCCATTTGGTCCCTAGTCTGTAGCTGTGCATTGGGTTCTTCCGTCCTAAGTGCAGGACCCTGCACTTATCCTTATTGAACCTCATCAGATTTCTTTTGGCCCAATCCTCCAATTTGTCTAGGTCCCTCTGTATCCTATCCCTGCCCTCCAGCGTATCAACCACTCCTCCCAGTTTAGTATCATCCGCAAATTTGCTGAGAGTGCAATCCACACCATCCTCCAGATCATTTATGAAGATATTGAACAAAACCGGCCCCAGGACCGACCCCTGGGGCACTCCACTTGACACCGGCTGCCAACTAGACATGCAGCCATTGATCACTACCCGTTGAGCCCGACAATCTAGCCAACTTTCTACCCACCTTATAGTGCATTCATCCAGCCCGTACTTCTTTAACTTGCTGACAAGAATACTGTGGGAGACAGTGTCAAAAGCTTTGCTAAAGTCAAGAAACAATACATCCACTGCTTTCCCTTCATCCACAGAACCAGTAATCTCATCATAGAAGGTGATTAGATTAGTCAGGCATGACCTTCCCTTGGTGAATCCATGCTGACTGTTCCTGACCTCTTTCCTCTCATGTAAGTGCTTCAGGATTGATTCCTTGAGGACCTGCTCCATGATTTTTCCGGGGACTGAAGTGAGGCTGACTGACCTGTAGTTCCCAGGATCCTCCTTCTTCCCTTTTTTAAAGATTGGCACTACATTAGCCTTTTTCCAGTCATCTGGGATTTCCCCCATTCGCCACGAGTTTTCCAAGATAATGGCCAATGGCTCTGCAATCACAGCCGCCAATTCCTTTAGCACTCTCGGATGCAACTCGTCCCATGGATTTGTGCACGTCCAGATTTTCTAAATAGTACCTAACCACCTCTTTCTCCACAGAAGGCTGGCCATCTACTCCCCATGTTGTGATGCCCAGCGCAGCAGTCTGGGAGCTGTCCTTGTTAGTGAGGACAGAGGCAAAAAAAGCATTGAGCACATTAGCTTTTTCCACATCCTCTGTCACTAGGTTGCCTCCCTCATTCAGTAAGGGGCCCACACTTTCCTTGGCTTTCTTCTTGTTGCCAACATACCTGAAGAAATCCTTCTTGTTACTCTTGACATCTCTTGCGAGCTGCAGCTCCAGGTGCGATTTGGCCCTCCTGATTTCATTCCTACATGCCCGAGCAATATTTTTATACTCTTCCCTGGTCATATGTCCAAACTTCCACTTCTTGTGAGCTTCTTTTTTATGTTTAAGATCCGCTAGGATTTCACCGTTAAGCCAAGCTGGTCGCCTGCAATATTTACTATTCTTTACTATTCTACTATTATAATCCCTTTATATGTAGCAATTCATCTGCATAGTGTCAATAAGTTTTTGTACTTTAAGGTGTGTGGGTTTTTTCTGTCGGTCATTCTCTAGAATTACTCTCTCAAGTCTTGTAAGCTTGAGTCACTTTGTGTTTCTTGTCTGAGTTTGTCACATTTTGTTACAGAAATTGGCAGTACTTGACTCATATTTACTTCATGCTCCTCTTCCTTGCAGCTCCTTGCTTTTACTACTTCAAAATTCTCTTAAAAGCAAACCCACTATAATAAACTCCTTACTAGGCTTGTATTTCTTATTTAATCAGTAGTTTTGCAATTTCTTGATCATTTTCTGAAGTCTGGGCATGGCTTTATACAATGGTTTCTATAATATGGCTTCAAAAGTTTGATAGACTGATTCTACCTTGACCAGTTTTGGCCCAGAGACATATTAATGGAACAGCTCACAACCATAAAAATTGCTAGTATGTCTTATTTATTCTGAGCATAGTTCTGTTTAGTTGTAGTCTGAGCTCTGGAAGCATGTACTGCTGGGCACTCATCCTGTAGAAGTTCTGCCCTCATGCCACGTGATCTGGCATCAACTGAGATCTTAAGCTGTTTGTTAAATTAAAATTATTTAGGTCGATAAAATAATAATGATATACCAGTGGTTTTTGCCAGATGGGCTTATTTTGTACCTGCTATTTGAAACAAAAAGTTTTCTCTTTTAACATAGGGCAGTCTAGTAATCTTTCTGTATATGTTTACAGATTACATTAAAATCCACTCCAGTATCTATTTTGAAATTCACTTTTTGTTAATTTATTTTTAATGTCACAAACTAACAGATTGTAAATCTACTTTCTAAATATATTTAGAGGCCCACAAAAAGAGGTCTTTTTCATCATTATCAAACTTTGTTCTTCACCTGTATGTTTATGTATATATTTTATTTTGATATTTCTTTACAATTTATGCAGTGACTCGAGAGGGACACTTTTTCAGTGTGGCTGATTTTATCACCTGTATTGTGCCTTACCCTCCAGCCTGGCTATCTTTACATTATTTCATGATTGCCTCTTCATTTTTTGCAGACAAATCGGATTCTCTGCCATTTGCTTACCCTTGCATTCATTCTGCCTGCCTTGGTATGCTTTTTTAATTAGATGCACTTCTGTTCTTTCATTCTTTGTTAACCCTTTCATTTGGGAAGCAGTTTTCATCAGCCCTGAAAATATCCACTGTTCTTTGCAAAGTCAAGTCTATTTCCCTCAATAACCTTGGTTTCACCTGGCTATCAGTTATACCAGAAATAATTCAGCCTCTAATTAGTCCATCTGTTAACTATTCAAGTACACATGACTTTGCTTTATTATGTGGGACTGTAACATAAGGGTCAGGCATTTGCCTGAAAGCTATTTTTTGGTAAGGAAAATGTGCCTTTGTGCATACGACATTCTTGTGTTGCCATCATGCTCACAGTAGAATATATCACAGATTCCAAAGTGTATGGTCTGTACTATGTAGCAGGGCGAGGATTTTATCCTCTCTGATATCTCTGCAATGCCATTTGCTTCCAGGAACATTTGGAAGCTCTGCAGCCACCTCCTCTCCTATCTGCCAGGTTCTCTCTCAGACTGGGAGATTTAGGTTGCTCTATTTTTGTGAAAAAACATAGTTAACTTCTAACACCATGTAATAAGGGTTGGACACAGGAGTGCTTGCCTTAATTTCCTGGCTCCAATCAGATGACATGGGCCAGGATTGCAAAATGTTGCATCCCTATCACATGGCAGGAATCAGCATCCACTGACTCACTTTTAAACTTTTCTGAGTCCTCAGTACACAACACCTGACTTAACCTCTAGGAGGATTAAGACCCTTTCAACCATTCACGAATGGCATGATCAAAGATAGTTAAACTTTACTGATGGTGAACAGTGCTGTGAGAAGTACTCAAGTTTCCAAATGAGTTTTCAGCAGACTTTGAAATCTTTGGTTTCAATTGCACATATGTTTACAAGGATTCACAAAGGTTCAGCTTAATTTGACTAAGAAGTTCATCCATATGTTTGACTGCCACAATCTTTATTATGAGACCAAAACAAAACTACAACACTCAGTTTAAAAAAAAACATGACTATCCAGAGTCAGCAGAAATATCTATGATGTCTTGCAAGGTTTAATTTTCATGGGCTGAAAGTGAACTTGAAATCAGTTGAGGTTCATATCGTTTCTTGCTTTTTTTGGAAAGTTTCACCTAGCTCAACTAGTTACAGCCCATTTGCTAAAAATCTGAATTGGATCTTTTGAGTTTGATTTGTCTAAATCCATTAATATAAATTTAGTAGGTTCTGAACCCATCCACCTCAAGCTGGAGAGTCTATAGCACTGGATTTATAATTTGTTCCTTGATTATATTCTCTACATTGAATTTACTGAGATAAGTTGAATGTTATCGTATTTTGATATGGTCATCTTACAATCTACCCTAGAGATCATATTAAATAGCATGTTGACATTATTGCAAAGTGCCTCTCTTCCTTCTATATCTTATATTAAAGTTCTTTGAATGGGACAAAAAAGAATAAATGCCAAAGCCTCTACCACCTAATTAAAATGATTTTGTGCCAGGTGCTTTTGTTGGGCAGGATCCACACATAATATAATTTTAATCCTGTTTATATACACCCATGGGACAGATTTGAGATCAGCATTGCCATTTAAGTGAGGTTAATCAAGGATACTGTATGCAGCTTTTATTTCTCTATTGTATGTGAAAGGTGACTACAGCTGATGGGATACCGACTGGCCGTTCACTTTGAAAACCACTACTTTCTTGTTAACAGAGTGTCTGATCATTAACCTAACCTCAGCCCCAATGACTCTTTCTGCCTAGTCCTTGGAATTGTACAGCTGTTGTTATTCACAGAGGAGCTTATAGTTATGAACTGGGCTATACTGGCAATGGATACATGATTCTACAGAAGGGGAAAAACAAATGGAAAATAAATACACCTCCCCTAAAAACAAACACGATTTTTTCACATTCTTGGTGGAGTTTATGTGTATATATAAAAGACATTAAAGCAAAATGAAAAAGACCCTCATAAAAATCCCTCTTGAAAAGTATTGTTGCTGACAGCCGTGACCTCTGTGAGTCTGCATGTTTACCCATAATTCATAATTAACAAAGACATTAGAACTGCCATTGGAGGTTTCTGGGCTTTATTTCTTTCTAACTGGGCAGTACTAATGCTGGAAGTGGTCCCAATTCAGTGATTTAACATTTCAGGAAATCTTGGAGAGGCAGCAGAAGCCTCCTTATATAGTTCATACTCTGGGACTTTAGTTACATAGATATGGCTGAGATAATTATTCAGCTCTTGTTATTGCTGTAGTTCTGCACCTGATCCCTGAGCCATTAGAGCACTCTGCAGGTTATTACAACTATCAAACATCAAGGTCTCTTTTCTAGTCTCTTGACTATGTGGTTATCATTTTGCTTCTTTTAAATCCTCCATCTGCATAAAAAGCATCTATGCTCTAACTTGGAGATCTTCTAATGCTTTTTTTTATGGTTCCCCAAATGAAGCCCTTTTCTTACCAGCACATTAACATAAAAATATAAACTTAGAGATTCTTCTCTTGTGTTGTTTTTATATTCTATCTCTTGCTTGATTTTCTCTTGGAGGCAATGTGCACCTACACTTTAATTTGTTCAGAGTGAGTGGAGAGAGGTGGGCTATTCAGAGCTGTGAAAAACCTCAAATCCTCCCCAGGATAATATAATTTGTGATGATGGGATAAGATTGTGCCAATTTTTAACCTTCTACTTAGCTGACATACCACCTTGCTTTATATAAATTTCTACATTATTGCCATTTCTTAAGATGGACAAAATCAGTGAATCAGAGAAAAGTGGAATGGCAGCTTTAAATAGGGCTTTGCGTTTAGCTATATTTAAAGATTCATTACATTAAAACCTCTGCACCAAGGTGAGAACCCTTTCTTAGAGTTTAACAGAAGGAAGCCTGTTTGTTGACACTTATAATTCTTTTTTGCTTGTGAAAATATAGTTCTATAATCAGTTTGCTTCTATTACTGAGCTTCAGAGATAAACCATAAGATGATCAAAAACATTAAGCTCTGAATATCCTGGGCACTGTGTCAGCTATCTGGGGGCAGCCATTCACTCATGATGATATATAAAATATATTATAAATTAAGAGTCTTAAAGGAGACCTCTGTGAATTGCTGCTTAAGCGAAGGCAAGTAGCTAATATTCCTGTATGCATTAGAGAGTCTAGCTTCCTGAAATTTGTGTTTTATGTTATATCAACAAAGCACCTGCAACAGACATCCCATCAGCATGCAAACTGATGAGACATCTAATCCATCCAGAGTCGGGGGCAGTCACAAACAGTACGGTAGAAGTAGGAGACATATGGTTACCATACTTAATATTGCTTTACTGTTGTTCCTACAACATATTCCCCTAAATGGTCATTGAAATTATTGGTAAATTAGAAGATGTGAAACACAACTGAAAAGAAAACCTTATATATACTTTTTTAAAATAAATTGGAGATATAATTTAACAGACATACTGTATGTATAATAGATGTTTCACGATTTTTAAAATGATAGATACAAATGGAGTGCTTCAAGCAGGCAGTAAGTAATTTTATCTAAAGAAAGCATCGGGTAATTATATACTTTAACTTATGCTTTACTTAATCTTCATTTAAGGGAAACATTTCCTTTTCGTGGCCTTGTGTAAAGATCAGTAGTTTTTCTCCAACTCTCTATAAAAATCTTCATTTAAGCAGCAAAAATGAAAGCATGAAGTTTTAAAAAATATATCAGCTTCTCAAGTCTCCCATTTCGGTCTATGCTGTATATTGTGCTAATCTAACAGAAAAGTAAAAAGAATCTAATGATGAGTTCTTTAGGAGCCTGAATCTTCTCTCACATGACAGTAAATCATGATTAAGGTCAATAAAGTTGCTCCACGGTTAAAACCCAGAACAAATGAAAGGAATATAACACCCTAAGATTTTAATCTGGGCAGTAGAGCTAGTTTAAAAATGCAGGAAAAAACAGATTTTTTGTGTCCTCTAGAAATTGGTTGAAAACCATAAATAAATAAACATATATATATAAAAGATTACAAAAAATAGAGAAAATTTGAATTTTTTCAACCCCCTCTACTGGCCAATCTTAAAATTCTTTTAACATCAGGGAAAATATATCTGAAGGGCCAAATTCTTCACATACAGAAGTCCCATGGACTTTAATCCACGTCCATCTTTCGGGATAGTCTTTCAATCTCAGTAAATATTTTAAAAAGTCCACTACTCTGTTGCGAAGATTTTTTTAAAATGGTTAAAACACTAGTCACTATTAATGTAGGACCTACACAAAGAGCGTTTTGTGTGTTTGTTTTGGGGCTCCCTCCACTGTAAATAGTGAACATTAATCTCAGTGCATGTTAAATTCTTTCTTTCGTTTCTTTTTAGCACAATGTGATTGGTTTTCTTAAAGATAATTCTAATTAGTGAATATTATCATAACACATTAGATGAGATAGAGAAGAAGGGGAAGGGAACATCACATCAAGGACAAGCACTATCACAGGAAAAATACAAAATGTATTATTTATACATAAATTTCAAACTCATTGAGAAACACCATGTGTTTGCAGCCTATAGCCCCGCTCCTGCAATCTGATACATAAGGGCAAACCCATGTGCTTATAAAACGTCTCACTGGAGTCAATTGGGCTTCACATGGGCACAGGAAATCACTGTCATGTATCACATTGCAGGTTCAGGGCCTAACATTCATTAACCCATCTTTCTCCCAATAATAATAATTAATAAATAGATTTTGTAACCATTAGCTTATAACTGCTTAGGAATGTGAAACAGGTCACTGGTTTTTCACTTTTAATTTTGCAGATGAATAATAACAAATAAACAGAGCCATTTATGAGAATCGTCATAATAAGACATAGCATGGGAAAGAAGTAGAAATGGTTAATTATGTATTCACAATATACTTTCAAATGGAACTATGTAAACATGAACTAGGTACCTTTCAGTTTATGCTGGCAGAGTCTACATGGGGCAGTTAGAGTGCAGCATCTTAAAGGGCTCAACAATTCACATCCCTGTAACCCAGACTGCGGCGCCATATAGATGAGCCCTTAGGTAGATAATTCACACTGACAAGAAAAATGTTGGCATCAATGTTTTATGGGGCTACAACCGTTCTTGCTCCAAACTCTCACCAGCTTTCTTGTGAGTTGTGTGAATGTGCTGTCTGTAAACTATAATATTTTAAAATCTTGCATTAAAGATGGTATTCACTTGCCAGTCTGGAAGCTCTTCAGGAGCCCAATCCTGTTAATAGTTTCACTGATGAGTAACTTTACTTGTGTGAGTAATGCCTTGGAAGACAAAAGGGCTACTCACATGAGCAAAATTACTGATGTGTGTAAAAATTTGCAGGATCAGACTCCAAAGGGGCTGCTGTGGCCTATTGAGCAGGTGCTGAACAATGCATACTAAAGTAGTGCAACATCTAGGGATATGTATTTATCTTTACATGACAGATAGCAATAGCTCTGCATTTTGGTCTGTTTTATATTTGGCTAGATTCAGCCCTGGTTTACATCATCTGCTGCTGGGGTGAAGCAGGGTGTGAGGCTGACCGTGGTGGAAATTCTTCCAAGGGTGGGAGGGGAGTGCTCAGTGGCAGGGGAAGGGGGTTCAGAAAGAGATCAGCACTACGCAGGGCAGGAGTGGGACATGGGTGGCTGGGATAATGGACTGAGTCTCTATATGTCCCCCTCTGCATATTCCCTTCTTCCAGGAGTTGTTTTTTAGGAAGCCCCAAACACAAACTATAGCTACCCACCCCTGAGAGAGAGCAACACTGCCTGCCTTCCTCTGAGAGCATATGTCCAATCGAAGTGCAGTCCTCCTGCCTTGCAGAAGGGAGTACAATTTACATCTTCCTCCAGCAACCACAGTGAATTGGGTCCTAAAATATTTTCTTGTCCTTCCTTTTTCAGTTTTCATTAAATAATACAATGCAAGTCCCCCTCCCCCGCAACCCTCCCAGAAAACTACTCACTTTTAAAGTAGTGATAAGGCTTTACCACAAGGCACCATGAGCAAGAGAATCTGGAGTATTCTGAAATATACTGGTGTGCACAGCATGTGGGTGAGATCAAATTCATCCTGGCCTTTAACCTGCCCCACTGCAACTAGGTATTGCAGCAAATATGTTATGTAAACTCACCCACTGCTCAGAGACCTCTCCAGTAACTAGACAGATGAGATATCTTATGGCTAGAGTTTTGGTTTTAACTCTTCATTTCTTTGTTTTTGTTGATTTGCACCACAATTATACTTCAATGTCCATTGTTTTTTTTCAAAATTAAAAAGAAGTCTGAAGCAGATGGACTGAATTATTATCACCAATACATTTCTTTTTTAAACATTGGAGTAACTTTTATAAAAGAGCCTTATAATGAGGGCAGGTTGTATATCTGATTCTTGCACATTTTATAGTCTACAGATAATGTTAAAGTCTCTCTTAGGATTTAGATTCTCTATTTCATATCACCTGCACGCCATCCATATTTAGCCATGAGATGATATATCCTTTCTCATTCCAAAAGCATTGATCTCAGTCTCCTCCTTTGGTTTTTTTAAAATAAATCTTAGTGAAGCAATATAACATTTCAGGTCAGTCCTGTAGGGCCACTCTGGTCTTATTGTAACGGCTGCTGCAGAGCATGGAAACTTGCTGGCACAGAATTGCAAAGTGACTGCAGGGGCTGGATGACTTCCAGTCAGCAATGAACCACAGCCAAGAAATGCCAATATGGATAATGCAAACAAGAGAGATTTGGGGCACATTTCGATTTAACCATCTGATTTAATTGACAGAATAAATGCACCTGTCATTGGGTAATATTCTTGTGATTAGTTTTGGCTGTGATGATGAGATGATGTTAAAAGAATGTCAGAACAACCTGTCCTGGGACTTCTACAGACAGTTTCAAGCTAAGGAAGGTCAGTTTTCAATGAGTTAAAAGATACAGGATTATTCTCTTTTTCATGTGATGGTCTTTTACTGAGACAGTGAACAATTTATCTTGCATTTTCCCTCTACAGCCATCCTTATCCACGAGTCAAAACAAACTGAGAATACAAAACAAACTGAGTAAAGCTGTAACTTCCTCATATATGAGCCTTGTTGAAGGCATCCTTCATTTGGGAAAAGTCCTATTCATGAGGTCTCAATTCCCACCTGCACACACTATCATTTAAGAATGGAGACTCTTGCAGAAATGATGTGAGAATCTTCAAAATACCCTGGAGGTCTATGGGTCTTCCAGAGTGTCCTTCATATTTTAAACAGCAGGTGAATAGGACTCAGTGTAAGGAGCTGAGATTCTGACTCCCCAGAACTGGGGCAGGAGCTATCCTCAAGTTGAGAGACGGATGAAGCTTTGAAAGGGGTAGGCAGGGGTGGGGTTATTAAGTTAGGAATTAATGTTTACTATTGTGTTTTATGTTACAGTGGTGCCTATATATAAATATAAAGGGAAAGATAACAACTTTCCAGTATACAGTACTATAAAATCCCTCCTGGCCAGAGACACAAAATCCTTTTACTTGTAAAGGGCTAAGAAGCTCAAGTAACCTGTCTGGCACCTGACCAAAAGGACCAATAAGGGGACAAAATACTTTCAAATCTGGGAGCGGGGGGAAGGTTTTGGTCTGTCTGTTCTGTGTTCTTGCCGGACACAGATCAAGGAAGCAAGCAATCCAGCTCCATTAGAATGAGTAAGTATTAGCAAGGGGATGCTTTAGCTTATTTTTGTTTTGGCTTGTGATTTTCTCTGTGCTGGGTTTCTTTTTGTAACTTTAAAGTTTGGCCCAGAGGGAAATCCTTTGTGTTTTTGAATCTGATTGCCCTGTAAGATTATCTTCCATTCTAATTTTACAGAGGTGCTTCTTTTACCTTTTTTCTTAAAATTAAGTTCTGTTTATTTTAGAATCTGATTGGGTGTATTTTAGTGTTCTAAAAAACCCCAAGGTTGGTCTGTGCTCATCTTGTTTATTCTCAAGCCTCCCCAGGAAAGGGGGTGTGAGAGCTTGGGGGAATATTAGGAGGGAGTAGGAACTCCAAGTGGTCCTTTCCCTGAGTTTGTCTAAATCACTTGGTGGTGACAGCATTACCTAATCCGAGGTACAAGGAAGGATTTATGCCTTCGGGAGTTTTTAACCTAAGCTGGTAGAAATAAGATTGGGGGTCTCTCATGCGGGTCCCCACATCTGTACCCTAGAGTTCAGAGTGGAGAGAGAACCCTGACACACCGCAACTGGGATTGAGGCCCTATTGTGCTAGGCACTGTACAGACACATTGTGAAAGAAAGTCTCTGCCCTGAAGAGGTTACATTCTAAATAGAGAAGACAAAGAAAGGATGATTATCCCTATTTTACAGATGGGGAACTGAGGTACAGAAAGATTAAAGTCCAGATCCTTAACAGTATTTAATGGCCTTATTGATTTTAATGGGAGTTAGATGCCTAAATACCTTTTAAGGCTCTGACCCTAAGTGACTTGTCCAAAATTACTCAGGAGATCTATGGTAGAGCAGGGAATTAAACCCACATCTTTTCAGTCCCAGCCACAAGACCATCTATCCTAATACCAACTATTTATTATTCTAACTTTTTCATCTTTTGTAATATATGCATTTCTTGACTTCTTCAAAAGATGGAGATGGGCTGGTTTCTTTGAAAAGTGGATTTTAGTGCTTTGTGAAGGGTGTCTGAATGACAGTGCTGGACACTGAAGACTTGAATATATCCTTAGATCAGTTACATGAGTGCTGTAAATGCAACCTACCCAAACTGTTCTGCTCATGTGAACTAATGCTCACTTGGGAGGCCCCATGTGTTGGGTAATAGGGGAGTTCAGTCTCCCTGCTTTATGCAATTCTTACATTCTCTGATGAGAAGGCTAATAATCCAGTGCCAAATAGTGCTTTTGACTTAAAAAGCAACATTGTTCATAGTTAATTTTCTCAAATATAGCACAGTTTTTGTGGTGATGGCACTTTATAACTATAAGAGGTGATACATAAACTAGAACTGAATCCAGGTCACTTTCCCATAGGCTGGGTTGTCCAGCCAAACTGGATTAAAATGTAGTAAAATCTTATTTTTGATACTAAAGTAAGCAGTTTGACTGGAATTAAGCAGAAAGAGTGAAATTCACCGCCTTCGCAAGGTGCCTGCAAAAGTCCCACTTGAACCCTATTTTGAAGGCTTAAATGGGGTTCAAGTATTGCATGGGCTTAGTGCAGGCCCTCTGAACAAGAATGAATTTCACTCTCAGAACAGAGATTCTCTACAAGATCTTAGAAGATGCCATTTTTTTCGTAGTCACTTTTCTAAGCATAACTGCACTTTAACCTCCAGATGTCACTGAATCGTTCAGATATCACTGAACACTCCTGGCACTTGTGGTTAACAATGAAATAGTGGGGTTACCCACAAATACTTACCCCATTTAAGTGAGTATTTTGATTCTGACCCATTTCTAATTTACACTCCATATACAGAAACAGTTAATCACCAAGCGTTGGAGAATGCCCTCAATTTGCTGATGTCAGTGGGAATTCTGTGCGTGGGTAGGTAAAGGGCAGCAGGTCCATGGTGTCAAAGTAATAAAATCCAAACTGAAAAAAATTGTTTACTGTAATGTAAATGTATACTGTAAAAAGGGAGATGATTTCAGCCCAGATTAGGAGTAATTGTTACATTTTTTAGGGCCCATTCCTGTTCCCATTGAATCTGATGAGGAAACTATTTATTTATACAAACCTCTGATGCCAATATATTATTTTTGCCAGAAATCTTTTATATTTAGTTGTTACTAGTAATATTCAAATATAGCCGAAGCTCTCATTTTGGGGAAGTCTGTGTAAATCATCTGTGACAGGATCCCTAGGGTACATAACCTGGAACTGTGGAACCCCTCTGCCCCCTTAACTTTACTGTCTGGGCTGTCTCTTATGCTAGTGACAGGCTTTGCTAGTGACAGGCAGCAAACCTCTCCAGCTGCTGTGATCACTCAGTCAACAACATGCGGAGGTATACCTAGCTAAATTGCATGAATGTTCTCTAAGCCACTCAGGAACTGTGCAGAGGGAGACACCAGCAAATCCCCCCAGCACCCAGTCTTGCACCCCAGAAATGTACCATTTTACACTGCTCAAGACCTTCTCTTGAATACTGCAAGCTCATTAATTAGTTCACCATTTTGTCAAAGGATAGTTACTCCTGAGAGAATTCTGTGCCACTGCACATGTGCAGAATTCATGTCTGATGCAGAATTTTTTTTCTGTGCAGAAAATACATTCTGCCAGGAAGTGCTGAAGTTCCGCCTTTCACTCACTAGAGATTGCTGTGGTGCCAGAACAACCAGCAGTCGACTGACTGACAGTAACAGCCAGCAGCTGGCTGCATTCATCACAGCACCCTGACCACAGAACCAGGTAAGGAGGCACAGGATATGGGGGGGCAGAGAAAGTGGGAAACACAGGGCTGCAGGGGGTCACAAGGGCTAGTGAGGGGACAGACTGGGGTCTGAGCTCAGGAGCTAGTGGGGTGACAACACTGAGCCAGGTGCTGAATGAGAGGGGGGATGCAAGGCCACATGGGGATGTGAGGGCATATGGGCTGCATGGCCACATGGGGACAGGAATAGGGGATGCAGCGCCACATGGGGATGGGGCAGATGTGCCTGACTGAATGGGAGAGGCTAAGGGTCAGTCAGGGTCTGCATGGGGGAGGCTTCTCAACTCCCTCCACCTCCATCAACAATCCCTCCCTCCACCCCAAAAACACTTTTCCATACTTCTCCCACCTATACCCAACAACCCTCTAGGTTCACTCCCAGGCTTCTTCCCTCTCTTTCATTACCCCTGACTCCCCCAAGCCTTTGCACTGCTTCTGAGGTGCAGTTTAAAATATGGTTCTGTATTGTAGTTTAATGAATTACTCAAAGTACTGTATTAATTTGTCTAGTAAGGAATCTATTTGTCAAAAAAAATTCCTGAATCTTTGTTTTTTTGTCTGTATGGTTACAGACATACTTGCTGACAGGTATTTTGAAATTAATTACCAAAATAATTGAAATTGGTGTGATTATATTGTGTTATTTTGATAAATAAAAATGCAGATTTTTGCAGAATTTTAAAACATTGTGCTCAGAATTTTAAAAAAAATTTGGTGCAAAATTCCCCCAGGAGTAGGTAATGGACATACACCAGGCTTTGTAATCTGAGCAGATTCAGCAAGCAGTTTAGACAAACTCATTGGTAAAGATAAAACATTAAAATAAGTTTATTGACTACAGAAAGATAGATTTTAAGTGATTATAAGTGGTAGGCCTAAAGGTCAGAAATAATTACCCAAGAAATAAAAGTAAACACGCATTCTAAGTCATAAACTTTATCAGACTCAGTAAGATTTGAATCAAACAGCTTTTCTCACCCCACTGGATGTCGCAGGCATGTTACAATTCTTAATACACAGGCTAAATTTCTGACTCTGCCTGGGACCAATCTCCTCAGTTTTTCTTCCCAGCATTCTTGTTGCCTTCAGAGTAGGTAGGGATGGAGAGAGGTGGTCTCATGATGCCACTGTCCCTTATTTCATACTCCCAGTTCCTGTCCTAGGAAAGATATTGGCCTAGACATGTCCTGGTGGGTCATGAGTCACAGAGTTGAGCAATTCCCATTGTATGATGCCTGCGCAACAGTCTCTTATTGAATTGTAAACCTCCAATTTACAATTCCCCTGCTGGTCAATGGCTGGTGATGGTTGTTCAATGCCCACCTGCATGTGGGTCACTTTGTTGCCACTTGAGAATTAGCAGTAGGCAACTCCCAGACTCACAACATATTTCAACAATATAATAAAATCTCCTAACTTTATACACAATAGTGATATGCATATTTTGACAGAACAGTGAGTTTCAGCAGATCATGACTTTCATATGTTACCTTACAAGGTATGTTTTGTATGAAATATCACAAACATATAAGCAATGATGAATATGGGGTTACAAGGTGCTATTTTGAGGTACAGTGTATCACACTCTCATTTTCTATGACACTACCTCCCATGATACCCACTTTCCGCATGTCATGGGGACTATAAATCTCTAAGTGACAATTTTTTGATACTCTAATTTACATTGGGTTGAGCCATACTCCAGGAATGTGCCCATTGAGAGTATAAGAAACAGGCCCTTTTTCTTCCTCAAAATAGTTCTCAGATGTAAACCGGGGCATTTTATTTACCAATAACAAAATAAAAAGCAGTATAAGAGAGAAATCATAGGAGAAACATTACAGAACAATCATACAAGTACAACAAATGTGTGTGGGCAAGCATACAAGAGGAGAAGAGAAGAAACCAGAAACAAATATTTGACCTATTTCTGTATCAAAGGAAGACTGGCCATTTCTCATTATTCACTGATGGACCTTGAAAAGAATGATATTCAGGACATCCATGAAAAAAAATGCTGGAGAGCTACCTATAGAAATGTAGTTAGAAAAACCAACAAACTAACCCAAATGGGCTTCACAGCTGGGAAAAAAGTCTGTTAGATAACAGGTGATGGTTACATAGCTTTGGGTCTGGAGCCAACATTTCAATAGATGCATTCAGTAAATAAAATATGGATAGTTTTCCCCTCCTTTCTCCATCTAGTTATTGGCATTCTAGACATAAAAATAAATGCATCATTTTGAAGAATGCCTGGAAAAGGATCTCTCCTCCTGCCACCCCCTGTCCTATACTAGCTGTCTGGAAACTAACTAATCCTCAGGTGTATGTACCTGAGGGATTGGCAATTGTCTTAGCATTTCAGTTGGGCTCCATTAGAGCACATACCATGGAGTGATTATGGGTGATGGGAGGTGGGGCAGGAAGAATGAGTCCTGCATCATATTCCCTTCCTGGAATCCCCTCTTCTCTCCCCACATGACACATGCTATTGGTTCTGGGCCCATCCCTCAGTCAGCAGAGTAAGGAAAATCAGGATGTTAGCCCAGTGGACAGGAAGAACTGGTGTTGAGCTGTCAGGGAGGAGCATAATTGGGATGGAGCCAGCAGCTGATAGGAAGTAGTCAGGTACCTGTTGGCTTGCTTGGAGATGAGCATTGTCTGTCTACAGTCAGTGGTTGGGGGAGGCTTTGGGTAGACTAGGGAAATCGAAAGAATCTTTTTGTTCTTAAGGGGGGGTAAAAGAGGGAGTATAAATTGGGAAAGGTTGAGCTCTGGGAAAGGAAAGGAAAAAACAAATTAAAAATGCGTTTACTTCTCTCTAGTCTCAAAGTAAAGAGCAATAAAACCAAATATATTCATCTTTAGTTCCCCAAGAAGCATATTAAAGTGTGGAGTAAGTGGGCACAAATCCCTCTGAAGTTAACAGGCAACATGCCTGCTTTGCAGAACTGACTTTGACTCTAAGTCTTAATATTATTGAACTTTTACTCAGTGACAAAAAATAACCTCCTAGTTCTCATACAGCTGTCCCATTGCATCATTAAATCTCACAGGAAACACAAACACATGTTGCATGAGATTTATCAATGAAAATATTGTCTTACATTTTCAGTGTATGCACAGCCCATTATAAAACTCAGTGGTGCATGGTCAGAAGCAAAATGTATTACAGCAGATATCAGTAGATAACTATTTATAATTAATCCTGTAGGAATAGCAATTCTAAAACTAAGAAACATCTAAACCAAGTTAGTGGAGGATGAAAATGCTTGTTTCCATGGAAATGTAAAGTTCTGGTTTGGTCATTTCAGGGTCAGCCTTCAGTCAAACAGTGCTCCCCATGAGCCAAAATTCATTGCCCATCAAACAATAACTAAGTGGGGATTGGTATTCACCTATAATTCTAGCGGGCTGCCTAGTTTTCAGTATCTTGAGTAAACACCACTTGGTTTGCCTTGAATCAATGTATGAGTATAGCGCAGCTTTTACTTGGTACCTCTAGTCAGCAAAAGACCATAGGGTATCCCACACACTCTTGCTCACACATTACCTGGGGAGTGCATGCCAAGGACATTTCAGCAGCATGTGTAGTGATTTTATAATCTGCATCCATCAAAGGCAGAACCTTTAATTTCCTTAGTCTTCACATCATCAGTTGGTGCATTTCTACCTTGTCTCCTGTGAGCACTCTCTGCAACTGGTAGGGCAAGAAAAATGGTCTGAAGTGAATTCATAGGTCATCTACCTGAGAACTGACTCCATAGTCAAATCCCCTTTCCTCAACTGAAAAGAGTACATTGCAGTAATAAAAATACTGGTCATCTGCTTGTGACTCTGTTATGGCCACCTGTACCTCTGTCCCTTCTTTTGGTCTCTCAGAGTTACCCCTAGATGAGGCATCTTTTGCCACTCACCTTTCACTCTAGTGGAATCATATGATTCTCCCACTAGACTGAGGCCAGAGTACAGTGCTTGTAGGTGTACAGGTCATTTACACATGGTTCTGCACAGGGACAGACAACAATGGAATTGCCAAGACACAGTCAGCAGATCTTTTTTTTAAAAAAAAACAAGGGTTATTTAGAAGTCAGAGAAAAGGTATTAAAAACAAACTTAAAAGCACATCTTATCATACCTGAGGATAGCAGTGAACCATTACTACCAAGGCAGGCTACTCTACCGTTACAGAGGGCATGGTTGTCTGTTTGTCTCTATCAGCCTTTAGTCCTTGATTCTGATCTTCCCCCAGGCCAGATTTCAGAGCCTGAGCAGGAACATCTACACTGCTCTTTTTAGCCCCATAGTGCAAACCTGAATCAGTTTGCGTCAGTTTTTTTTCAGTGTAGACATATCCTAAGTGTGTTCACCTAAGGTTCTTATGAAGCTGGCACATGATCTGACTCACAGCCAATAAATATATTCCCTGGTGAGTGTATTTCCTTAAACTGAGTTTTCCTGGTTGGCTAGAGTTTTCAGCTGAGCTAATGAAGATGAATGGCTCCAACAATGGCTGCTCCATTGATTGGGTGGTTTGACCCATTGAGTCTTAATGGATAGTAATCACTGTCCTGATTGTTGTATCTCGTCCGTGGCTGAGGGCATTGAAACAGTCTGGGCAGATGGGGTCTCCCTGGTGTGGCCACAATGTACTCTCATCAGTCAAGCGTATAATTGATATCACATAGTTACACTGCTGTTTTCCAGAACAGACATCATATTATATGATGACAAATTCCCACCACCATCAAGATGACTGCATACATTACTAACTTTATTGTCTTCTGGGGTGTTTCATTTACCTCTTGAACTGTCGTTCATTTATTTTCTCCCTGTAAAAGAAAATCAGAAGACAAAGAACTGATGCATATTAGTTAGGGGAAAAAAATCAGAAATTAAGGCTTCTACTTTTGTAAGCACTATTCAGAGGCAGCTTTAATTTGCATTAAGGGTTCACCACTGCTTACTCAGGTTCCTATCATCACCTCTTTTTATGACTAGCGAGGACAATGCTCCAATAGACCCCTAAAGCAGATCATCAGTATATAGACTTCTGCTTCTGTATGTTTCTAGGTGGATGAGGGTGATTTTTCCTCTGATCTTTCTCTGTGTCCACAATGGCCTTCCACAACTAGTCTGTGGCATTTTTTTGGCAGAAGAGCACAGCTTTTTCCGTTAATATTGCTAGGTGGGCAGAGTTACCTGTTGCCTCCTCTCCCCTTTAAGTTTTCTTTGTGCATGCAAACAGCAGCTGCTCCAGGTAACAGTCAGATCTTCAGTGCAGCAAAGCCTGACCCAATGATGTTTACATTGTCAGTTTGATAGATATAGCGAGAACTACAAAATAAAAGAGAGTTAAACTTACATGTGTCTTTACAAATCTATGGAAAGCATTGCTGGAATGGCACTAAACTTAAACAAGACAGCAGGATTTTCTGGGTTTACAGCACTGGAGAAACATGTCTAGTTTCTGGCCCATATCAAAGAAAACAGCTTTGTGACGGGCTTCTGAGAGGATGATCCTTCAGGGAGCATGCCCAAATTTTTAAAAGTGGCCTTAATTTTTGGTGTGTCTGTTTATGGACACTTGATTTGATACACTGAGGGCCTGACCTTCACAGGCAATGAACACTCATAAGTTAAACTGAAGTTTATGCAATTATACAGCAACAAGCCCTACGTCCCTCAAATTGAGGCACACAAAACATGGTCACTTATGAAAACATTATCCAGTGTGAGTAAGGCCTCAGTTTTGGATTATAGGTTCCTCCCCCACTCTCCTCAAATCTTGTGTCTGTTAGCTGCTCCGCTGCTATGGCTACTGAGCTAAAAATGTCCTTTTCTCCCTCTTACATTATATTGACTTCAGTAAGTCTTGAAAGACTTGCCATAAACAGACAGGAGTGGAGGAGCTTCATTACTGCCTTAAATGCCAGAGACGTAATGAGTACTACCCACCTACCTACCTACCTAACACTATTGTATCATGCAAGTGGAAGCAGACAACTTATGTGAGCCATAGTTTAAGATAGCGACATTTATCTTTAAGAATCATACAGAACACAGAGGTGCTAAGTATGACATTCCTCTGCAGTATCTTTGTAAGATCTTACAGTATTAAGTTTAGGTTTCATTGTGATTCAGGGACTGTACATAATTCCATAGGGGACTGGTTTCAGAGGAACAGCCGTGTTAGTCTGTATTTGCAAAAAGAAAAGGAGTACTTGTGGCACCTTAGAGACTAACCAATTTATTTGAGCATGAGCTTTCGTGAGCTACAGCTCACTTCATCAGATGTGTACCGTGGAAACTGCAGCAGACTTTATATACACACAGAGAATATGAAACAATACCTCCTCCCACCCCACTGTCCTGCTGGTAATAGCTTATCTAAAGTGATCAACAGGTGGGCCATTTCCAGCACAAATCCAGGTTTTCTCACCCTCCACCCCCCACACAAATTCACTCTCCTGCTGGTGCTAGCCCATCCAAAGTGACAACTCTTTACATAATCAAGTCGGGCTATTTCCTGCATAGATCCAGGTTTTCTCACATCCCCCCCACCCCCATACACACATAGCGCTATATTGATGACATCTTCATCATCTGGACCCATGGAAAAGAAGCCCTTGAGGAATTCCACCATGATTTCAACAATTTCCATCCCACCACCAACCTCAGCCTGGTCCAGTCCACACAAGAGATCCACTTCCTGGACACTACAGTGCTAATAAACAATGGCCACATAAACACCACCCTATACCGGAAACCTACTGACCGCTATTCCTATCTGCATGCCTCCAGCTTTCACCCTGACCACACCACACGATCCATCGTCTACAGCCAAGCTCTGCGATACAACCGCATTTGCTCCAACCCCTCAGACAGAGACAAACACCTACAAGATCTCTGTCAAGCTTTCTTACAACTACAATACCCACCTGCAGAAGTAAAGAAACAGATTGATAGAGCCAGAAGAGTTCCCAGAACTTACCTACTACAGGACAGGCCTAACAAAGAAAATAACAGAACGCCACTAGCGGTCACCTTCAGCCCCCAACTAAAACCCCTCCAACGCATTATTAAGGATCTACAACCTATCCTAAAGGATGACCCAACACTCTCACAAGTCTTGGGAGACAGGCCAGTCCTTGCCTACAGACAGCCCCGCAACCTGAAGCAAATACTCACCAACAACCACATACCACACAACAGAACCACTAACCCAGGAACTTATCCTTGCAACAAAGCCCGTTGCCAATTGTGCCCACATATCTATTCAGGGGACACCATCACAGGGCCTAATAACATCAGCCACACTATCAGAGGCTCGTTCACCTGCACATCCACCAATGTGATATATGCCATCATGTGCCAGCAATGCCCCTCTGCCATGTACATTGGTCAAACTGGACAGTCTCTACGTAAAAGAATAAATGGACACAAATCAGATGTCAAGAATTATAACATTCATAAACCAGTTGGAGAACACTTCAATCTCTCTGGTCACGCAATCACAGACATGAAGGTCGCTATCTTAAAACAAAAAAACTTCAAATCCAGACTCCAGCGAGAAACTGCTGAATTGGAATTCATTTGCAAATTGGATACTATTAATTTAGGCTTCAATAGAGACTGGGAGTGGCTAAGTCATTATGCAAGGTAGCCTGTTTCCTCTTGTTTTTTCCTACCCCCCCCCCCCAGATGTTCTGGTTTAACTTGGATTTAAACTTGGAGAGTGGTCAGTTTAGATGAGCTATTACCAGCAGGAGAGTGAGTTTGTGTGTGTATGGGGGTGGGGGGGATGTGAGAAAACCTGGATCTATGCAGGAAATAGCCCGACTTGATTATGTAAAGAGTTGTCACTTTGGATGGGCTAGCACCAGCAGGAGAGTGAATTTGTGTGGGGGGTGGAGGGTGAGAAAACCTGGATTTGTGCTGGAAATGGCCCACCTGTTGATCACTTTAGATAAGCTATTACCAGCAGGACAGTGGGGTGGGAGGAGGTATTGTTTCATATTCTCTGTGTGTATATAAAGTCTGCTGCAGTTTCCACGGTACACATCTGATGAAGTGAGCTGTAGCTCACGAAAGCTCATGCTCAAATAAATTGGTTAGTCTCTAAGGTGCCACAAGTACTCCATAGGGGACTGTGACCACAGGTATCTGGGAACTAAGAACAGTGGGGGATGATTAAACAAATTCACTCAGGTTGTAGCACCTCCCAAGAAGCACCAGCACCATATTCTGGTTCAAACTGGATTTTCCAGAGACCAACAGACAAAGAAAGAACTTTTAGATAAATAGCCTGAGTTTAAAGTGACTTAGGGCCTGCCTTCTGCTCCAGCAAATGGACAGAACATTCTGTCCAATGGATGGCCCCCAAAACTTAGGGAAGAGTTGAAAGGAAAGACATCTGACAGAGCCCAAGGTTGGAGTTACCTTTGGTAAGCTTTTTAGCATGTGTGTGGGTTTTTAAATTGTTTTCTCTGTAATGCTTTCCTCTCAAGAATAACTGTACTTGCTTAGAAAGCCTCAGAAGAGAAAACAAAGAACAGATGCTGGTCTGTTTAGGTTATCTGACTTGCTGGAAACTCTCAGTGTAGGCCAGGAACTATCCAGCCTAGAAAACCTTGTCAGGAAGAGAGAGATTTGGGTCTCGATCCAAGAAAGGTCATGGCTGAGGAACCAGGAACCTTGCTGGATCACAGAGGGGAAATAAGGAATAATTGCCCTGAACTGTGACAACCAGTAATTAAAATAATCTCTATTAATACAATAGAATTCATATCAGGCAGGCTGCATGCGGTAAATCACAACTATATTATTGGTGGAAAACTAATATTTCACTTATTTGTAGTAACTGATAGCATCCCATTGTGTGAAGAAGAGGAACAACCTGGAATAATTGTTTTAGGTGGAAGTTTACTTTTTTGAAAAAATAGAAATCATATAAACAGAGTGAAAAGACTCTGGGGAAAAAACAGGCTGATCCAATGAAAGATGTTGTCTGTGTCTCCATTTTGTCTTTTCACTGGGAATGCTGGAAAGAATAGTAATTTTTGGCAATATATATAACTCCAACTGTACAAAATGGTAATTAGGTGTTTGGACTTCTTTTTTAATAAATTACCTGCACATAATTACCCCTGTATTACATTCCCAAAATAAAGTGTTAAAAAGAGGTTTTATATGCACCTGCAAATGAATAATATGACACATTATGCATTGGCATGCATTTCAAATACATTTTTGCAAGGCTTTTATTGCATAAAATTCAACAACTGGAGACTGGATTGTACTTTTCTTTTGCAATAAACAGAATCTCTACAGATTTTTGAATTTTCTCTAGGTAACCTAGCTTTTCGTTGGGGGAATTCCTAAAGATCAACCAACATTATACATCATACTACTATGGAGCTTCATGCTGTAGCCTTTACTTGTATAAGTTTGGAATCAAAGGAATTATTTGTGTTGTTATTAAGGGCTACTTACATGAGTAAGGGCCTGATCCTGGACTGAGAATTGCATTGGGCACAGGGAGTCCACCACCTGCACAGTTCTTAGTGCAGGATTGAGGCCTCAGGATGGAAGAATAAGGCCCATAGACTAATATTCCTTCCTGTACTTGATTATATCCTTGAGGGGGCCATTTAGGGATCTGGGGCAAAAATTGGGGATTCATAGATTCATAGATTCATAGATATTTAGGCCAGAAGGGACCATTATGATCATCTAGTCTGACCTCCTGCACAATGCAGGCCACAGAATTTCACCCACCACTCCTAAAAAAGACCTCACATCTATATCTGTGCTATTGAAGTCCCCAAATTGTAGTTTGAAGACCTCAAGGAGCAGAGAATCCTCCAGCAAGTGACCCGTGCCCCATGCTACAGAGGAAGGCGAAAAACCTCCAGGGCCTTCCAATCTGCCCTGGAGGAAAATTCCTTCCCGACCCCAAATATGGCGATCAGCTAAACCCTGAGCATATGGGCAAGATTCATCAGCCAGATACTACAGAAAATTCCTTCCCGGGTAACTTGGATCTTACCCCATCTAAAAACCCATCACAGGCCATTGGGCCTATTTACCATGAATATTTAATTACCAAAACCATGTTATCCCATCATACCTTCTCCTCCATAAACTTATCGAGTTTAATCTTAAAGCAAGATAGATCTTTTGTCCCCACTACTTCCCTCGGAAGGCTATTCCAAAACTTCACTCCTCTGATGGTTAGAAACCTTCGTCTAATTTCTAATCTAAATTTCCTAGTGGCCAGTTTATATCCATTTGTTCTTGTGTCCACATTGGTACTGAGTTTAAATAATTCCTCTCCCTCTCTGGTATTTATCCCTCTGATATATTTATAGAGAGCAATCATATCTCCCCTCAACCTTCTTTTAGTTAGGTTAAACAAGCCAAGCTCCCTGAGTCTCCTTTCATAAGACAAGTTTTCCATTCCTCGGATCATCCTAGTAGCCCTTCTCTGTACCTGTTCCAGTTTGAATTCATCCTTCTTAAACATGGGAGACCAGAACTGCACACAGTATTCCAGGTGAGGTCTCACCAGTGCCTTATATAATGGTACTAAAACCTCCTTATCCCTACTGGAAATACCTCTCCTGATGCATCCCAAGATGACATTAGCTTTTTTCACAGCCATATCACATTGGCAGCTCATAGTCATCCTATGATCAACCAATACTCCAAGGTCCTTTTCCTCCTCCGTTACTTCTAGTTGATGCGTCCCTAGCTTATAACTAAAATTCTTGTTATTAATCCCTAAATGCATGACCTTACACTTCTCACTATTAAATTTCATCCTATTCCTATTGGGGATGAAGCAGGGATTGGTCCTGCTTCAAGCAGGGGGTTGGACTAGATGACCTCCTAAGGTCCCTTCCAATCCTAACCTTCTATGAATCTATGAATCTATGAATCTATATAATGAAAACTAATTAAAACTATAACTTTGGTTCATAGAGAACTTTCCTTTTAACATGTTCATTTAAGACAGATTCATCATGAGGGAAACAGTATAGTCACATCAGACTTGTCTATTTGGGATTACTGTGGAAAAGATATTAATTTCACAGCTATTTTGAACTTCCTACCACTTTCCTGATGCATGGAAGGTTTATTATTTCAACTGGTTTATTTATTGCAAACATTAATCTAAGACAGCATCATTGGTTGATACTTTCATATTCTGTTTTGGGCTAGGAAAATTTATTCTTTTAGTAAACATACATTTAATTTAGCACCATTGTGTACGAAATAGACTATTACAGCAATTTCAATAGTCTTGGTCTTCATAAAAGTGGCTTTTAGTTAGTTTGATGCTATTGAAATAGATGATAAAGAGGATCTTGTAGTATGTCAGTTACCCAGCACACTGTCTAAAAATCTTACTTTTAAAATCCATTGCATTTCTGTTTTTAATTTCTGTCCTCTAGCCTTTCTTCTCCTTTTCTCTAGCCTCCCTCTCATACAGGATCTGAGTGAAAGCCATTGGTGGTGGAAAGCTGCAATAGTAGTCATGGTTTCTTCAGCTCTAACTCACTGCTCCCAGTCAGCATTGATTTGAATCTTCCTTATTGCATTATAATAGGAGAGCTATCACTAACCACCATAACAATAACTAGCACAGAGTTTTCTTTTGTCTGCATGCAAGCTGGTTAAGTGGTTCATTTGAAAAAGAATGGCTCAATTCATGATGGTTTGAGATATTCAGACCTTTTGGAAGCTTGAGGCCAAAAATGGCTGAGTGATTATTCAAAACAGGAAACCGCATGGGGAAAAAAAATCCTGGAAAGCCCTATGAACTTGCCAGCTTTTACAAGAATTCTCTGTAGGAAAACACCAGCCCCCCTGCAAAGTTATGCCAAAACATTAGCATCTGGCAAAATGCCACAAACCACACCGTAGAAATTACCTTCCTGTTTATTTTTGAGCTGACAAACCTTTTGTGTCTTAAATTCAAACAACTTAAAATCAGAAATGCTAAAGATTCCCCACACTGAATATTGTGATTTGTAAATCTTTATTTGGATCAGCCTCTTTTTTACTATGACCCCAATAGCTAACTTCTAGTATTGGGACTGGGATGAAAGAGTATGAGAAAAATACCTGTGCCAAACATACAAAAAGTGGTGAAAATAAGAAATTAAAATATTTCTAACTCTTAAAAATTATGTGAAAAATACATATTTCCCAATAACAGAAAGACTTGCAAAAGTCACAACGTCTTTTTTATAAAGCCTATAATTGATATAATTTCTGAACCTTATAAAACTAGGTGTTATAAGATCAACTGCAGGACAGAAGTGACGTGATAAAGTGTATGTTATAATACAACATATAACCAAGGTAATTGGAAATGTGTAAGTACAGAAAAAATTTATTTATAAACAATGCAGTTTTACTTAGCTTATCAGGCTTATACTTTGTGGTCTGCTTGTACAACTGGAAATGGGTTACTTGGGGCCACATTTTCAAATTCTCAGCACGCACAATTAAGGTCAGAAGAGCTCAGCTCCCATTTAGGCACATAAGTAAATGTCAAATTTGCAAAAATCCTCAACTCCCAGCAGTTCATATTGTGACACTTATGATCAGATTTTCAAAAGAGCTCCGCTCCCCAGTGTGCTGAGCTCTTCTGAAAATCTGCTCAGTTAATTTGTTATCAAAATGGATGTTGAGCAGTTTTGAAAATCTGGCCCTTAACTTTCCTTTTGAAAACAATGTGTATCGCTAACCGGACAGTAATAATATGTGGTATATGTAACAATAACGTATGGAGTGCAGGATATCATTATCCAGAATTTGGCCTACGTGAAACCTTTTCTTTTAAAATAAAGATTTCCTAGCATACTTATTTAAAATTGTAAAGTGAGCAGAAAGGCTGATATTACAACCCCCACCCTCTTCAAACTAACCCTATGTATTCCAACAACAGTAACTGAAACCATTTACGTGACTGAACAAATATATGAGCTCACATTATAGTTTGGAGCCCTGTAAAAGTGCACACTGTAGCTTTGTTTAACCTTTCTTTTAATGTTCAAGTAGTTCTGAAGTGCCATTAAGAGGTGATCAGTGGTAATTGGCTTAAGGATGCCACCACGCCCTCTAACAAGGATGTTCCCCGAGACCTGACCTTAAGGTCTGATTCGATTTTTAAAAAGGCGTTGCTAGAAAAGCAAAGCGTGAGCTACCAGTTAAAACTAAGAAAGGTACCATGCAAAGGGGCATTTAATTTCATAATGATTCAGAACTCATAATATCAAATGAAACATTATTGTAAGGTGTATCAAATTTCCAAATTTCCCTGGTTACAAATGCTTTTGAATTGATATTAAAGATAGACAAAACATCTATCTAACAATCATCACATGATTAACATTTTCTTGATATTATCAGTACAATTCTTTTTTTTCTGTCTCCGTCATTCTGTTCTTTATTCTCTGTATTTAGCCGCTAACTTTGTGCTCTTAAAACAACACATACTATCATCAGACCAAAATGGATGGATCCACCTGCAAGATGGACTCTGTAGCACTCATGCCAATGATATGGCATCAGGGACTTTGGTTAATTTTCATTTCCAGCTTCCTGAAATACTAGTGACAAGATTAATTTTTCACCCTGATACCAAATCAGAGGGGTAGTTGTGTTAGAGGGGTAGCAGTGTTAGTCTGTATCCACAAAAACGACGAGGAGTCTGCTGGCACCTTAAAGACAAACAGATTTATTCGGGCATAAGCTTCATGGATAAAAATCCCACTTCTTCAGATGCCCTGAAAAAGTGGGTTTTTTACCCACGAAAGCTTATGCCCGAATAAATCTGTTAGTCTTTAAGGTGCCACTGGACTCCTTGTTGTTTTCACCCTGATGTAATACAACTGATTTCAATGTATAAGTATTTGATCACTAATTTTGCTTTGTTTTTTTTTTTTTTGTTTAAAGGCTTGTTCTATGCCACTTACTGTGATCGCAGCATTTTATTGGTGACTTTCATATCTGTGATCATCAGGCAAATTGCATAATCCTGTTTGATGTTTGTTTTCACTAATGCAGCAGTTGGTTATATGATGACAATCTAATTTGGCTAAAAAATTTTCCTTATATTGCACAAGACATTTATATTCTAGTGTTTTCTCTTATTAGACTATCTCAGATGTGACATGGCTTCCTATTTCATATAATCCTGTTATGAACACTCTCTACATTGAACCTACTTTCAGATACAAGTCATTTGGATCCCATGAAGAAACTTATTATGAGGATGAGCTGTACTCGCATCTTATTATACTGTAATTCATTTTTGTCTATGATACACAGTAATGTTTGTTATAAATTGCTAGATTTTCCATTATCATTGGTCGGATTATTCATTTTAGGATCACTGCATAGTTATGTATGAGATGCCCTGATACTAATAAACACATTTTCAGATTTTCTGTTTTTTGTTGCACTGGTGGTAATGCATGTTATTTTGCCCAGGTTCCTGCAGTATAGGAGCAATGTTTCCAGATCTAAGTTACATGGGCCAGCGTCATAAATGGCATGTAAGATTAACATGCTATATTGTTGCAGTCAGGAAATATAACACTAGCTACCACTACATTTTTGAAAGTGTCCAGGCAAACAGGATTACCTTTAAGATTCCATTATTATTTCCCTTATACAAAGCCTGTCTAAATTTGCCTTGCACTTGGGACCAATGCTGGGAATGGAGAGGAAGGAATTCTCCCCTCTACTCAAAGCTTGGAACCAGGTACAAGACATCTGTCCAGATGATCTGTGATTGCTACAGCCTATTGGTTCTGGGTGCTGTATAAATGCACAACTTGTGGCCTGTAGTAGAGGCTGCTGTACTAACTCCGATGCGGAATTTGTGGCCATTGGATCCACAGAAATTGTGCCTACCATTCCTGCCTACCCTCTTTCTGTAGATGCATTTATGTGGGGATTATGCAGTGCACAACAGTGTCAACTCTTCCTTTGTGGCCTCTCAATCTCTTGTCTCCATCCCTGCGCAGAGGAACAGAAATGGCCTTTTGTATCTGTGAGAATGTCTCCTTTATTAGACTGCATATAGAAAATATAAAGTTATAACATAGGCATACACACACACACAGGACTGTCAATGTACTTGTGCTCATAGGTTTTCCCCCTTTATCATACCTGAATTCATTTAAAATATGTGTGCAACCCTTTGAATACTAAGAAGAAATAGCATAGGCAATTTTGGCAGAACTATAAGAGGATGTTAGCTTCCAGTCAGTACTTGGATTGTATGGGCATATACCTACTTCTTATTTGTGCACACAACTATATCTTGAGCCCTTGAAAAATTGGTCAAGTAGATTTCAGAGAACATTGACATGGAAAAAATGGTGTCAGTATCAAGCATTTCAGACCCAAATGCAGCCTGCACAGTTCAAAGCAAAAAGTCTTGCAAATGTCTAATAAAAGTAGAGAAGAGAAAGCACATGAAAGGAGAGTCACAACACCAGAAAAAAGGCAGAAACATGAACAGATAGTTGATACAACACCAGAGACGCATTATATGGGATTGGAGCACTAGAACAATGGAATGACAGAGAAAATGAAGATTAAAAATATATCCTAGAAATATTGTTACTCAGCTATAATTACACTCCACAGGAAAGCATTTACATAATTCTTACCTCTGCCTGAAAGGTAAAAACGGAATGCTTTATAAGTAAAGTGATGTGCTTAAATGGAAAGTTGTGTAAACATGTTTTCTGTTGTAAATTACAACAGTTCATATATTTAAAAAATCCCATAGCTCCTGACTTTTTAGAATGAGCATATTTAAGTGTATGGTGTATGTGTATGCTAATATTGCATTTGGCCAGGGAAGATGAGTTGTGTGACTATACTTTTTTCTTGCTAAACTATATACTAACTGTAGTACACAGATATATTTTTCAGGTGGACAGCTTCTGGACACGTTGTACAAGAACTGTTTTCCTAAAGCATGTTTTAGCAAATTTTAGAGTAAAGTGGCCTGCCAGCTTCCAGTACTGTCACTGTAACTGATATAAAATTTACTGTATTTGATTTTAAGGGAAAAAAAGTATCCAGCTCTCAAATCTCAGTTAGACGATCAGGGAAGTCACTGTTGCTGTGTGAAATATATTCCTGGAGAGTTCTGAAACATAATAAGCACTATTTTCTACTCAAGAAATTGTTATTGAGTTTGTCTTTGGGCTTCATACTGAACCTCTGAGAACGGGGATTAGAATGCTGTCTTGCCACGGGTCACTGTGCATCACCACACAGACAGCGAACAGAGTGCCCTTGTTTGCCCGAGACACTAGTGCCACCATATTTCTTGTAGGGTGACCTTGTATTTTGGGCAGCTTTCAGCAAGAAATGGGTGCTACAATCACCGCTTGTTTGATAACAATATTGTGGCAAATTTAAGTACAAATTTAATAACTGAGAGTTTAACATGCTTTTAGGTTTTGGGTTTTTTTTTTTTTTTGACATAGCCTTTATCTTGGGCATGGGAGTATTCTTTAAGGGGTGTCTGAGAACTTTTACATCATCAGCTAGATACTACAATGAATGATAGCCTACAGACGTATATGGGACAGATTCTGATAGTTTTAGCTCGCTGAATAGAATTTTACTCCTCAAGTAGTCTCACTGATTTCAATAGGGCTACTTATGGAGTAACATGCTATTTAGAATCTGACTCACATGGCAGAATAAAGTCCAAATTCTGTTCTTTTGATAGGAAGTTCAAAATGACTGCATGTTGCATGATGTCTTTCAGAGAAAGTTTTAGACAACAAGTCTGTTATGTATCTAGCAGTTTTTAACCGTTCTACAGCACTGAACATGAGACTAGTAATAATAACAACAATTAAATATAAATTAGAGGTATTAAATCAGGTAGCATACCAAGTAATTTCTGCATTTTAGGCCAAATTGTGTATTCAACATATAGCCCAGCCTCTGTACAGAGGATCTCCTGATCATTTTTGTGCTGCTGTTAAGGTCCTCCATGGCTGTTGGGGAGGGAAGGCTACAATTTTGTCCTGTTTAAGAATTATGAGCATATTTTCTGGAACACCACATGAAAGCCTTGATGCACTTCATATAGGGAAGGAAACATTGTTTAATCACTGGCACATGAGATTGGGAGTTGATAGTTAAGGAGGGTTTTAGTTCACAAGGGTATTTGAGACCATCAGATAAAAGGTACTATAGGAAGATAGATTATTTATATTATTGCACAGCTATGTTAAATGGGTGATACCTTTATACATGGAGGTGCTGATTCTGCTCAGTATTAAGCAGACTTTAAGTGGGTGAGTAAAGAAATTATGCTTCAGAGCATGGGTCTAAATTGGTTCAACAGAGGCAGGATGTAAACTCTCCGAAGTGCAGAGGGTTAGCTAGCAGAAATGTATACCTCACTTGCCTTTGTGTTCAATGGAGTTGTTACCATAAGAATATCATGAAAAGAGATGGCTGTTGGAGGAGATATATGTAGATGTCCTGAAGGAAATGGACTACTATGAGATCCTAGGATGAGCATACAGAAGAGCAAAAGCAGCCATCTGATTCTTTGTTTAAACAATAGCCACAGCTCTAACCTATTCCTTCTTTCCAACAGTGGTGGGGAATAGGGCATACAGAAAGACACCAAACACATCAGTGCTCTCATTTCAGGTGTCTTTTGGACTTTGTGGGGTTTATTAGCTATTAATTTATATTTTGTACAATTTTATTTCTTATGATAGCTACTTAAAAGTATAAGCAGGAACACTTTTTCATTGAGTACATTAAATTCAACAAGTACTGCTAAACCATGTCAAAGGAGAAATTGAACAATTTAATGTAGCTAAGCAAGAAGTCAAATTTAGATGGACCCAAAGCTAATTAAATAAATAAAAATGTAACTAACAAACCTAAATGGATTTGTTCTGGATGCTGAATTTATTGGAAATCAAGTGCCTAATCCTCTATCCTTTGAAGCTAATGGAGCTTTTGTCATGGACCTCAATGGGAATAGGATCAGCTCCCCAGTTTTTGTATTGGCCCTCTGGTTAAGATTCTGAACTAGATCACTAGGGATAGATGAAACAGTTCAGATGAAGTAAATGCTGACCCAAAACTCAAGCTTACCCGGATTTAGAATTTTCGTAGGCACACAAACACTCTCTCTCTCTCTCCCACACAGAGCTCTGCACTTCCTGATTTCAAAATGAAGTTCAGGCAGCAGTATCAAAAATAGCAGGTGGTTTATGAAACTTGGGAAGGAATACGGGAAATCTCATGAGAAATCCTGTTCATTCCAGATTCCCAGACCAGACACCCAAATGATTCAGAGGTTTTGGATATGCATCCAAAATTGTCAGTGCTTATTGGAGCAAAACTTGAGCTTTGCCCATCACTGAAGTTCATAGCAATGCAAAACTGATATAAATAACAGTACAACTTCCAAAGTTTCTGCCAGATCTTACTAAAATATTTCATTTTTTAAACGGGTTTACATATGAAATTTTAATATTAGGACCTGGTCCTGCAGACTTTACTCATGGAACTAATTCATACTCACTTGGATCCTGATCCAGCAAAGCACTTAAGCATATGCTTAACTTTAAACATGTGAGTATACCTATACCCTGCTTTAATGGTAAGCATAGGCTTTGCTGGATTGGGGTCTTGAAGAGTCCATTCGATACTCAAGTGAGTAAGGTCTACATGGGTAACTAAAGGGTACAGTATAAGGTCTTTGTTTGTATTAAAATCAAGTATTCTATAATTTATATATATACAAGAGGTCATTGATATGTCAATGTAAAGTAACTCTTAACATAAAAATATAGGCAGACAGAATATTGGTCTGGTGCAATTAGAGTGTGTGAGGTTAACTTCCAGCCCCTGGGTAAATTAGAGATGCACTGATGAAAAATAAACACAATGCCTTGGTGACTTGTGGTAGACCAACATAGAATCATAGAATCATAGAATATAAGGGTTGGAAGGGACCCCAGAAGGTCATCTAGTCCAACCCCCTGCTCGAAGCAGGACCAATTCCCAGTTAAATCATCCCAGCCAGGGCTTTGTCAAGCCTGACCTTAAAAACCTCTAAGGAAGGAGATTCTACCACCTCCCTAGGTAACGCATTCCAGTGTTTCACCACCCTCTTAGTGAAAAAGTTTTTCCTAATATCCAATCTAAACCTCCCCCACTGCAACTTGAGACCATTACTCCTCGTTCTGTCATCTGCTACCATTGAGAACAGTCTAGAGCCATATTCTACACATATTCTAGCCAGATTTATACCACTGCTAATGCCAGCTTTAACCAAATATGCACTTATTCTACTGAAGTTGTATACTCCTATTCTTTTCTTTTATGATTCTTGTTGATCATACTATGAGTCTTTTTTTTAACTATATTTTCCTCAAAAATATCAAATAAAATCAACATTAACTACACTGCAGACTGGGAATAACCAAATCTCTAAAAGGAAAGTAAGAAGTAACATTTCAAAGGGCAGCACAAAGATGAAAAAAATGCTTGATATGGTTAAAGCATAGGAAAAGCAAGTTAGTATGGAGTTTAAAATAATGCAGATTATATTTAGAACTCAACAGATTATTTTAAGTAAAATAAAATATCTATTTGATATTTTTTCCTCATTCTCATCCACTTTATTTTGTTGCATGCTACATTTGTGCTCAGAGAAGCACAAATTTAGAAGCCTAATTTATATAGATTAAATACTCTCTCTTGCCGTTTCAGTCTTGTGCAATGTTAATTAATTTAAATACTTGGAATCTGATTTAATAAAACTATGGGTTTCTTTCCAAAATATATTCTGCAACATCAGATTAGAGAGTTTCTCTTTTACTTCACATTTACTGTATGTTTTCTTCCGTTGAGTTGTCTTTCTGTTCCACATTTCCTCAGGAATTGGGATTTTCTTTATCTGGTTCTTATTTAAAGGCCTCTTCAACATCTGATAGCTAACAATTTTCATTGTCAATCTTTGAATATCAATCATACTATTGTAATACTCTTGAACAAAATATAGGACATTGAGAAACACACTAGTGGCTCTAGTCAACTTATAAAAAGAGCACTACCATAGTTATCTTAACAGAACAAACTGTATGGGGATATTGAGGGCATTGCCATGACAATTCTAGTTGCTAGAACTTTATTCTTGTTATGTTCTTACACAGACTTATTCGTTCCAACATCAGATGCAAATAATCATTATAAGTAGCTGTGCCTGTTGTGGAGAATATATGGACAAAAAAAATCTTCTGTTTGTTGGAGTTACAAAGTACAGGGTCAATGGAGTCTAATTTGAATGAATTTATGGGCATGCAGAGGTTGGTAGAAAGTAAAGAATGTACTATTTTGACCTCTGTAGCCTCTATAGAGAGCTTAATAGATATATGTTTTAAATTACTGTATGTTCCAATTACTATACATTTATGGGACCGTGTGAGCTCCCTCTATGGGCTAATTTAACGTCTACAAATTCCAATAATTCTTTTTTGTAACAAAGACTCTGTGTAGCCTAGTGGATAAGGTGCCTGCCTAAGGTTTCTAAGGTTGTGCTCTTTTGAGCGTGTGCAAGATGGCTGCCACAAAAGTGTTTGAAGCTGCCGCGTTTGAAGCTGCCGCGTGTGTTTGAAGCTGCCGCATTTGAAGCTGCCGGGTTTGAAGCTGCCGCGTGTGATTGAAGCCGGCCGGTTTGATGTTGCTGAGCACGTTTGTAAATTTGAGGCAGACTTTAATATTGTTAGACGGTAGGGGAGTCCTTTTCAACCTTTTTTTTCATTTTTCACTTGAACTTTAAAAAAAGTTCTATTTTAACTTTTTAAAAAACTATTTTAACTACTTATGTTAGCTGAGGAATGCTATGATTCACAGCCATTATTGTAAGGAGGCTGTTATGTATTTTTACTGCTGCTGGGACCATAAGAATTTTTGAGTGACTCTGACTGCAGACAAGAATGTGGAGAATAATCCTGACTGTGAAAAGTGCTGTTGGGGCCGCAGAAAAGTACAGAATTATTTTGACCAAGGGCCATAATGGCTGCTTTTAGAAGAAAACTGAGTATGCCCGGGTGTTGAATTTGTGAGTTGCTGGGACTGGAAGGAAAAAATTGCTGGCAAGAGAAGTTGGAGATTCATAGAGATTTGGCATGGTGTGCAGTTAGCCAGGAGCCGAGAGTTTATAAACAAATTCCGATGGGACTGCAGAAGAGACTTCAATAATGCTGGGAGTGGAGAACTTCAGCTATTTGGACAGCAGGGGAAAAGTATGAACAATACCATTTGTTGAAAACTGAAATATTGAAAATGTAAGGAAGCAATTGCCAACTATAACAGTTGAGAGATGTAAGGAATAGATTGTTTCCTTCTGGAAAAGTGTTCTATAATGTTCTGTTGATTTAGGAATGCAATTTTTGGAGAACTGTCTGAAACTGCTCAAGAAATTATCTGGAAGTGAAAGGTCATTAGCTGTCACATTAGAGAGAGAATAAATTTTAATAAGTATTTGAATTCTCGTTTGAGTTTTTCAAGAGAAAGCAAGATCCTTACCCTACATGTAACGTGAATATTGGTTAGAAGTTAGATGCTTAAACATTTAAACTAACTACTGAACTTGAAAGTGGAACTGATTAGCAATAATTAGGCCAAAAACGGGCTTGTTATGCTATTGTTCATTGTTAACTTAGGTACTTGAATTGGAGCATCCTTCACAGTTCATGTTTATTCCCTCTATAGTTAGAGATCCTCTGGAAATCCCAATGGTTCTGGCTCATTGCTTTATTAATCAGAAGATGAACCTGATCATTCATATTCCATCTGATAGACGCAGGGTGGCTCCTTTAACATATAGAGCCAATATTTATTCAGATTACATTACTGCCACTGGATTGGGATATTTGGTTCAATATTTCAATCCATTTGTAACAAGGTACTAAGTTTCCTTCAAGTAACTGATTAGTTTGTCTATATTATCTAATCACACTCAGATTGAATTAATGCCTTTTACTTTCTCTGGGCCTAACAGTTTTGTTCTGGATCAAATGAGCTTTATTTTAATATCTGTGCTGCTAACAGTAAGACATTGTTTTTACAGAATGACATGTCTGGTGAAAAACATAAATTAATTGTGTGGTACATTTTGAAGACCTGACTAACTGCTCATGTCTCAGTTTCTCTGAATAAATTTGCTCTTAGGGTTTCTCATATTGTGTACCACAGTGGGCACTGGGTTGAGCTTGTTGTTGTTGCTCACGATAATTTACCACTCTCACTTCTTTTTTTCAAACATTTCTTCTTCCTACATTAGAATATTTGTTACTTCACTTTAATTTCTACTGCTTTTCTCACTTCCTTTAGCTTGTCATCCATCCCATTAAATTAACTTCAGTGTTTTTCTTTGCTGATTGCATTAATTGTTTGACTGTCTTGAAAAAGTTTCTTAGATAAACTGAAATACTTTCCGTAGTCTTAGTAGAATCTCTTGTAAAATAGAACAGGGACTTTTTTGGACTGTCAGTCTTATAGTTAAAATGGACATTAAAATCTTTGGGGGCCTGGAACCTCAATCAGATTCATTCCTACACATAGTTGGAAGCATTGGCTGCCATCACTCTATTCATCGAACTCCCGTAGACATCCAGTATAGTATATATGGCCCAAAGTGATCTTAATTATCATGTCGGATGTTATGTCTTCTTGATCTTAACTAATCTCTTCTTCCCCCTTAGTCATATCATTAACATAGTTATTTCTAATGATCTGCCTTTATAAACTTTATTGCTTTTTGATTAGATTATTTCTGATCATTTTATTGTACAATTTACTTGCTTGCTGCTCTATCTGTATTTGTCTTCAAGGCTTATTAAATCATCTGGTTGATTGTCATCAAGAATAGTCCTGTTAATATGAGATCAGTGTTCCTTTGTCTCTACAGGTTTGAATAGTTTATCAATTTAACATTTTTTTGCATTATTTTCTTTTTCCATTAATTTCTTGTTCTATTCTTTTCAGTGTATGGTATTGTAAATCTCTTACACATTCATCTTGGTTTATAGCAATCTTCATTAATTTTAAAAGTCAATGTCATATAAACTTGAGTATCAGTGGATCAGATCCAACATTGAGTTCACTGTGATATTTATAAAGCTTGAGCTCCAGTTTATGTTCTTGCTCTTAAGGTTGCAAAACGTTTCTAGGTGGTTATCTTTCTGAAATGACTAAGTAACTGCCCAACCAAAGAGTTTACTACTGGTCTTAATTAAACTGCCCAACCCTGTCTTATAGGGTTGTTAAACAATTTTTAGAGCAAGCATCTTGATTTTTCTAAAATAAAGGTGTTTAACTTTTTGGCTAACCTTCATTAGTGAAATGACATTTAGCAGCCTGAGTCCCTAATATATAGATCTCGCTCTTTCCTCAAAATGGGAATATATTTTCATCATTTTATTTGGTTGAATATCATTGTGATGTTTTGTAGTCCTTTGAAAACATCTGCTTCAATTTTTACTTTATTTTATTTTTCTAATGCTGGAACAATTTCACTTTTATTAGATTCAGTTGGTGACATTTTGGTAGTTTATACTACCACATTTAATAATTGTTCTTAGAAGTCTGGCTTAGTACCAAATATGGTAAAAAGTGTGGTCATTTTATTAAAAATGCCTCCTTTTGAATCAGGTGTAAATAACAGCTATCATCTCTCTGTACTGTATATCACGCTTTCATTTTTTTTTCAGGCTGTTAGAAATGATTGATTCATTGCCCTTCTCCCACTCTTCCTCGTGTGTTTCAGCCATTTGCTATATTACTTGTATTTCTTGGAATTTTTTTTCCCAAATTGTTCATCTGGTTTACAGAACTGGCTGGCATTTAGTTATATATCACTACATTTTTCCTTCACACGCAAATGGAGGACACCAATGGGAGAGGGAGTTTTTGGGATTTTTGGATCTTTTCCTCACAGAATATTTTGCATTTAACACATAAATGGGATTCCTACAAGTGGTCCTGAGTTGTTTTTCATATACAGTCCTTGTATTTAAATTCTAACACAATTGAGTTCCTGCTTTTGGTCTCCTGAATTGTATTTTTCTTGGAAAAATGGTAGTCATATGGCTTCAGTAGAAGCTGTATTATATCTAGGCTTGGCAGAATTAATTTTTTTGTAATTGTGATGGATTATATTGATTTTTATTTTTAAGCATTTTTTCCGATGTGTATAACTTTAAATTTTCACAGTTGTGCAAAATTGTTGGTTTTAAACATTTTTTTTCTATTTTTAATCAATCAGTTTAAATTTTCACAGTTGTGGGAAATTATATTAGGTGTCAGACAATAATTAATGACAGTAGATGTTGATATTCAAAATGTTAAAAAGCTTTATAACCATTAAAATACAAACTATCAACATCACATGTCAAAATATACAAACCTAATATCCTTACATTAAACTCTAAAAAGTTCGCAAGCAGTATTTTTCTTACTTGACTGATCTGTACATTTTGATTATCATGGATGGACATATTTCTTATCGGTTTGTGTGTGGTGAAATTGAGATTTACCGATAAAATCTAGTCCTTCCCTTTTGTTTTTAATTATTGGCCTGTTTTTTTTTATTTGGCACTTACCTGTCTATTTGAACATCATGTTGCAAATGGGTTGTCATCTGATTAGACATATTGGCCTACATTTCAAACCTGGGTGGCTAAAAATAAGGCTACTAAGTGCACATTTAAGCACCTAAGTAAGTGGCCTCATTTTCAAACATATGGAGCACCCAGCAGCTGCCATTGATTTCAGCAGGAACAGTTGGGTGCTTAGCAATATGGACAATCAGACAGAGCTGGTAGAATACTGGTATAATATTGCAAAAACTATTCAGCCATGTTTGGGTCCCTTCATGTTCTCTCTTAGCACACATTTGCACTAATGGATTTTAGTTCATCTGAATGTTTCAGGGATGGCGGTTCTATTCATGAAAAGCCAGGAAAAGAGAGAAACCCCCAAAATAGCAAAGTGGTTATGGTACTCACCTGGGAAATCTACATTCAAAGACTTATGTGTCCCACAACCCCAGTGAGTGCTCTCTCCAAAAGGCTATAGAGTTTTTCTCTTCTCCTCTGAATGTCTAATCATTTATACAAAGTGGAACCACTCCAGCAAAAGAGATTAATTGAACCCCTCACAGAAGAGCCAATAGTCAGGGCATTGACCTGCAATATAGGAGACCCAGCTCTGCTTGCAAAAAGAAAAGGAGAACTTGTGGCATCTTAGAGACTAACAAATGTATTAGAGCATAAGCTTTCGTGAGCTACAGCTCACTTCATCAGATGCATACAGCAGAAAATATAGTGGGGAGTACACAGAGAACATGAAACAATGGGTGTTACCATACAGACTGTAACAAGAGTGATCAGGAAAGGTGAGCTATTTCCAGTAGGAGAGCGGGGCGGGGGGGAGGGGAGCAGTGAGAAGAATCTTTTGTAGTGATAATCAAGGTGGGCCATTTCCAGCACTTGACAAGGACAGTAGAAGGGGAAATAAACATGGGGAAATAGTTTTACTTTGTGTAATGACACAACCACTCCCAGTCTTTATTCAAGCCTAAGTTAATTGTATCCAGTTTGCAAATTAATTCCAATTCAGCAGTCTCTCGTTGGAGTCTGTTTTTGAAGGTTTTTTTTGTTGAAGAATTGCCACTTTTAGGTCTGTAATCGAGTGACCAAAGAGAATGAAGTGTTCTCCGACTGGTTTTTGAATGTTATAATTCTTGACATCTGATTTGTGTCCATTTATTCTGTTACGTAGAGACTGTCCGGTTTGGCCAATGTACATGGCAGAGGGGCATTGCTGGCACATGATGGCATATATCACATTGGTAGATGCGCAGGTGAACGAGCCTCTGATAGTGTGGCTGATGTGATTAGGCCCTATGATGGTGTCCCCTGAATAGATATGTGGACACAGTTGGCAACGGGCTTTGTTGCAAGGATAGGTTCCTGGGTTAGTGTCTTTGTTGTGTGGTGTGTGGTTGCTGGTGAGTATTTGCTTCAGGTTGGGGGGGTGTCTGTGAGCAAGGACTGGCCTGTCTCCCAAGATCTGTGAGAGTGATGGGTCATCCTTCAGGATAGGTTGTAGATCCTTAATGATGCGTTGGAGAGGTTTTAGTTGGGGGCTGAAGGTGATGGCTAGTGGCGTTCTGTTATTTTCTTTGTTGGGCCTGTCCTGTAGTAGGTAACTTCTGGGTACTCTTCTGGCTCTGCCCATCTGTTTCTTCACTTCAGCAGGTGGGTATTGTAGTTGTAAGAATGCTTGATAGAGATCTTGTAGGTGTTTGTCTCTGTCTGAGGGGTTGGAGCAAATGCGGTTGTATCATAGAGCTCGGCTGTAGACAATGGATCGTATGGTGTGGTCTGGATGAAAGCTGGAGGCATGTAGGTAAGTATAGCAGTCAGTAGGTTTCTGGTATAGGGTGGTGTTTATGTGACCATCGCTTATTAGCACCGTAGTGTCCAGGAAACGGATCACTTGTGTGGACTGGTCCAAGCTGAGGTTGATGGTGGGATGGAAATTGTTGAAATCATGGTGGAATTCCTCAAGGGCTTCTTTTCCATGGGTCCAGATGATGAAGATGTCATCAATGTAGCTCAGGTAGAGTAGGGGCATTAGGGGACAAGAGCTGAGGAAGCGTTGTTCTAAGTCAGCCATAAAAATGTTGGCATACTGTGGGGCCATGTGGCTACTCATAACAGTGCCGCTGATCTGAAGGTATACATTGCTGCGCTGAATCAGGAAGATCAGGGACTTGTACTTGGGTTTCCCCCAGGTGAATACTCTACCATTTGTCTATTCTCAAGCGGTGTGGTGTCTCTCCCTCTTTGGTTTAGATCATCAATTTCATCTTGATGCGGCGGTACCTTCCCAATTAATGTTTAGTTGAAACTGATATATTTCTGCAAAAAAGTTTTGGTTTAGTCGAGTTGGCATTTCTCATTGAAAATTTTTTTTTTTTACCAATTCTATTCTAAAACACGCAGCTTTCCTAAGCTGTCCATAGGAGAATGGACAGCTCTGTGCTTCTGCTGATGGCAGTGCTGGTTTCCTTGTGACATAGTAGTTCAAGGCAGACATCTATCAGGTCATGGTCTGAACCAACCCTGCATTATCTAATTTTATTATTAAGTTCATCAGATATGAACCCAAATCCCCAGTGTTATGACACTATCATAAAACAGATGCATGTTGCTCAACTTCTTCTCAGCCTTTTAGCTAGGAGCAGGTGTAGTAGACCGCCGATCAGGGAAAACAGGAAAACAAGACTGCCGGTCAGAGAAATAACCCACTTCCTCCGCTGACGAACCAAGGGATGCACCCTACCTATTTGCTACACCAACACTGACTTGGACTCTAAATACATTATATGGGTGGCATATCTGAGATCACTTATTCACTGACTCTTTAAAAATTCCCACTCCCCAATCTGGGTCTATGCTGGTTATGTACTATGTATGTATCTTGTGAACCTTGTAACCAATAATTGTAATCTTCCATAACTCAAGCCTGACCCCAGATGTACAGTACCTTCCCTCTTAACCTATGTACATTTGATTTTAAACATTAGCTTTAATAACATTTTAAAATCTTTAATATGTTCTTTAATATGTTTAGTATGTTCTGGGTCTGTATTCTGCCACTACAGGAAGAAGGACTCAGTGATCTCTTGGCCTCTTCCACTTTTGACTACTGCAATCCTGACCCGATGACCTCTCGAGGTCCCTTCCAGTCCAGTGATTCTATGAATGCTGCAAAATGCTGCAACTCCAGACTACTTTGTGTTTTAGTCAAAACTCATAGTATTGGTAAGCATGAAAGGGGTAACTCAAGGCCTCTTTGATGTAATATTTTTGGTACATATTGTCTGGGAGCAGTTTAGTGATGTGTTGTTGCCAGTCTTTTGGTGGGGAAGTCACTGAATACCAATATTTTACATTTAGCATTTGGCAAACACCCAATACCAATAACGGTGGGATGGTGGAAAGGAGCAAAAGAATGAATCTAGAAATCACAAAGGAAGAGGGTACCTGAGAAGACAGCTGAAAAAGGGGCCAGGAGAAAGCCATGCAGGCAGTTATAGAAAGAGGGCTGAATTTTTCCCTCTCTTAGTAACATGCAATGGAATAGCATTCCTTCCCCTCTTCTCCCATATCCACACAGTGTAACTCAATAGACCCCTCCCTCATCATTGCTTGGAGCTGAAGTGGATGGAAGGAGGTTAATGGTGGAAGGAAAGAACTAGCTATACTTAAAATGGCTGCTACCCTAGGATTTTGTCTGAGTAGGTTTAATCCTTCCTTGACCCTGCCTAGGAAACTGGGCATGGATGTTGTTGCTGATGGCCTATGGATAGACACTGGAGTCAGACTGAGACTAGTAACACTTCTCCACAAAAAATAAATTTGCAATGCTGCACATGAAGGGAGATCAGAGCATTAATATGGATCCTTTTCTCAAGTTTCAGGACCACATTATCTATCCATATCTTGGGCCTAATAAAATGAATTAATTCTTTTTGTTTCCCTACTCTGATGGCTTTAGTACAAGGAAAGTCTATTTTTGTTGTTGTTGTGCACAGCAATTTAATCTAATTTTAATATTCCCCTGATAATAGTGAAATGAACCAGTTCTGTCCAATTCTGAATTAGATAAAAGCATCAGCATGTTTGAAACATAAACCTTATTTTACCTTTTGTTGAGCTGCCCAATTTAGTAAGAGCTATTCAGTGCTACATCTTAAATGTACTATGACTTAGAACACTGGAATCTGCCTGGAATGTGAAAAAAGGGAATAATTTATATTTAATTGGTCTAAACCTACCTTTCCTAGGTCAATAAGAGGAGAAAAATCAGCAGCATTAATCAAGATAAAATTATCAGCTGATTAATCAGTGTTCTAATTACTGCATAGTTCTTTCCCTTTTCAGTTTTAATTACTAAACTTCATTGTCTTTTCCATATGGCCATCATGCATTCACAGTACAGTTTTTCTCCTGGTGAGATCATTAATATAAAAAAATGTACATTCTAGACATTACTGAAGATATAAGAAATTGCTACTCTCTACTAAGAAATTACAAAAAAAGCTGCAAATCAGCCATAGGTTACACAGGAAAAGTCCAATAAATCCACTAACACTTAAGAAAATAGGGATAGTAGAAATGTAATTATGATTATCAAATCAACCTTTGTCCTAAAGTGAGTTTTACCAGTCTTATTTCATCAAATCTATTTCTCTGTTAGGTCAGAAACCAATCAAAATTTGATTTAAATTGGCAAAATACATTGGAGACCTCTTAAATTCATAGCTTTAGTGCAGATCACATGAATATTCTCGTAGCATGCATATGTTCTTCAGCTGAATGTTCAGTTTCTATGAGAATAGATCTGCAATGTAATAGTTTAATAGAAATGTTCATGGTAGAGGCATGCTTCAATGGAAATTTAGACTGGGTTCTTATATCCTATGCCATGCTGTAACAACATGCCCAAATGCCCTTTTTTGCAATGGAGGTACTAGAATGAGGACACAATGCCAGCTGAGCTGGGTTTATGGAAGAGTGAGGTATGTCCTGGATATGCTATTTTCAAAGTCAGAACCTAACTGAAATGCCATGGGAGACATGTCAGTGCTCCCTAGGAGTAGCTCTAGCAGCCAGTGTGTGCATCCGTCATACATTATTTAATTTATGATATAGGCAAGATGGCATTTTTGTCACTCTGCTATATTTTAGTTCTTGAATAACATTTAAAAGGGTTTCTCCTATTGGAAATCCTTCACAAGATTTATCTTAGATGCACTAAGGGTCTATTTCCACCTTTGATATGTGCATAAGGGTCAAGCATCAATGCTCAGTTAGAGCGAGTAAATCCAAAATAACTCCATTGATTACAGTGAAGGTATTCCGGATTTACACTGGTGTAATTGAGAGCAAAATCTGGTCCACTGGGAGTTCTGTGAGTACATCAAGGGGCTACTGTGCCGCATCATTTAATTGTAATTGTTGAACTCTCACAGCAGGTATTTTAGCTGATTTTCAGTGCACTATCTAAATATAACTGCTTGTCTCTAGGTGCAGGAAAAATATATTCTCATCAGTTTGTTTGTTTATTTATTTATTTATTTTGCTTAAAAGACACTGAATTATCTACATTATGCATTATGTGGGCTTGGAATTGGAAAACCATTGGGCTTTGCCACCACTTATCACTAAATGACTAGGACACTCAATAATTCCATTTGCATGATCCTAATGCATGAATGGGAATACTGATGTGGTCGGTAGGAAATTGTGTTCTATAGCTACTTAACTCCATTTTAAATACTTTTCCAAACACATAGCTTTTGAATACTACCGCAGTCTGCAAAGTGTTACTGTCTGTTTTTTTATTTTAGCTTTTCATTTAGGTATTTGCTATACTCTTGAAATTCAGTACTCTTAGTATGTATGGTAAATGAACCTTTCACTGAAGAATTATCTATAAAATATAAATAATGAACTGACCTGCACTGAAACAATTTAAATGCATGTAAATCCACTGTTCTTTCTTTGTATAAAGGTAAAGGACATGGTATGTAATAGATTGATCTTGGTGTGTGTGTGTGTGTGTGTGTGAATGAATAGGTACCAAGATTAGCCTATATTTATATTTCTCTCTCTATAAAATGTTTTTTTTCTTGGGTCCCCATGAGTTCCTCCTCTGTTTCTACAATGTCAGCCTGCCCCTGCTGGGAATATCTTCATATTGGCACAATCCTTCAAGGTGCTGAGCTCTTACTACATGGTGCTGAGCAGCTTCCACTCCCACTGAAGCCAGGACATGTTCTGTACTTTGTATATTTGATCCCTATGTCATCAGCCAGGGAGAAGGTCTATCAGCAGAAGGGAATCACAGAGGTGGCCTGAACACAAGTTCTGCCTTCTGCTTCCAGAAGCACCAGCTTCTTATATAGAAAATTTTTATGTGACTAGCAAACAGAAACTTGTGGGTTACTTGTAACTCCACTCTGTTTTTTAAAATGTTCCTCATTTTTCTGGTTAAAGTATGTCACCTCAGCATGTATACAGTATAGCAAAGGGTTCTCTTGCTTGTGTTTTTTAGCCCCTGGATAGTCTTATGACTAATGCTAATCTTGAAAGCTATGCAAGCTCGGAGAATGCCACAGGTTATCAAATACCCTGCTTTAGCGTAAGTAACTCACTGTGGCAAAAGTACCACCCCCCCTTCCCCAATATATATCATTACAGAATCAGTTAGGTGTGTTATGAAGTGTGAGGGGCATGAGGATGGAGGTTGGAGGTGGTGGTGAGTTCACCTTTCTCTGAAGCTTATGCTATCAGACACGTGCCAGGTTCCTGGACTTGGTATACCATAGTCTGACCAATAGACGAAACCCTACGCTCCTGTTTGTACACCAAGACAAGTTCCCTGGCTGCAGTGTATGTTGCACTCTCTGCGCCATGTCCTTTGTCGTGTCATGTTGCCCATTCTTAGCCCATTTTGCAGACCCATTTCTGAACGCAAACATCAAATACGGGTATAGGAGGGTTCACCTCCAAAGGGGACAGTCTACTGTAAGTCTGAGCAACATCCAAAATGTGGATGGATAATTTCTACTGTCTACTTTATGCTGTTCTATTTTTTTTTGTACCTGCTTGAAAGGTCTATTTTCTCTTTAAATCAATTTATCCTCAGAAGAAATAGACATACCAGTTATTTAGTTAACTGATTAGTAATTGAAGGCCTAGTTTGGAAATTGTACAAGTTTTCTATGAATATTCATAAAAAATAATTAACTTGGCTCCTGATTTAGAACTCAACAACAGTTCACTTCAATTTGATATTTTTTTTTGATAGATGACTTAATTATATGCTGAGGTCTAGTTGCTGGGGTTTCTTTCGTAAGTGGCGATTGACTAACTGCTGCTGGTGACAATAACCCTGTGTTTTATGTGGCTTCCACAGTGGTACTCTGCAGCTGGATGGAGGCACAGAGACATCCCCCTGGGAGAAGCACTGGCTCCCTAAAGTGAAGGCCTCTTTCTCTTTCCAAGGATGGACCTATTCTGACTCCCAGGGGCTTAGTTCTCCCTTTCTTCTCCACGGACTACAAATAATTCCTATTGGAGTCAATAGTTACTCAAATACTGTGAAGGGTGAACTGGTCCTCTGCAGAGTAAAATTAGCCCCATAGTGAATCCCTATAGCCACTGAATTTTAAAGTATAGGTGGAGAAAAAAGGAGAGAGAGAACAGCATGGCTGTTATCAGTACATGGATGAAGAAACTTTCCTGGCTCTTAACTCCTGTGGGAAAGAAGCAGGAAGGAAAAGTTTCCTTCCACTTGTACCACGTGAATTTTCAAGAGTTTCAATGTTGTTTGCTTTGGGTTTTACACATTTGCTTACTAGAGCTCAGATGGAAGGAGAGCCCGATCCATCTCCCCTCCACCAAACACTAGTGTCCACTGAGGAAAAGCAGCAGAGAATGGTAGGGCAGAGAAAAAGGAAAAAGAGTAAATGCAAAATCTTCAGGTGACTGTTTTCTGTTTTACTTACAGTCTAGGCAGGCTTCCAAGCCAACATCTTCTGAGCCTTAGCCTGCTGCCAAGTCACATCCCAGACAACAGAGCAACACTGCCATCTAGTGCCATCCTCTTCCTTGATACCCAGCTTTTTTTCTCTCTCTCTCTCTTTCTTTCTTTCTTTTTTTTTTTCTCTCCCCCTAAAAGGTTTTTATCCCGTCAAGGAAAAACTGGCTCTTGGAAAACAACCAACTCTGTTGGAACTCGGAGATAATAATCAGTTTCTCTGGGCTTGTGAAATTGGCTCATTAAGCGTGCTTTTTAACAGAAAATATTGGAAGCGATTAAATCTGCTTTACTGAGTGGGCATGAAATGGCTAACCTTCGGCCACCCACAGCTCCTAGGTGCCTGGCGTCGTTTTATGCATGCAGCGTAATGTCTTTACTTGAAGTGCTGTTTATTCATCACCTGCTTATTTATCTCTTTGCATTTGGCAGGCACATCGATCAATGTTAAACTGTCACACAAGGTTATTTTTCTTTTACATAACAGTACAGGCCTAGGGTAGTGGCATATTAAAAGTAATAACTTTCTAACTTGTAGCTCAAGATGACAGCACCATTTTTGCCTGTATATAGTACAGCTAGAAATTCTTAATATATATATTGTTTAATATATACATTGGTGGGGAGGGATAGCTCAGTGGTTTGAGCATTGGCCTGCTAAATCCAGGGTTGTGAATTCAATCCTTGAGGGGGCCATTTAGGGATCTGGGGCGAAAATTGGGGACTGGTCCTGCTTTGAGCAGGGGGTTAGACTAGATGATCTCCTGAGGTCCCTTTCAACCCTGATATTCTCTGATATTTTAAGTATTAATGCTCTTCCAAGGTCAAAGGCTGTGAGACTTCATTCCATGTGTTGCTATAATTGTGTGTTTGTGTGTGTATATAACTAGTGAAAGGCTTCTCACCACAAAACAAATCCTCTGCTAACCTGCTTGAGTTATCTTTAGGCCCTTCAGAGCTGATAAACCTGCACAGAACATATTTTACATATGCTACTGTACATCCAACCTAATTTATCTTATGACAATCAGGCATGCTTGGGAACGGATTTACTCATCCTAGTGTTTGGGGAAGGATATAGACAATCGTATGCCTGCATTCCCCGTGCAAGCCATGCTGTTTGGCAGAAGTTTTGTTGTAGGCATCATCTGTTTTAGGTGTGCTGCCTGGCTAGAGCTACCATGCACACCGATAGCCTGCAGCTCTGGCTGAATAAACAGGAGTGGTATAGCTGCAAACAGTTGTGAATGCAGCTGGCAAAGGACAATCTAAAAAATAGCAAAAAGTCAATGTGAAAGCAACTCATTTCTCCCCCACTCCCCCTCTTTTTTGGTTCCAGTATTTTGTTGCTTTCAAACACTGCCCAGCTTTGATAGACTTCCTGTCTTGGCACAGGGCCAGGCAAGCTTTCTCTGAACAAACAGGTTTTCTTTTTATTTTCAGTCCAGCCTAAAAATGCCTACAGATAGAAGAATGTCAGATCTTTTTAGTGTTGAATTTCAAAGCGGTCCTTAGAATTCCTTCCTTCCCTTGATCTTGTCTTTGGATTACAGCTTGGACTAGCACTCTGCTTCTAAACATAAGCCATGGACAGTAGCTTTCTAATAAAATCCTTTGTTAGCCTTGTGTACGTGGGAATTAAGTATATAGACGTGGTGGACATGGTATCAGCAATACTGCTTGAGCTGACATGAGGCACTACCCCTTTCTTGCCACTGAACCTTGCTGGCCAAAACAGCTCTGCTATAAAGTGTGAAAAGTGTAGACACTCAAGCAAAGCAGACCAGGTAATGTACTTGCATTTGATACAGACAACAGCCTGCATTCTGATCTGAATTTAACATTATGACTGGCCTATCTTTGAATCTATTAATTCATGCCTGTGCTTGGGCAAATAGACAGCTGAGACCTGGACACATGGTGATCTATTTTATCATGTGAAGAGAAAACTTAGACAGAGAAAAAAAGCATATCCATTAAAAAAAGCAGCACCTCCACATGTCTATGCTCTTTGGATCAATATTTGCATCAAAGTGTTTTAAATGTATGTGGCTCTGGAGCTGTCCATTCTTTCAACCTGACCTGCAGCATTGATTAGGGCTAGTGAAAGGAAGGGAAAACAGCAAATCTGGTAAGGTAAAATTAAAAAAAGCAAGGAATGTCACTATGACTCCTGAGAGGGAAGCACTTAAAGAGCTCGCAGTATTTGTATGAACTCAGCAATAGCCTAGGTTAGAGATTGCCCCTTGTCTGCCATTGGCACATGACATTTGGGGGTCATTTGCTCCCGTTTCTGAGAGCTACAAAATATATTTCAAATTTAATCTGAACAAAGGTGAAAACGGCTTGTTCAGGATATATAAATACTCTCAATCGGGGGTGAAACAATCACTTGAATTTTTAATCACTGTATTTAAAATCATAATGTACCATAATACATAGAATTCCTTGGGATTAGGCATTGTGTGGATAATAATTATATGTTTAGGTTCTACTTTCATTGTTCTTAGAAAAAATACTATTGTTATTACTATATTTATTGTCCAGTAGCAACTAAAGGCCTTCCATGGGCTTAGCACTATACAAACATAGAATAAAGACAATACCTGTCCTAAAGAATTTACAGTAAAAAAGGCCAAATAGGTAAACAGATATAGGCAAACAACCAACTTTATTTTTGGGAAAAGTTAACTGAGAAGGGAGCAAAGCAAAAGTAGCTGTTTACTCACCCAAAATTTTCTATTTTCTTTGACCTCTTTCACTCTGATATTGCACTTGGATTTATTCATTGTAGTGCTGGAAAAAAGTGCCCATGCTAATTCTTTTGGATCTGTTAGCAGCATGATAGTGGTATAAATTCCTAGGTAACTGAATAGATAATATAGACTGGGACTAGTTAAAACATTTCAAACAGTTTCATTGAACTCAAACTTTTCCATGGGAAAAGAACAATTAGGGCAGAACTTTCAGTTGGACAAATCTAAAGGAAACACTTCATTTTGAGTCAGTCTGAATTGAAACATTTAATTTTGACAGGTTTCAGAGTGGTAGCCGTTTTAGTCTGTATCAGCAAAAACACCTTAGAGACTAACAAATTTATTTAGGTGTAAACTTTCATGGGCTAAAACCCACTTCATCAGATGCATGGAGTGAAAAATACAGTAAGCAGTATATATATTACAGCACATGAAAAGATGGGAGTTGCCTTACCAAGTGGGGGGTCAGGGCAAATGATGCTAATTCAATTACGGTGGAAGTGGCCTATTCTCAACAGTTGACAAGAAGGGGTGAATATCAGCAGAGGGAAAATTACTTTTTATAGTGACCCACCCTCTCCCAGTCTTTATTCAGGCCTAATTTCATGGTGTCCAGTTTGCAAATTAATTCCAGTTCTGCAGTTTCTCATTGAAGTCTGTTTTTGATGTTTTTTTATTGAAGAATTGCCACTTCTAAGTCTGTTATTCAGTGTCCAGGGAGATTGAAGTTTTCTCCTACTGGTTTTTGAATGTTACAATTCTTGATGTCTGATTTGTGTCCATTTATTCTTTTGCATAGTGACTATCCAGTTTGGCTAACATACATGGCAGAGGGGCATTGCTGGCAAATGATGGCATATATCACATTTTGATTTTATCTCTGCTTCTGCCTGAGCTTCTATGTGCCTCATGGAAGTTGTACATCTGGGTCCCACATATTCCTATACTCTTCTATGGGCTCAGACTACTGAGACTTCCTTGGTCAGACTACATCTCCCATGATATGCTCTGGTAGCTCTGAGGAAGCAGAGTTTAATGTCAGGCTGTAATATAATAAAATATTTCATTTCAGACTGACAAACTGAAATGAATAATTTTGATTCAAGAATCTCAAAATATTTAATTCCCACCTAAACGAAACAATTTGACATGTCTGAATCAATTTTTTTCAGAACTTTTCATTCCCTGGAAAGTTTTGATATTTCATCTTTTAATCCAACTTTGGAATGAAAACAAATGTCCAAATATTGGAATCTACTGTGGAATAGAAATTCTGTTTTTGATCAGCTCTACTATTGTTGTTCATTCATTTACACACCCTAGCAGGTTTGGATGAAATCATGTTTCAGAAGCTCTTCTCCTTCCTCTTGGAGAGGCTCCACTCTATTGCTCAACAGTGCTGAGGATTCTTTCATATGGAGCCTGCAAAAGTCTGTTCTGTTCTATTATATATTGTGTACAGTGGTCACCATGTAAAAAATATTACCAAGCTAGTTACTCCATGGAAAGGGCTAGGGCACAGAGATTGCACAACCTTCTGATGCCAAAAAGCACAGCTCCCTGGAGGGCTCTGCGATGGCCCCGTGGTGGAGGGATTTTTGGCAGAATGGGGCAAGTGGGTATGTGACTATGAAGATATATTGGCCAAACTCCCGGCAGAGGGATACCAACATTTTTTTATAGGGGTGATACAGTTCTCTGAGTCATTACCCAGCTGCTTCTACATCATTTTGGCCCCTTGTGCACATCCCATTTGATCAGACTGTATGCTGGGACCAGGATTTAGCATTTATCTCTCTATTTTGTCAGTTTGCTTAACTGGCAGTGGTCAGTTTATATTGAGTGTCGTTAATTACTGTACATTTGCTCAGAGCCCTGGGATGGGCACCTAATATAAATCTAAGCATAAATACAATTTAAAGAAAAATGATACATAAAACTCTGCATGTTCCTTGTTAGGACTGTAATATATTCAGAACTGTCCCATTAAAATCCATCGACTTGTTTATAGAATCATAGATATTAGAGGTGGATTTAAGTGATTTGGGCCAAAACTGTAGAACTATTAGTTAACAGTAAGTGCAAATCCAGGCTCCTCAATAAATGGCCTGATTTTCAAGGGTGCTGAGAACCCATTGTGGTCATCAGCTTATGTCTTTCAGCACCTCTGATAACCATGTTATTCATACAGGGGCTTAAATATGGATTTAATTTTCTAACTTTAGGTAGGCAAGCTGTCAGATTTTCCATTTCCCTGTAAATGCAGGAATGCTTCATATAGTATATTCTGTAGTGCTACATTCACACCAGGTTTATATGTTTTAAGCAATGGGGCTGCCCTACTTTCATTTGAAGGTTAGTGAGCAGTCTAATACATCTCACTATATGTCATGTGTTCAAGTATCCCAAAGCACTCATTTAAATTTCCTTAAAGTCGGCTTAATTTTTATTTAAACACAGAAAGAAGACCCTGAGGAATTAAAGCTGAGAATAGCAATCTAACCAGTTTAAAAGCCAGCACACTTTTCTGTCTGCTCTTAGGAGTTTATTAACAGCACCATAAATGTTCATATGAAAATAAAATGATGATTAAAAATATCTTTGTATGAGATACTTTCACCCACACATATGTGGGTGATCTGACCATAATGCAGTGTCAATGGGAACGGGCATAACACAAAATAAACCCTCCTGTATACATGGCTCAACTTGTAGAACTCTATTTTTCCCTCACAGCATGGGAACATTAATGAAAGTCATGTATGTATGTTTAATACTTTCATAGAGTTTAAGGCCAGAAAGGGACCATAAGATCATCTAGTCTGAGCTCCTGTATATCACAGGCCATTAATATTCACTCGGATACCCCTGAATTGAGCCCAGGGGTCTTTAGTTAGACTAAAACATTTCAGTCCTCAGGAAAATAAATGATGTGCCACAGGCAGAGAACAGGGGAGAGTGAAGTGCAACCAATTCCTGAAGCCCCTGCAATGGTAGGGAATTGAGCAGGTAAGATATGCCCAGGTGAACCTCACCCCATGTGAAGGGTAAAATTCCCCACTTTCTCTGCCAATCTCACCTAGGGAAAAATTCCTTCCTGACCCCAAATCTGGCAATCAGTGTCACCCTGAACATGAGAGCAAGACCTAGAAAGAGCATTCTCTGTACAACCTCCAAGCACTGGTCCACCCTTTGGATGTCTCATCTCTCATTCTGTGGCCAATCTTTGATGCTTCAGAGAGACAAAATAATAAATAATAATTAATAATAAATAATAAAATAAACCAATTGTGCAGCAAGGGAATAAATTCCTTCCTGACCCTGACAAACTGAAGCCCCGATACATGGAATTTGATTTGATGTGGGAAAATTGATATCTGACATCAAATTCTTCCCTGGGATGCACATGCAAAGTTCCTAGTGATCTCCATGCATCCATGGACAATTTGAACCATACTTTGTTTCTCACTATAGTAAGTGAAAAAGATACCCTTTAATTGCATGTAAAACTGAGAATATGTTTTTATCCATGCCAAGATAACTTCTGATATTTACCAAAGTAAACAAAAATGTGAATCAACTTCAAACATCCATGAAAGCACTTTCAGTTATTTGGATGCTTTTCTGCTGCATGAAGGATAAACTGTATAATAAAAAGAAAAGAGAGTTAGTGTCTGTGTTATGAGAATGACAGGATTCACCTACCTATTATCTCATTTGTAAAGAAACAGACATATAAAGGGCAGTAGTTCTCTCGTAATGGGATATTGCTCTTCCCTTTCTGCATAAGTTACAAAACTGTGTTAGATACATTTTAATTCTTTTACATGCCTGTTGATAAGGCATGAAGTGGAATCCATACTTAGTAATCACTGACTATAGTGAGCATTTGGTTCTGTTGATAAAAAAAAGTTACTTTCGAAAAGTTTGTGTTTTTCCTCTTGGTGCTGGTACATTTGTATACACCACAGCAGGGCATTTGGTTATATGGATGAGGTTTTCTTGGACGTGGACCAAAGTTTTACACCTTTTAAAGTAACAAATAGCTTACTAATCAAGGGTCAAATTGTGTGTGATGGACGTTAAGCTTCCATGGGGGAGCACTGCCCCAGGGGAAGTGCCCTGGGAGACTGTGTCACAGGAGAAACAATCCATCTTTCAGCTCCTTCTTATGTACAGAGGAGGCGCAGGCTGCAACATCCATTAAGATGGTGCATCTTGTTGCCCTCCAATGCTCCTAACCAGCTTTTCTGGCACAGTAGAGTGAGGGCCAGGCCACTGCTCTGACTCTTCCCAGTCTCCTGAAGTATGTCTTGTGTTCCATTGGATGCACATAAGGAGCATTCCTTGCATTCCTCCAAATGCATGGGCTGGTACCTGTGGCGGCTTCTTATGCAGGCCACACAGGTAGGTGTAAGCTCCCTGCACTTTCTCTCTTCCCTGCATCCTCGCAGATTAATACATTTTAAGGACAGAAGGGACCAATATAATTATCTGGTCTGACCACTTGCATAACCTAAGCTACTGAATTGCACACAGTAATTCCTGCATCAAGACCAATAACTTGTGGCTGAGATAGAGCATATCTTTCAGAAAGGCACCCAACCTGGATTTAAAGACTTCAAGTGATAGTTTACTGCAGTAATGGTATGGATTCTCTATTTCAGTGGTTAATTACCCTTACTGTTAAAATAAGTCACAGGAGTCAATATGGCTTAAAGCATGTTACAGTTTTTGGGAGAGCCAGTTTTAGCCCAAGTGACCTATTTTGCATTTATATACCCCATAGAATCTGATCTGTCTTTGCAAGATGGACAGTTGGTTTCTGTGCACTAATCTGATATTAGAAGTTCACAAATCTGGATTTAATGTCCATTCAAACATAAACACAGGTTCCCCAAATCAATACTTAGTAAAAAAATTCTACTGTATAGGCTTTATAATGAAGCAACACAAGGCAATTTCCTTTTTTCCCCTCTTTCTGTTTATTAAATATAATTTTTGTTGTGACTAAAATGTTTGCACAAAAAACTAAGGAGAAAGATTTCTTAGGAAGCCAAACAGAAGTACATGTAATGGTATGAATTGCTAGGAGAAAGCTAAAGCTCTAATGGATAGACACAATAGAGGTTTATTTACATTAAAATTATTTACATATACTCTAGGGCAGCAATCCTCAGACTTTAGGAGCCAAATTAGCCATCCACATTACCCAAAAGAGCCACAGTAGTGTGAATTCATTGTTTTATTTACTGTAGTAATGAATGTACTATAGTATTGTTGCGACGGGTCCGGCACCGCAGTGCCCCTTTGTGGCAGGGGTGGATGGGGTGTCGGGGCCTTGCCACTCTTACGTTCCCACGCCCGTCCTTTAAGGGCGTTCCGATGTGGCCCAATGACCGGTTTCCCCATGCTCACCCCTTGGTCGGGGTAGCAGGACCTAACCAGCTGAATCCATGTGTCGTGCCCCAAGTATCAGGGCAGTGTGGCCCAACGGCCAGAGTCCATATAACTCACCCTGTGTATCAGGGCAGCGTGGCCCAGTGGCCAGAGTCCATATAACTCGCCCCGTGTATCAGGGCAGTCTGGCCCAATGGCCAGAGTCCATAGCTCCCCCTCTCAGGTGGGGAAGTGTATCCCAATGGTCGGAGTGGTGGGGGACCCAGGACCGCCCTCTCCACCGGGTCCCAACCCAGGGCTCTCCTATTGGTGGGGTTTCCCCTCGTGCTTAGCTCGGCAGGGATCCGCCCGCAACACACCAAGTGTCAGTGCAGCTTTAACGCTGCTTGCCTCTAAAGTTCCCCTGGGTCATTTCCTACCTTCACCATCGTGTTCTCCACTCCTGTCGGGGGGGTGGGGAGGTCCTCCAGTCCGTCCCCTCCTGTCTGGACCTCCATCTGTGACACAGGTGCGTCCCGACTTGGCTGACCCCTGGAGCGCTGGCTGTCCCTCCTCAGGAGCTGGAGCTGGAGCTGGAGCTGGAGCTGGAGCTGGAGCTGGAGCTGGAGCTGGAGCTGGAGCTGGAGCTGGAGCTGGAGCTGGAGCTGGAGCTGGAGCCATGCCTCCTTCTCCTCCAGTGATCAGCCCAGACTGAGCTCCTTTGCAGGCTTTTATACCTAGTCACCAGTTGAAGTATGCCCCACAGGGCTTCCAGGGTGGGGCTTCCTCTGCCAGGAAGGAAGGGTTAACCCCTGCTGTACCAGTGTGGGGCCACTCTGCCTCGTCACACATCCCCGCCGTTAAAACCGCAGTTGGGCTGGCGGTCCCTTGGACCTTTCTTTCCCCCCCGCCCCCGCCACGGGAAAAGAAGTCCACATTCCCATGGGCCTTCCGCGGACAGTGTGACTCGTGGAAGGAATAGGGTTGGAGAGACAGATACCACTGCATGATCCACGTATTCGCTTCCTTCATGATGTTAATCCATCTAAGGGGTGCATGATCCGTCACCAAGGAGAAGGTGTTCCCTAACAGGGAGTACTTCCGTGCCTCAACTGCCCATTTGACTGCAAGGGCCTCCTGCTCTATGGTGGAATACCGGGTTTCTCGGGGAAACAGCTTACGGCTTAGATACAAGATGGGGTGCTCCTCTCCCCACTCCTCCTGGGACAACATGGCTCCCAGCCCTACATTGGAGGCGTCCGTCTGAAGAACAGAGGGCTTTGAGAAGTTGGGCTGTCTCAGTATAGGCTCCCGGGTCAACCATTCGCTTAGGGGGTCGAAGGCCTCCTCACAGGCTTTCGACCACTGGACCTTCTTCGGCTGGGAGCTTCTCATCAGGTCTTTGAGGGGGGCTGCGAGTGTGGTGAAGTTAGGTACAAACTGTTGGTAGTATCCAGCCAGCCCTAAGAACTGCCGAACTTGTCTTTTTGTCTTGCGCGTGGGGTAGCTTTTCAAGGCCTCTACCTTATCTATCACAGGGTGGAGTCTCCCCCAGCCCACTGTATAGCCTAGGTAGGTCACTTCTCATTGGACCAAGTGGCATTTGGCTGGGTTTGCGGTGAGACCCGCCTTGCCCAGGGTGCACAGCATGTCCGCGAGGTGCTGGAGATGTTCCTCCCAGCTGGAACTGTAAATAACGATGTCGTCGATATATGCCGCGGTGTATGAACTTTGGGGGCTCAGCACTTGATTCATGAGCCGTTGGAAGGTGGCCATGGCCCCGTGTAACCCAAAAAGCATCATTGTGAATTGGAAGAGGCCGACTGGTGTGGGAAAAGCTGTCTTTTTTCTGGAGGTGGGTGTCAGAGGGATCTGCCAGCATCCCTTGGTCAGGTCTAGGGTGGAGATGAATGCTGCCTTACCTAATCGTTCCAGCAACTCATCCACCCAGGGCATGGGATAGGCATCAAAATGAGAGATTGTGTTTACCTTGTGGAAGTCAATGCAGAACCTGACTGCCCTATCCGGCTTTGGGACTAGTACTATTGCGAGGGTCTTTGGGTGGTGCCACTGCACTCATTCCTTCCCCCTGGTAGGGAGGGTCTGCAGGAACTGCTCCAGAGCCATTGTCTCGGCAACCTGAAGACTCGTCCGGCGTTCTGGCTTGAGCCACCTCCAGCAGAGGTCGTGGATTTGTTGGGCCATGACTTGTAGTCTAGCCCCTGGCGTGTATCAATCTCAGTGAAGTCGCTGGCGGTAGGTCTCAGGGATGATACCGGTCTGGTCTAAGACGGCCGCCTTGACCTTGGAATAGTCCAGCACCTCCTGCGGGTCGAGGTTACGATAAGCGGCCTGCGCGGGGCCCGTCAGGTAGGGGGCTAGTATGGTGGTCCAATGTGCATGGGGCCACTGGACGGCAGTGGCAATCCTCTCCAACGTCACGAGAAAGGCCTTGGGGTTGTCTCTGGGCCCCATCTTGGTCAAGTGCATCAGTAGCCCTCCAAGGCCCTCCCCGGCCCTGCACCCAGCCGTGCCAGAGGAAGGACTTGGTGTGTGTCCTAACAGCGTGGTCATCTGTTGGAATAATCGCTCCTGGCTGGCTTATTATTGGGCAGTCAGCTCCCTAATCAGCTGCTGCTTTTGCTCCTGCTGCCACGCCACCTGTAGTTGTTGTTGGGCTGCTAGTTGTTGGAGCAACTGTGTTTATTGCTGCTCCTGCTGCGCAGCCTGTTGCTGCTGGTTGTCCAGCAGCCACTTCAGTAACTTTTCTGGTTCCATCTTGAGCGTCTGGGTCCTTGCATCAGGCCCTGATTGCTGCCCGCATTCTCCACCAGTTATGACGGGTCTGGCACCGCAGTGCCCCTTTGTGGCGGGGTGGATGGGGTGTCGGGGCCTCGCCACTCTTACGTTCCCACACCCGTCCTTTAAGAGCGTTCTGATGTGACCCAATGGCCGGTTTCCCCATGCTCGCCCCTTGGTTGGGGTAGTGGGACCTAACGGTCTAAGTCCATGTGTCGTGCCCCAAGTATCAGGGCAGCGTGGCCCAATGGCCAGAGTCCATATAACTTGCCCCATGTATCAGGGCAGTGTGACCCAATGACCAGAGTCCATATAACTCGCCCTGCATATCAGGGCAGTGTGGCCCAGCGGCCAGAGTCCATATAACTCGCCCCGCGTATCAGGGCAGTCTGGCCCAATGGCCAGAGTCTATAGCTCCCCCTCTCAGGCGGGGAAGTGTATCTCACTGGTTGAAGTGGTAGGGGTACCTGCCCTCTCCACCGGGTCCCGACCCAGGGCTCTCCTATTGGTGGGGTTTCCCCTCGTGCTTAGCTTGGCGGGGATCCGCCCGCAACACACCGAGCGTCAGTGTAGCTTTAATGCTACTTGTCTCTAAAGTTCCCCTGGGTCACTTCCTACCTTCACCATCATGTTCTCCACTCCCGCCGGGAGGTCCTCTGGTCCGTCCCCTCCTGTCTGGACCTCCGTCTGTGACACCAGGTGCATCCCGGCTTGGCTGGCCCCTGGATCCTAGAGTGCTGGCTGTCCCTCCTCAGGAGCTGGTGGTGTCCTTCTCCTCCGGGTTCAGCCCAGATTGAGCTCCTTTGCAGGCTTTTATATCTAGTCTCCAGTTGGAGTGTGCCCCGCAGGGCTTCTGGGGCAGGACTTCCTCTGCCAGGAAGGAAGAGTTAACCCCTGAGGTAGCAGTGTGGGGCCACTCTGCCCCATCACAAGTATATATTATTTTTCACAGCAAATAAGTTAATAAATAAGTTAATAAGTTGATAACTTAATGGGTTAATAACATAGTAAAAGCAATGTGATTGGTTAATAACTTAGATTGGTTAATAATTAAATCAGACAGTGTTTTAATATCACATGCTTCAAAGAGCCACATGAGACACCTGAAAGAGCCACTTGCAGCTCACGAGTCTCAGTCTGAGTATCACTGCTCTCAGGCTAAATTTGCAGTCATTCTGTGTACAGTGCTTCTATTGAAGCCAACTGTCTTAAATTGTCTAGAAGTCCAACTTCTTCACTGCAAAGCTTCATTCAGAAGTACCCTTCAAATGTCTTAGGGCTAACCCTTGGCCTTGACTTTGATGTCAATTTAGGTCTGTTTTTGGACTTTAATTTAAGGCTAGTATTTTCAAAAATGCCCATGAGAGTTAGGCACCCAAATTACATTGAAAGTCAAAGGAACTAAGAGTCAGATTGTTAAAGGTATTTAGCTGTCTAAAAATGCATATAGGTGCCTAGTGGAATGTTCTAAAGTCCAGGACCTCCATGGTAGCATTCTCTGAAATGCTTCCAGTTCCACTCTCAGGGCCAGTTACAGGCAGTACTTCATGATCTCAGTGGGTGGATGAGATGTTGGTGTAGAGAGGAGGGTTATAGGCTTATTAGGAACTGGGGAAATTTTTGGGAAAGGAGGAGGCTATACAGCATGGGCAACAGGTGGAGCCCCCCTTTGTGGAGGCTAGCCCTGGCTCCACCCCTTCTGCCCGTGCTCCCACCCAGAACTCCAAGACATCTGCCCTCATGGCTGGAGTCCTGAGACCCATCCACACAGAGGAGCCCTGAGACTCCCCTTTGGCCAGAGGAGCCCCAAGCTGGCTGAAGCCCCGAGACACCTCCCGCCCCGTGGGAAGAGCCCAGAGGACCCCCCCCAGCCAGAGGAGCCCTGAGATTTTCCTTCGGCCAGAGGAGCCCCAAGCTGGACAATGCTCCAACTCCCTGCCTGGAGTCCTGGGCCAGCTTCAGATGCCACCATACATCCCGTCCCCTCCTCAGACCCCAAGTTGCCTGGAGAAAAGCATGCATCTCTTTTCTCCAGAAGAAGCCTTTGCTATGCCCTATTCAGGTTCCGGGATGGCGGAGGAGGCAGGAGCACGTACTGCCTCCTCAGCCACCCCAGAACCTGCATGGGGCATAATAAATCAAAAACTTCCCCCCAAAACCCTGCAGCCAGAGGTTCAGCGGCCGCAGCAGCGCCATGGAAGTCTGAGCCTCCCCATGCCTATTATTCCTGCCGTCCATGCTATACAGGAAGGATGGGATCCACCTGCACCGAAATGGAACCAGATTGCTGGCATGTAAAATTAAAAAGGTTATAGGGGAGTTTTTAAACTAAAGGCTGGGGGAAAGCTGACAAGTTCAGAGAAGCACATGATTTGGACAGAGACATTCCTTGTGGTGGATCTATGAATGTGGATTCGATATATCCTAATAAAGAGGAGATGATAGAAGTTGACAAAGTACAGGAAAGAGCTAAAGAGAAACAGTCAACTGAGAAAGAGTTCCATGCAATGACATCACATGAAGGCAGACAACTAAATATTGACAAATTTTATAAGTGCTTTTATATACATGCTAGAAGTCTAAATACTAAGATGGGTGAACTTGAGTGCCTGGTATTAAATGAGGATATTGATATAATAGGTATCACAGAAACTTGGCGGAAGATGATAATCAATGGGACACAGTAAACCCAGAATTTAAAATATATGGGAATGACATACGAGAAAGAATGCATAGAATCAAACATAGTAAAAATCTTAAGTTAATCAAACTGTACCACAGAATGTCTATGGATAGAAAGTCCATGCGTGAATAATAAGATTATAGTAGTAGGAATATACTACCAACCATTTGACCACATTGGTGACAATGATTGTGAAATACTGAGGGAGATAGGAGAGGCTACAAAAACAGAAAACTCAGTAATAATGGGGGATTTCGGTTATCCCCGTATTGATGGTATGCAGAAATAAAATTTCTAGATTCCATTAATAACTGCTTCTTGAAGCACACAAGCGGAGAGGGAATTTTTGATTTAGTCCTAAGTGGTACACAGGATCTGGTCAGTACTGCTGAACCACTTGGTAATAGTGACCATGATGTAACTAAATTTAACATCCATGTGTGTGTGTGTGTGTATGTCTGTGTATCTGTGTGTGTGTGAGGGTTGGGGGGAATATCAAAGAAGCCCACCATAGTATCATTTAACTTCAGAAAGGGGAACTACACAAAAATGAGAAAGCTAGTTAAATGGAAATTAAAAGGAACAGTCACAAGAGTGAAATGTCTGCAAGCTGCATGGAAACTCTTTAAAAACACGATTATGGGGGCTTAAATTAAATGTATACCCCATATAAAAAAAACAGTAAGAGGACCAAAAAAGTGCCACCATGGGTAAACAACAGAGTAAAAGAGGAGGTCAGAGAAAAAAAAAGGCATCCTTTAATTCTTGGTCATCAAACCCTACTGAGGAAAATAGAAAGGAACATAACCTCTGGCAAGTCAAATGTAAAAGTGTAATTAGGCAGACCAAAAATGAACTTGAAGTGTAACTAGCAAATGACACAAAAGCTAACAACCATTTATTTAAATAGATAAAAAGCAGGAAGCCAGCCAAAAAATCAGTGGGGCCACAGACAACTGAGGTGCTAAAGGAGAACTTGAGGAAGACATGTCTATTATGGAGAAGCTAAATGAATTCTTTGCATTGGTCTTTACTGCAGAGGATGTGAGGGAGATTCTAATCCCTGAGCCATTCTTTTTAGGTGACATATCTGAGGAACTGTCCCAGATTGAGGTGTTGATAGAGGAAGTTTTGGAACAAATCAATACATTAAACCGTAGTAAGTTCCCAGGACCAGATGGTATTCACCTAAGAGTTCTGAATTGGAGTACTAACTGTGATATGTAATCTATCACTTAAATCAGCTTCTGTTCCAGACGATGGAGGATAGCTACTATAATGTTGATTTTTAAAAGAAACTCCAGAAGAGATCCTGGCAATTACAGGTTGGTAAGCCTAACTTCAGTCCCAGGCAAATTGGTTGAAACTATTGTGAAAAACGGAATTATTAGACATATAGATGGACACGATTTGTTGGGGAAATGTCAACATGGCTTTTGTAAAGGGAAATCATGCCTCACCAACCCAGTAGAATTCTTTGAGGGGGTCAACAAGCATATGGACAAGGGGGATCCAGTGGGTAAAGTGTACTTGGACTTTCAGAGAGCCTTTGATGAAGTCCCTCACTAAAGGCTTATAAGCAAAATAAGCTGTCATGGGATAAAAGAAAATGTCCTCTCATGGATCAGTAACTGGTTAAAAGATAGGAAATAAAGGGTAGGAATAAACGGTCAGTTTTCAGAATGGAGAGAGGTAAATAGTGGTGTCCCCCTGGAGGTCTGTACTAGGACCAGCACTGTTCAACATATTCATAAATGATCTGGAAAAGGGGATAAACAGACAGGTAGCATATTTTGCAGATGATACAAAATTACACAAAATAGTTAAATTCAAAGCTGACTAAGAAGAGTTATAAAGGGATTTCACAAAACTGGGTGACTGGGCAACAAAATGGCAGATGAAATTAAATGTTGATAAATGACAAGTAATGCACATTGGAAAACATAACCCCCTCTCTGCATTCAAAATGATGGGGTCTAAATGAGCTGTTACCACTCCACAGAGAGATTTTGGAGTCATCGTGGATAGTTCTCTGAAAAAGTCTGCTCTATGTTAGTGGCAATCAGAAAAGCTAACAGAATGTAAGGAGCCATTAGGAAAAGAATATATAATAAGACAGTAAATATCACAATGCCACTATATAAATCCATGGTATGCTAACACTTGAATCCTGCAAGCAGTTCTTGTTGCTCCATCTCAAAAAAGATATATTAGAATTGGAAAAAATACGGACAAGGGCAACAAAAATAATTAGGCATATAGAACTGTTTCCATATGAGGAGAGATTAAAAAGACTGGGACTGTTCAGCTTGGAAAAGATTCTACTGAGGGGAGATATAATGGGGGTCTATGAAATCATGCATGATGTGGAGAAAGTGAATAAAGAAGTGTGATTTACCCCTTCACATAATACAAGAACCAGGGGGTCATTTGATTAAATTAATAAGCAGCAGGTTCAAAACAAACATAAGGAAGTACTTCTTCACACAACGCACAGTCAACCTGTGGAACTCATTGCCAGGGGATGTTGTGAAGGCCAAAAGGATGAGTGGGTTCAAAAAAGAATTAGATAAGTTAAGGGGGATAGGTCCATCAATGGCTATTAGCCAAGGAGGTCAGGGATGCAAACCCATGCTCTGGGTGTTCCTAAGCCTCTGACTGCCAGAAGGTGCGATTGGACATGCAAGGGATAGTTCACTCGAAATTGCCCTGTTCTGATCATTCCCTCTGAAGCATCATTTTCATCCTTGATCAGCAAGCTGTTTGTTACTCAGAAAGGTGTGAATCTCTTTCTGAATGCAGCCTGGTCATAAGTATGGCCATTCTTATGTTCTTAGGTACCTAATTCCCCTTGAAATCAATGGGAGTTGGGTACTTTTGAACGTTCCACTCGGCACCCATCTGCACCTTTAGGTGCTGAAATACCTTTAAAAATCTGCCTATAGGTTTCTTAGACTCTTTTGAAACACACAGCCTAAATTTTCTAGTAGTCTGATATACAGATAAATACACATTGCATATGACTACTGATTTATGGAAAAGTGCCATGCCCTAATAGGATACAATAAGAGAACCACAAATACTGAGGTGACATGCTTAGTGTCTAAGAAGAAAAAAGTAACAATAGCATGCAGGAAAAATGTAAGGACCAAAATAAAATGTAACAAGCCTCTATTGACCTTACCAAAGCTTTTAACCTGTCAGACTTCTAGGACTGTGAAAATGCCTGGCAACATTTGGATGTCCAGAAAATTTCATGAAATTATCTATCATCTGCACAATGGTAGGCTGGATAGATTCTGTGCTTGGCACTCTGTTGGAGCCATTTGTAATAGCAAAAGGAGTCAAGCAAAGGTGTATTTTGGCACAGAGTCGCTTTGGAACATTCTTTGTAGTAATGATTGATGATGCCACTAGAGACATGATGCCAGGAATATTTATTAAATTTTGAACATCTGGCAAGCTCTTTAACCTGAGCAGATTGAAGGCCTCCAGAAAACTAAATGAGAAGGTTATATGTGAACTTCTTTATGCTGGTGGTTTTGCTTTTGTTTTGCACTGTACAGAAGACCCCTAGTTCATGACCAACAAATTTGCTGTGGCAGCTAAAATCTACAGATTTATTGTCAGTCTGAAGAAAAACAAGGTTACATACCAATCCATAGCTAAAAAGTCATATGTAAGATTTAGCATCAGAATCAATGGATAAAGCATTTTGATTTGCTTTTAAGGACTTCTGTCAAACATTCTGTTAATGTCCAAGAAATCAGATGCTTGTTTAAAAGTCCCTCCATACACATGCCATATTGTATCATAATCTGACACCAGTATGGTATCCACAAAACACCAAAGTTCATTTTTAATTTCTACATTACTCCATGGCTGTGAAACATGGACAAGTCATGGCTGGCACATCAAAGAGCTGGATACATTCCATCAACAGCACCTTTAAGCTATTGTGCATATCAAGTTGCAAGACAAGAATAGCAAATAATGAGATTTTCCAAAGAGATTGCACAAATGGCACAGACACAATGGTTATAAAAGCACTGCTTTACTGGACTGGACATGTTCTCTGTATTTAGGATACACGGCTCCCATAGAAAATGTTGTATAGTGAACTTTTAGTTTCATAGGGCAGAAGATCAAAAGTTAGACAGAAGAAGAGATTCAGGTGTCCAGAAAAAGAACCTTGCCCATTGTGATATGCACATCAACATGTGGAAAGTTACAGCAGTACAAACAACTAGTTTGGTAGTAAAAGTAACAGCTGATGCAGGAAGTTTTGCAGGGAGAATGATTGGTCAACATTGCTGAGGGAACAATTCACAACAGAAAATTTGTTTAATTTGAATAATTTTAGTCTCTTGTTCTACTCACTGAGCATCCGTGAGAAAATCATGATTTCCTTAAATACAGTTGAAGTGAATTCATTTTAAAATTCACATGAATATTTAAGGAAAGTTTTTAGTATTATTCATTCAGCTCTATTACTCACCAACAAAGGAAAAGGATACTTCTTAGAGAATAGTTACAGAGTGAAGGGATTACAGACACAAATAATAAACTACACTGCTAATCTCTGCCTAGCCCATGGAATGGCCTGTGATCTGGATTTTAGACAGATGCTGGTCCACTAAAGCTCTTTCTTTATTGATCACTTTTAAGGAAAAGGGCTACTACCAGTAATGATGTTAACAGCTTCTTTGTTTTCTCTCTCAGTTTTAATAAACATAATTATATTACTGCTGAACAGTGTGTTTTATTTAAGTGTTTGCACTAAAAACTTAGATTAAAGCTTTTTCTGAGAAGCTAAATGAAAGTCCAGGTAATGCTGTGAAACAAAGGTTCAGTGGAACTCTGCGAAAACAAAATCAAGAAAGGATTATTTATGTTAAATAAAGCTAGTCCAGTTCTGCAGCCACTTTGAGCTTGGGCCAATTGCTTTTCATCCAGATGTTTATTTCCTTCTGGTTGAAGCCAGACCTGGAGGCTCAACCCCACACTGGTAGAATAAAAGAGGTGTGAGCTGCCTCCCCTCCATTCCTTTGCTGCTGTAGGTGCTAATGCAGAGATGAATCTAGCTCCCAGTTCTCATCTTGAAAGCCTGCAGTGGGTGAGGCCTGACTACTCCTGAAACTATTTCTCTTTCCACCCTGCTGAGAATGCTACAGTCTGTAGGGCATTGACAGTGGTCAGAGTCCAAGGCAAAACTCATGGGATCTAGGCATGGAATGGAAAACAGAGGACCCTCAGCTATGGAACTCCCCAAGAAATCAGGATACCCTCTAGTCTCACTCCTTTTAGTGTACAGTGTAAGGGTATGTCTACACTACGAAATTAGGTCAATATTATAGAAGTCAATTTTTAGAAATCGATTTTATACAGTTGATTGCATATGTCCACACTAAGCACATTAAGTCTGTGGAGTGTGTCCTCACTACCGTGGCTAGCATCGACTTATGGAGTGGTGCATTGTGGGTAGCTATCCCGCAGTTCCCACAGTCTCCGCTGCCCATTGGATTCTGGGTTAAGCTCCCAATGCCTGATCGGGCAAAAACATTGTCGCAGGTGGTTTTGGCTACATGTCATCAGTCGCCCCTCCCTCTGTGAAAGCAATGGCAGACAATCGTTTTGTGCCTTTTATCTGTGCGGACGCCATACTGCTTTCAGCAGATGGTGCAGTAGGACTGCTAACCGTCATCATCCACCGCTTCTGCTGCAACTCTGCTCTGCTGCTGTTGTCTCAATAGCGAATTTCTCCATGTTTTCTGTCATGAGCTCCTGGGTAGTGTGTTCTTCCTTGGAAAATGTGCGCGGTGCTAACCGTTGTCCTCCACCGCTTCCGCTGCAACTCTGCTCTCCTGCTCTCATGAATCCACCTCGCAGGTCCTCTCGTCATTCTCTATAAATATCTATTCTCATGGCATCCGTCGTCAGCCAGCACTTCTGCTGCAACTCTGCTCTCCTGCAGATGCCATACCACAGCAAACATGGAGCTCGCTCAGATCACCGTGGCAGGTATGAGCATTGTAAACACCTCGCACATTATCCTGCAGTATGTGCAGAACCAGAACCTGCAAAAGCAGGCAAAGAGGCGATGGCAGCACAGTGACGAGAGTGATGAGGATATGGACACAGACTTCTTTCAAAGTACGGGCTCCAGTAATTTGGACATCCTGGTGGCAATGGGGCAGGCTCATGCCGTGGAGCGCCGATTGTGGGCCTGAAAAACAAGCACAGACTGGTGGGACCGCATAGTGATGCAGGTCTGGGATGATTCCCAGTGGCTGTGAAACTTTCGCATGCGTAAGGGCACTTTCATGGAACTTTGTGACTTGCTTTCCCCTGTCCTGAAGCGCATGAATACCAAGATGAGAGCAGCCCTCACAGTTGAGAAGTGAGTGGTGATAGCCCTGTGGAAGCTTGCAACGCCAGACAGCTACTGGTCAGTCGGGAATCAATTTGGAGTGGGCAAATCTACTGTGGGGGCTGTTGTGATCCAAGTAGCTAATGCAATCACTGAGCTGCTGCTATCAAGGGTAGTGACCCTGGGAAATGTGCAGGTCATAGTGGATGGCCTTGCTGCAATGGGATTCCCTAACTGTGGTGGGGAGACAGACGGAATGCATATCCCTATCTTGGGACCGGACCACCTTGGCAGCCAGTACGTAAACCGCAAGAGGTACTTTTCAATGGTGCTGCAAACACCGGTGGATCACAAGGGATGTTTCACTGACATCAACGTGGGATAGCCGGGAAAGGTACATGACACTCGCATCTTCAGGAACTCTGGTCTGTTTGAACAGCTGCAGGAAGGGACTTACTTCCCAGACCAGAAAATAACTGTTGGGGATGTTGAAATGCTTATAGTTATCCTTTGGGACTCAGCCTACCCCTTAATATCATGGCTCATGAAGCCATACACAGGCACCCTGGACTGTAGTAAGGAGCTGTTCAACTATAGGCTGAGCAAGTGCAAAATGGTGGTAGAATGTGCATTTGGACATTTAAAAGCACGCTGGTGCAGTTTACTGAGTCGGTTAGACCTCAGCGAAATTCCCATTGTTATTGCGGCTTGCTGTGTGCTCCACAATATCTCTGAGAGTAAGGGGGAGATGTTTATGGTGGGGTGGGAGGTTAAGGCAAATAGCCTGGCCGCTGATTACGCACAGCCAGACACCAGGGCGATTAGAAGAGCACAGCAGGGTGCGCTGCGCATCAGAGAAGCTTTGAAAAAACACCAGTTTCATGACTGGCCAGGCTACGGTGTGACAGTTCTGTTTGTTTCTCCTTGATGAAAACCCGCCCCCTTGGTTCACTATACTTCCCTGTAAGCCAACCACCCTCCCCCCTTCGATCAACACTTGCAGAGGCAATAAAGTCATTGTAGTTTCAAAATCATGCATTCTTTATTAATTCATCACACAAATAGGGGGATAACTGCCAAGGTAGCCTGGGAGGGGTGCAGGAGGAGGGAAGCACTGGGTTGGGTGGTGGATGAGGAGAGGAGGGACGGAGAAGGCCACACTGCACTTCAAAACTTATTGAATGCCAATAACTTATAACTTATTGACTGCTTGGGCAGTCTTCTGGGATGGAGTGATTGGGTGCCCAGAGCCCCCCTCCTCTCCGTCCCCTGCATTCTTGGGAGTCTGGGTGAGGAGGCTATGTAACTTGGGGAGGAGGGTGGGCAGTTACACAGGGGCTGCAGTGGTGGTCTTTGCTCCTGCTGCCTTTCCTGCAGCTCCACCAGACGCCGGAGCATATCAGTTTGATCCACCAGTAGCCTCAGCATTAAATCCTGCCTCCTCTCATCACGCTGCCGCCACCTCTCCTCTTGCTCCTGCAACCTCTCATCTTGCTTGTCCCTCCTGTCCTCATGTTCATTTTCTGCTTTCCTGGACTCTGCCATTGTTTGCCTCCATGCATTCTGCTGAGCTCTTTCAGTGTGGGAGGACTGCATGAGCTCAGAGAACATTTAATTGCGAGTGCTTTTTTTTCACCTTCTTATCTCTGCTTGCCTCTGGGATGGAGATGATAGGGGGAGTGTTGAAACATTTGCAGCTGCAGGAGGAAAAAAAGGGAGAGTAGTATTTAAAAAGACACATTTTAGAGAACACTAGACTCTTTCACAGTGAACCAAGCTGTTAACATTACATAGCACATGTGCTTTCGGTACAAGGTCGCATTTTGCCTATTATAGTGAGGGCCTGCTGGTTTGGTGTGAGAGATCACACATGCAGGGCCGGGCAACAGAATTTGGCTTACAGGCAGCCATGGTAAGCCACAGTCTTTCAGCTTCTTCAATCTTCATAACATGTGGGAATGGTTTCAAACAGCAGCACCCTCCTTTCCCATATCAAGCACCCATTGGGTTGGCCATTTAAAAGGAGGGGCTGTGGTTTTTGGGTTAACGTGCAGCACAAACCCAACTAACCCCTCTCCCCCCCAAATTCTCTGGGATGATCGCTTCACCCCTCCTCCCACCGCATGACTAGTATCAGGGAAGATCCCTGCCAGCCAAACGCGAACAGCTCAGTGTGAACACTCCCTCCCCTCACCGTGTGGCTAAAAGCGGGGATGATTTCTTTTCAGCCACAAGCAAACAACCCAGCAGGAACGGCCACCTCTGAATGTCCCCTTAATAATGTTTCTGGAGGATTTCCGCTCCATCCCCAGACACATTAACAGACTTTTCCAGTAGCTGTACTGGCTGTGAATGCATCTCAAGTCTTCAGGGCAAATTAATCATTAAACATGCTTGCTTTTAAACCATGTATTATATTTACAAAGGTACACTCACCAGAGGTGCCTTCTCCAGCTTCATGGTCCGGGAACCTGCCTTGGGAGGGTTGGGAGGGTATTGGCTCCAGGGTGATAAACAGTTCCTGGCTGTCTGGGAGAACGGTTTCTCTGATTGTCTGTTGTGCACTATCCTCCTCCTCCTCATCATCTTCCTCATCCCCAAATTCCTCATCCCTGTTGAGGGAGACTCCCCCCTTGCAGGTGTCCAAGGACAGGGGCGGGGTAGTGGTAGGGGCACCCCCTGGAATTGCATGCAGCTCATCATAGAAGCGGCATGTCTGGGGCTCTGACCTGGAGCAGCCGTTTGCCTCTTTGGTTTTTTGGTAGGCTTGCTGAGCTCCTTAAGTTTCATGTGGCACTGCTGCAGGTCCCTGTTATAGCCTCTGTCCATCATGCCTTTGGAAATTTTTTCAAATATTTTGGCATTTTGTCTTTTGGAATGGAGTTCTGATAGCATGGATTCATCTCCCCATATAACGATGAGATCCAGTACCTCCCGTTCGGTCCATGCTGAAGATCTTTTGCGATTCTGGGACTCCGTGGTCACCTGTGCTGATGAGCTCTGCATGGTCACCTCTGCTGATGAGCTCGCCACGCTGGCTAAACAGGAAATGAAATTCAAATGTTCCCGGTGGTTTTCCTGTGTATCTGGCTAGTGCATCTGAGTTGAAAGTGCTGTCCAGAGCGGTCACAATGGAGCACTCTGGGATAGCTCCCGGAGGCCAATACAGTCGAATTGCGTTCACACTACCCCAAATTTGAGCCATCAATGTCGATTTCAGTGCTAATCCCCTCGTCAGGGAGGAGTACAGAAATTGATTTTAAAAGCCCTTTAAATTGACTAAAATGGCTTCGTCGTGTGGATGGGTGCAGGGTTAAATCGATCTAACACTGCTAAATTTGACCTAAACTCGTAGTGTAGACCAGGGCTAAGATACACCCCTTTATGTAGGTCTTCCCTTCAACAAAGGTGCCTACAAAATGGCTAGTTCCCTCACTCCTCCTGTCGATACAAAGATAGGATATAATGGAGGTAGGAGTGAAGAAAATAGTCTAATCAAGGACAATGTTCCCTCTAATTTTTGACAGGCCATGTGCACAAAAAATTTCTTCTGTGCAAATTTATGACAGGCCGTGTGCACAAAAAATTTCTTCTGTGCAAATTGTTCTGCTTCTGTGTGTGCGGTGTTTCGCCGTGTGCACGGGGTCTAGGATCTGTGTGCGCATGCACACGTGCACAGCTTAGAGGGAACAGTGACCAAGGGCATTAATTACTATTTCTCTTAATTGCTGTATTTGCCATTTGAACTGAAGAGTGCACAACAGAGACTGAGAAACAGATTGAATTTAAGTCCACAGTGATTATTTAAACTACAGGCATTAGAATAACAATCCAGGATGGTTGACACTCAGAAGTATCCCAAATTTTAAAGCACACCAGTTATAAATCTAAACATCTCTATACTGAAGTAGAGTATTCTATTTGCGCAAAAGAAACTTCAAAAAATATAGGATTACTTTATACAGTCAATGGAAAAAGAATCGAATACACTTCACTATGTATAAAATCGATAGATGGTTTTTATCTTACCATTGTTGTCTTTTAACTAAAGCATCTGAAATTCAGTAAATATGTTCACTTGGCCTACTTCTTAGATTTTTTTTTTTTAGTTTCCCTGTAATTGAATATCACATAATTTAATGGCCTTACTTTGTATTGCTGGGATAACGAAAACTTGATTTGATAAAATGAATTAAACAAGTTAGTGTAAGCAGTTTTTATAGAGGAATAAGCCTGGATGTCTTTGGAACTAATTATCTAGAATACGTTTGAAAACTTTTAGGCTTGTTAAAAAAAGCAAACCAGTGATATACAGCATTTCATCCCTGAAACAAGATACTGTTTATTGAGAGAAAGCAACTTTTCTTATAAAACCTGGCTGTATTTTTACTGCATCTCTGAAAGGAGGAAATACTTTTGTCTGGGCAAGACCCCAAGGGTGCATTTCTTAATTTCTCAGTTAATTTTATTCTGGTATCTGAGGTAGGTGTGAGGAAATTTATGTAGTTCATTTATGAAAATGTGCAAATTTTACCGCAAAAGAAAAAAACCCCATTTTTATGGTGAATATTCCTTCAGAAGACTCACAGTCAATGTAGTCAGCACTAACAAGCAGATGGATGTATTTGAATGCCATTATCTTGTGTACAATGATATTATCTCTTTCATGAAAAATTCAGCAGTTTGGGATGCATTAGTCAAGGGGAAGGAGGAAGTAAAAAAGAAAAATATAGTGAGAAAAACATGATCAGACTCGGAATCCCTGAGGGAGGTCACATTGCATCATTTAGCAGGAGAATGAGCAATGCAGAAGGAGCAAAGTTGGTGGAATTACTGTCTGCTTTCCTTATGGTATTCTTGGCTCCGAGTTCTATTCAAGCCCTGAAGCTGTAGGTGGGCAGCTCTTGGGCCTGCTAAAGCATCACACCATGACATTTTTATCATCAGTCTAGAAGAAGAAAATAAATTTGCTAACAGAATAGAGTTGGCAGGCTAATACTATCTTGTCACATTCCAGCCATCTCCAGGTCTGGCCTGAGCCAGAGGAAACAAGAATGTGGGCCAGGAAGTCTTGATGGACACATTGTTACATAGAAAACATTGATATACGAGAAGTGGGTTTTATTGCAGTGTACAATGCAAGATATTGTGGAGGAGTCTGGGGCTATAGCCCTGTCTCCACTGTCCCCATACCCTTTGAGGATGCTCTGTTGGAGCTTGCCTTGAACACACACTAGAAAACAATTGAGAAAAAGTGTGACTTCCATTAGCACAAGTCAGTAGTTATGAAAAAGGGTATGTTCCAAAGCCTAATGAAGACAATGGGACTGTTTCTGGGCTTTGGATGTGGCCCAGATTGTCTTACTAAAATGGTGTGCAAATAAACTTTGTGAATGACTAAATAGGGAAAATATGCAATGTCCTGCATGTATGGCTGCAGGCATAAGTGTGAGAACAGACATGTAAATCCAGATAAGACCTTCACAATTCATTGCACAATATGTGACCTTTGTACAAGATCCCCCTGCTATCTTATATGTGAATAACTCCCAATAGAAGTCTTATGTATGCACCAACCAGACGATTAGGTGGTAGAAAAATAAGAATATTCTGTTTTATTTACTCAGATGTTTGTCATTTACATGTGCCACCTAACCATAATGACCATGGGCTTTGTTTTCATATACTGTCTCTTCATGTATCCCAGTTGAAATGGTGTCAGGCCCAGGTGTATTAATTTTCTTAGACAACTCTAACATTTTAATCTCTAATTGGGAACTATGTTATCGAAATGGTGTGTTATCCAATTCTCTTGTGCAATGTTCTCTTTAAAACAAAACTTTGGGGCAGAATAACATCTGGTGGGTGAGAAAAATGCAGGTTGATCCTATAAGAATAAACTCTCTTTCCCTACTGAAGGGAGTTGCTCTGAGAACGCTGCATTTTGGGAATGGAGTGGGATGGGGTACGTAGGTTAAGGAAGGTTACAAAAGGAAGAAGTGGGACTGAAAAGAATATTTAATCTAAGTTGTAAAGGAGCTTGGAACCACACCACAAGCATCATAATTAACTTTAATAATTATAAATGTAAATGCAGACAAGCCACAAGGTTTTAATGGTGTGCCACATGCTTCTGCTAATTATTTTAGAGTTTGGACACATTCAGTGCCAGCTAATTATAAACCCTGCTATGGAAATCATCTGTTTATATTAGACTTATTGATCTCTAGTGTTTAAGCAATATGAAAAGGGAAATCTACAATGCTGTACCATCTGCTTTGTATTCCTAATTGCCTTTAAAGAATCAAATATATAAATAGTCAGCTTTTTATATGTTGAGCTTCAAAACCATTCAAGAAACATGTTTTGCAAATGTAAGCGAACAAGAAAGAGATGGAGTATTAAAAATGTTGCCTTTTTAAAAAAAGTTTGCTGTTCTTCTGTCTGTCAATTCACTGACTTCAACATGGGACTAGAAAATGCCCATGTCCCAGAAGTCTCACATATTGGTCAAGCCAGCTGAGAAGTTATACAGTTTATCATTTACATCTTTTAATTGCCCATTTTCTTTTACTCCCTTCCATCAAAAATACCTTATGGCCATGAACATTTCTTGTTATTCCATTTAATGGATACACAGAAAAAGAGGAAAGGAAATTAATGTTCAAACTAACGATCACCTCCTTTGGGAAGTATTTGGCTTTATAGCTGATTAAGTCTATTGGGCGGTGTGATGCATATTTGGTTTTGTGGGGTTCAGACTGGTTATTTCTAGTTAAAAGTGAAACCATTGTGCATTTCTATTATTTCATAATAATTCCTCATTAAACCTATTGTATGTCAGGTAATAAGAAATATCCTATTTTCAGTATGTTTTATCTACCTAGGGCTGCATTCTCAAATGGGTGGATTCTTTTTTGTTCATGAAATTTGTGCCTACAAATATGAATGAATGCACCTCTTGCTGCCTGATTGTGGACACAGATAAATACTCTGCTTACAGCCACTATTAATTGTGTCTTTAAAATGACTTCCTTGTATTAATCATAATACTAAAGTTTACATGTTCAAAGTGCTGTACAATCCTTACACAACTCCAGTGAGATAAGTTTCAGAGTAACAGCCGTGTTAGTCTGTATTCACAAAAAGAAAAGGAGTACTTGTGGCACCTTAGAGACTAACCAATTTATTTGAGCATAAGCTTTTGTGAGCTACAGCTCACTTCATCGGATGCATACTGTGGAAAATACAGAAGATGTTTTTATACACACAAACCATGAAAAAATGGGTGATTATCACTACAAAAGGTTTTCTCTCCCCCCACCCCACTCTCCTGCTGGTAATAGCTTATGTAAAGTGATCACTCTCCTTACAATGTGTATGATAATCAAGGTGGGCCATTTCCAGCACAAATTCATTAGCCTCATTTTACAGATTGGGGAAAAGCAGCAGAGAATAAGGGCTTGTACACACTACCACTTATATTGGTATAACTTGTGTTGCTAAGGGGTGTGAATAGAGTGATAGAAGTGACCGACCGTGGATAGCACAATGTTTGGAGGAGAGCTTCTCTCACCGACATAGCTACCACCTCTCACGGACGTGGTTTTATTATGCTGATGGCATAGAGTGTTTTCACCAGATGTGCTACAGCAGAGTTTTTTGTGTAGACTAGCCCTAAATCACTTGCACAACATCAAAGAGGCAGAATTAGAATTCAGGAATTCCTGGCTCTCAGGCTGAGACCCAGGCCCATTCCTTCAGACCACACTGTTTTACTTTGGAGAAATGCGGGGGGGTAGGTGTTTAGGCTAGAATTTCAAACTGACCATCCTGATGGGTAATCATTTGGCTGCATTTTTAATTTGGATCTTCACGTTATATAAGAAATTACTTTACTTTTGGAGTAACCCCACCATAAGCATAAGAAAAATAATAATAAAGCAGATCCTCATCTGATGTAAATTGCTATGTAGTGCTGTTGACTGTTTCACTTTATACCAGTTGAGGACCTGACCTAAGAATCTTCATTACCCATTTTGACAATAGGGTATTTCATTATATACTGTTTAAACTAGGAAATTGTGCCGATTGCCAGTTGGTGTATATTGGTGTAGTTCTGTTTAAATCAGTGGAACTATGCCAATTTGCACCAGCTGAGGATCTGGCAATGATCATTTAAAATTAAATAAGTTAAAGCACTTTGAATGTAGCAGTTAAAAGGCCCTGGTCCTCTATGGCCTTTCCCTCTTCTGGAGTCATTTATGTGAAAAGTGAGTGTAAAACATTCTGATCCAGTATCATTTTATACCTACTTTGCTCTCATATTGCATTGGTGTAAATGCTTATATACGGAGTGAGAATCAAGCCCTAAGAGCACACTGCTGTTATTTCCTGCTGTTAATCCCTTACTTGCTTGTTAGGAAGGTATTACTTTGTTTCCCATACTCTTTAAATTGCTCTGCTTAGTCTGGCACTTTAGAAGAAAAGTGTATCACACACTGCTTTGTGCTTATCCTTTTCTACTGCATATGCACCCCCTTACTTTTAATCTCTCCACATGTATATTAGTAGTGCAATCTGTTATTATTATCTGAGTTTACTATAATTAGGGCTCCCAGTTTTCTGCAATTCAGCAGTGGAAGAAGTGGAGCTTTAACTTTCTATTGCTTTAAAATTCCATTGTTCCCCCTTTCCCCCCAAAAGTATGGTACTAAGACAAAAGGCACAAATGGAAGTGGCTTTTCAATAACCTTTCAAATAACCTTACCAATTACCATGAATAACATTATTTTAAAGCTCTTAAAGAACCAATCAGCCCCCTAATCAGGCTCTCAGATAATTATCATCTTTTCCCTTTATTCCACCAGCATGAATAGGAGTACTGCATTAGCCACATAGCGTCATTTGTAATGCTGGTGTCAGATAGATGGCTGAACGGAGCTTGGGAAGACAGTCCAGTATCTTGGCATCATGTGACCTAGAGCTTGGCTATGGCAATATGGGGCTCAACTGTGCAACTTGAAAAGTTGACTTCATTTATAATGCTAATGTCTGGCAGCTGTCTGAACAGCGAGCACCAGCCCTGTTCTGGTGGGCTGGGGCGGCGGGGGGACAGGACTGTTACTCCATCTCCTTCCCACTTCTCCCTCTTTTGTGACATTACTCCTTGGAAGGAGAAAGGACTAGGTAGCTCCTTCACACAGGGAGTACTATCATGCTCTGTCCTCGTGAAGAGGCCGTGCAAGAGAAGATTACAATCTAGACTGTATTGTTTAACCTTTTCAGAACATACTACTGCATGAGCAAACACCATCATTTTGCCTTGGCACACGTTATGTCCGCAACTGCCTCTTGTTGTACGATTCACATTTCTAGCTTTTTTGTTGTTGCACCTGTGTTTCCACCACCACCCTCTGTGCAGCCCTTGTTCTCTATAGGTTTTACACTGCTAGAATTGTGCAGTTAACTCTGAATCTATGAGTGAAAGTTGTCACCTCAGAAGAAAACCCAGAGAATTAATTGAATTGTGACTCAGGAGTTGTGAATCCTGCAGGATTTGGCTAATAAATCAGATCCTGCCATTTGGTCTGGTTCACTTCCAGCCCTTCAGATTTGGTTGGAGGTTCATGTTGAGAAGGCGGCAGTAGGGACTAGTGAATAGGACATGGCCATAAGGATTCAGAGGACTATAACCCAGATTAGTTGGGCACCAGATCACTGACGCTTCCACACCACCACTCACTAGCCATGGCAGAGCTACAATCCGTGAACTAGCAACCCTGGGGGTTGATGGGGAATAAGCCCCTCAGGAAATGCTGCCCGTGGAATACCCGATTGGAAGCACCCCCAATGACCTCTGATTAGTCAAGACACATTATTTAAGCCTGGAGGGAATTCCAGGAGGCTGTCTGTGGAATCTGGTAGCATCTGGCTTGTTACAACACACCCTGCTCTCATTCCCTGTTTTGGACTCTGGGTCTGACCCTTGGTTTGTAATTCCTGGCACTGACTTAGACTCCTGCTCTAACCACCAGGCACTACTGCTGCTCTGACCACTAGGCAGGACTCCTGGTCCTTACCAGTCTGCTCATGACTCAGCCGCGACAACTGCCCTGGGTATCAGGGGACCTATTTCCATCTCTGCCACTGACTGACTCTGACTAGGGCAAGTCACTCTCTGTGACTTTGTGTCTGTTCCTACTGTTTCTCTCTCTTGTCTATTTAGATTGCAAGCTCTTTTGGAACAAAAATCTGCACTCCTCTGTGGGGCACAGTAGCCCTCACTGAAGTGGTACTTTGTGAAGCTTTCTTACTGAGTGTACTTGTGGAGGGGGCCAGGCCAGTTAGGGCTTTTTAGGTCATGACAGGCATCTTGAGTTTCACCCAGAAGGGAATTGGCTGCTCGCAGAAAGTAAGGAGCACAGGTGGGAGATATTCTTATCAGTGTACCTTGCTTAAAAACATACAACTGGCTCAGCTGCCTATCTTCCAACTAGTTCTCCAGTATCACTCCAGGGAAAGTGACTTACAGGAATGTAACCTTGAGTTGACAAAGGCAGGAATCACTTTGGGAAGGGCAGGATATGAGAGGAAGAGACTTCTTCTGGCTAGATCGTGATGAAAAAAGTTGTTTCTTGGCACTGCTGCTATGTGGACAAAAAGAGAATGCTGGAGCCTGGAGGGTTGTTGAGGAGGTTGTTGCACTGATTTTTTTTGTCACCTGCTTGTCTTCTTCAGTGTCAGTACTAAATATCACCATATAGTAATTAGCAGGCTCGCCACTGACTCAACCACCCCCAAGATGAACTTCACATACATAACCCAGAACACATTACTGGCTAAAAGCTCTGGGACTCTGATGACATCACAAACCAGGACAGCTTCAGCAGCGTTGTGTCTACAGTTCAAAACCTCCTGGGGGTGAATATATAATAGTTTGGTACTGTCTTGTGTCATCTGCATGTCACATTCCATTTAAAAAATGGAACTGTGCTTTTGTGTAGATCTTCTCAAAAACCCATCAAGATACATTTTTTAGCAAGAAGCGGGCACTGTGGAGGAAACAGAAACTAATCTATTGCTATAAAATGGGAATTGTAATTTAAAATAAACCCCAAACAAAGTGCATTGCCAAACTATATTCCAAGTTTTAGGCTGATATACTTTGAAATGGCAAAGATATTAAACTCCCCCAAGATAAGGGTTTATAATAGAAACTCCAGTGACCCTCCACTATAGTGGGGCCTTTATGGTACTATAATTAGGGTTATTGAGATGAAGTCAGGCATATAAATGTTAACATTCTGCTCATTAAAATAGTCTTATTCAGAGAATCAAGGATACTGTATTTCATAAAGTGAATAATATAAACTTAACTTGCAGCTTCTTCGATTACGTGTTGGAAAGAGTTAAAATTCTCTACGTAGATCACTGAAGTTTTATTATATAAGATGACCTTAGGAACTGTCATCCCCCTTGAATTTATACAAAGAATTCAAAGTAAAGGTTTTCTAGGTTACGCTTCCTTTTTCAACCCTTTGTCCTGTCAGCTCAGTCCTTGATATCTTCATCTGCCGACATGCCCAGATGTGCAATGAATGTTGATTTGAGCTGGCCCCGCAACCCCTCCCTGCTGGTGTCATTAAAACCAGGGAGGTAGCTGCTCCCCTGGCATCTTTGGCAAGGCTTGGCTTTACACTGTGGACTAAATTATTGATGAAGAGCACTTCTGTCGCAGTGTGTTTTACCCACCTTTAAATGAAACAGTGCGGATAGAGCTGTCATTGCCTCCTCACTCCCTGCAACTTCTACATGACATTTATGATGTGGTTCAGATTGCACTGAAGCAATTAATTTCCAGTAGAGCCTGCACTCAGAATGAAGATCCCTGACAATTACCCTGGGTTGCTTTTTCAATGAGCATACTACACGGTCATCGATACTGTATACAAAAGAAAACATCACAATATACTGTAATGGTTTGATGAATTCATAATTCACCCTTTCTTTTTTTTTTTCTGAATGTGATGCCTGACTTCTGAACTTCTCTCTCACATGCTTTTGGCGCCAAGATATTTTTCTAGCAGTTTGGGTTCTCCATATTTGCAACCCACGCTTAGGGCCCAATCCTGCCATGTTCTGAGTGGCCTCAGCTCCCGTTATGGCACTTGGACCCATGTTTTGTAATTGCCTGCAGAAAGTTTTACCAAAGTCACAAGACCGATCCATTCTCTTTATAGCGTGCATATCTATGTACCTGCGAGCAAATCATGTTTTAAAATCTGTATGCTGCCGATAAAATGGCAGTGCTATGGCTGCTGTTACATAACTCTTTTAGTTACAGTCTATGTGAATGTAGTTATTTTTGCATGTGAAGAGTGCTGCTTTCTTAGAATTTCTGCAGAATACTATAGAATAGTATTCATTCATCATGACTTTTGTACGTCAGGTTTCCCAAGGCCTGATAGTGCCCCTCCCCCCATTTATATGTGACCATCGCCAATATGTGGTCAGCAAAATTTCATGCACAGGCTTGGGCATAATGAGCTATTCTATAGAGGTAGAGACCATGGGCCAGGACACTGGAATGCATCCACTACTTCATCTGAAAAGATGCCATCAACTTCCACATGAACAGTTGCCAAAGTTGGACAGAGGTGGTCATGGTTTCTCATTTTGGCTTTAGCATAGCACAATTTTGCTTTCCCCAACAACTGCACTGTCACATGAGCATGGGGTGAGAATTCAAACTGGCACCTAGGTATTATGGTGATGCCCTCTTTAGTAATGCATTAAACAGACATACAGACAGGTAGCTTGTCCTGATAAGCATTAGACTCAGAGGTGAATATTCTGAAAGCTAAGCCATTTTGACACAAGTACTTATTACTAGGAATGTATTTGGATAAAAGAAGATGAACTTTTATACAAATCCTGAAACAAACCACATTGGAGATTTGGAAAACTCTATATAATTTTAAAACATATTCCATGCCATTTTCACACGCCTCTGTACTTCCTGTCTTGGCAGGGACCAGAAGTGCATTCTCTGGTTTACTGCTAATACTGGTTTTATTTGTTCTGGCCTAATATAATTTGACTTCAACATGAGGCCTGGCTGCTCAGCACTTTTGAAAAGTAGGCACTTTTAGACTTAGGAGCCTAAATTTGGGCATTAATTTTTGAAAATCCTAGCTTTAGCTATTTGATGTTCTATTTATTTATTTATTAATTACACATCTGCACTTCCAAATTTCAGCTGGGGAAGGAAGTGGAGATTCTACAGTTAAAAAGTTTTTCTTGCGGTTTGTTTGACCTGACTGAAACTACGAATTTCAAATTCTGAATTCTTACTAGAAAGCCTGTAGAGATGAATTTTTTAACCCAATGAGATGTGGATATGTTTGGATATGTCAACCAAATCTCCAGACCTCTTAAGGGTCACTTATTATTAAAAATTACACAGGCCATGTATCAAAATTACTGCTGATTGAGATTATCATTCTGGATGGCAAATCCTCTAAAACATTTTATAGAAAACACAGTGGACTGGCAAGTCCTCTTTGTGCTCTGGAGGAGTTTCTTTGTTCCTTCATTATTGTATTAAGGTATGCTACTATGGGTATGTGTAGATCACATCAGAAGTTAGCAAAAAGAAAAGGAGTACTTGTGGCACCTTAGAGACTAACCAATTTATTTGAGCATGAGCTTTCGTGAGCTACAGCTCACTTCATCAGATGCATACCGTGGAAACTGCAGCAGACTTTATATACACACAGAGAATATGAAACAATACCTCCTCCCACCCCACTGTCCTGCTGGTAATAGCTTATCTAAAGTGATCAACAGGTGGGCCATTTCCAGCACAAATCCAGGTTTTCTCACCCTCCACCCCCCCACACAAATTCACTCTCCTGCTGGTGCTAGCCCATCCAAAGTGACAACTCTTTACATAATCAAGTCGGGCTATTTCCTGCATAGATCCAGGTTTTCTCACATCCCCCCCACCCCCATACACACACAAACTCACTCTCCTGCTGGTAATAGCTCATCTAAACTGACCACTCTCCAAGTTTAAATCCAAGTTAAACCAGAACATATGGGGGGGGGGTAGGAAAAAACAAGAGGAAACAGGCTACCTTGCATAATGACTTAGCCACTCCCAGTCTCTATTTAAGCCTAAATTAATAGTATCCAATTTGTAAATGAATTCCAATTCAGCAGTTTCTCGCTGGAGTCTGGATTTGAAGTTTTTTTGTTTTAAGATAGCGACCTTCAGGTCTGTGATTGCGTGACCAGAGAGATTGAAGTGTTCTCCGACTGGTTTATGAATGTTATAATTCTTGACATCTGATTTGTGTCCATTTATTCTTTTACGTAGAGACTGTCCAGTTTGACCAATGTACATGGCAGAGGGGCATTGCTGGCACATGATGGCATATATCACATTGGTGGATGTGCAGGTGAACGAGCCTCTGATAGTGTGGCTGATGTTATTAGGCCCTGTGATGGTGTCCCCTGAATAGATATGTGGGCACAATTGGCAACGGGCTTTGTTGCAAGGATAAGTTCCTGGGTTAGTGGTTCTGTTGTGTGGTATGTGGTTGTTGGTGAGTATTTGCTTCAGGTTGCGGGGCTGTCTGTAGGCAAGGACTGGCCTGTCTCCCAAGACTTGTGAGAGTGTTGGGTCATCCTTTAGGATAGGTTGTAGATCCTTAATAATGCATTGGAGGGGTTTTAGTTGGGGGCTGAAGGTGACCGCTAGTGGCGTTCTGTTATTTTCTTTGTTAGGCCTGTCCTGTAGTAGGTAAGTTCTGGGAACTCTTCTGGCTCTATCAATCTGTTTCTTTACTTTTGCAGGTGGGGTATTGTAGTTGTAAGAAAGCTTGACAGAGATCTTGTAGGTGTTTGTCTCTGTCTGAGGGGTTGGAGCAAATGCGGTTGTATCGCAGAGCTTGGCTGTAGACGATGGATCGTGTGGTGTGGTCAGGGTGAAAGCTGGAGGCATGCAGGTAGGAATAGCGGTCAGTAGGTTTCCGGTATAGGGTGGTGTTTATGTGGCCATTGTTTATTAGCACTGTAGTGTCCAGGAAGTGGATCTCTTGTGTGGACTGGACCAGGCTGAGGTTGGTGGTGGGATGGAAATTGTTGAAATCATGGTGGAATTCCTCAAGGGCTTCTTTTCCATGGGTCCAGATGATGAAGATGTCATCAATATAGCGCAAGTAGAGTAGGGGCTTTAGGGGACGAGAGCTGAGGAAGCGTTGTTCTAAATCAGCCATAAAAATGTTGGCATACTGTGGGGCCATGCGGGTACCCATAGCAGTGCCGCTGATCTGAAGGTATACATTGTCCCCAAATGTGAAATAGTTATGGGTAAGGACAAAGTCACAAAGTTCAGCCACCAGGTTAGCCGTGACATTATCGGGGATAGTGTTCTTGACGGCTTGTAGTCCATCTTTGTGTGGAATGTTGGTGTAGAGGGCTTCTACATCCATAGTAGCCAGGATGGTGTTATCAGGAAGATCACCGATGGATTGAAGTTTCCTCAGAAAGTCAGTGGTGTCTCGAAGGTAGCTGGTAGCGCTGGTAGCGTAGGGCCTGAGGAGGGAGTCTACATAGCCAGCAGGACAGTGGGGTGGGAGGAGGTATTGTTTCATATTCTCTGTGTGTATATAAAGTCTGCTGCAGTTTCCACGGTATGCATCTGATGAAGTGAGCTGTAGCTCACGAAAGCTCATGCTCAAATAAATTGGTTAGTCTCTAAGGTGCCACAAGTACTCCTTTTCTTTTTGCGAATACAGACTAACACGGCTGTTCCTCTGAAACCTATCAGAAGTTAGAAGTTGCTGATCTAACTGAATTATTGAAAATGACCTTAAAATGTCTTGATCATCTTTCATCATAGTGTTTCTAAAATTATTGGGCTGAATTCTGAAATCCCAAGGGATACAGTTTGAATAAGGACTGAGTAAAAACTGAGAAGCCCATTCTTCATATTTTAGTGAAGTTTCTGTTTTTAATAATTTTGCCATTCATTCTGTTGTTCAGCTTCTAAAGACAAGTTTATGCAATTCATTGCAGTATTATGAAAGCAAATGAGTAATGTTTGTTACTTTTATGATAACATGTTTGATGTCTTTTATCATCATTTTTAGTGTCCTGAATGTTTTAAAATCTCCTGTCTGAGATATGAGGGGGTCTCTTCCATACACCCTATTGGCTCCCCTCTAAAGTCCCCAGCACTCCCCAAGGCATGATTTCATATCCAAATCCTCCTGGCCAAGGACAGCTCCCTTAAACACTGATTCCTCTAATCCTGGGAACTGATGCCATATACAGATAGGGGCCAAATCTAAAATCTTTTGTCATAGGGCCAACATAGCTATTCTGTCTGAAGTCCCTCTTATAGATGCAGTTATAACAGTAAAACTATGGTTTCCCCTCCCCAGTATAGCTTATTTTGTTCATGGGGGCTGGAATAAGCTATACTCCACACTTAGAAGCACTTCACTGGTATAGCTACACCAACAAAGTGCTCCTAGCCAGAGAAAAGATAGTAATGGAAAACATCATTTGGTGTTACCCTTCCTCCACCTTGCCAATAGGTAGGTATGAGGGATGCGCTAACCTCACTCTGTTCAGAATTTGGATGATGATTTAAATACGTGGATGCCTGTGTGAACTATCTGGCCCTTTCATGGGTCCTGAACGACAGCCCACTGAAGTCAATGGGCAAACTTCCATTAACTTCAGTGGATGTTGGATCAAGCCCTTAGTTCCTTCCCCATCCAAACAATTCTACTCTGGTCACATACACACACATGCCCATTGCTCCCACAGACCACTTGACTTATTGCCAGCAGGGTTGGACTCCCCATATCTTGAGTTGTTTTAGGGAAGGGAAAAGGACCAATGGCCTTCTACCCACCCCCTATGTTTTAAGGATGCAATTGGCTGGCCTAATTCCCATCTTACTTTTGGGGGTGGGGCATGAACTAGTAGACCAATTCCCCATGAAATCCTTTAGGAGACATGTTTTGAAGTGTTGGCTGCCAGTCCATCCCACTTTTCTACTATAACAGAATAAGCAAAGTCCGCTCTTGTCCAGCAACTACTAATCCTTTAATCTGGTCTAGGGATGGGATGCCTCTGAGAAGGCAAGGGTCATCTCAACCTCTTTTTAAGCCAGGAATGTATAGTCATGAGTTTACACAAGTTATAGCTGCACCATTAGTGCTCTAATGCCACCCTCTAGCCCATGAAGTTAAGTGCCACATATAAGACTAAGATATGCATCTTTCATATAAAAGCACAAACATATCAACCAACATTTTCAAACATGGTGCTTAATGTTAGCTGCCTAAATCAAAGCAGCTTCATTTTCAGAGGTTCAGGGAACTGTGGGAGATGGGTCAAAGGAAGAAGGAAGTTCTGAAGGGCTGGAGAAGTGAGGTTTTGTGTGGGATACTGGACTCTCCTTAGTGCTGCTGGCTGGTGTGCCAAGGCAGTCAAGTTGGCAGAGAGGGGTGAGGAGCAGAACTGGTGAGTTGGGGAGACAGTCTGGGAAATATCAGGAAGCAGCTACAATAATTAACAGTATGTCAGCTTCACCTGCTGGAGCTGAAGAGAATCTATGATGAATTAGAGGGAAAACTTAGACTGAGTTACATTTTAAAAATAGGAAAAGGGCCTTCCTGTAAGATGTCATCAAAATTTGTGTGCGTGGTTTGGAATTTGTGGTGACTGATTCTTTAGTTACTGGGAGCCAAAAAAGGTGAGATTCCCAGAGGCAAATTTAAAAAAAAATGGATATTTGAAAATCTTTCAGACAAAGTTATATATTGAAATAAAGAAACAAAAATCCAAAACCAACCAACCAAACTAAAACCTCTGAAAATGTCTGTCTTAGCTGTAGAATTGGGATCTGATTGTCCACCCCATCGCCAAACAAAACAAAACAAAGATAAAAATGCTGTAATGATCGATATAACTCCACTACTTCAGTGGAGTTATACCACTATATAAGTGCTATAATTCAGCCAAGAATCAGCCCTCTTGTATGTAAAATTTGGAGACAAAACGTAATAATTTAAGTATGAAATTTCAACATAATTTAACTCCAGAGTCACTACTGAGGCCACCATAATGTTATTTTGAGGTTAATTTGGAAAGCCTCATTCAGTGTTTTGTCTGTGTAACACCCAGTGACATTAACGAGAATTGTGTGGTTTAGTTCAGCACACTGCTATGAAAATATCCCTTTCTGTGGTTGCTTATGTATATTGTTTCATTCGGCAAATGTATACCTTTCTTTGAAATGTTATTCTCAGATAGAACGTATTAATGTTTTTAATACAGTCATCTGTTCTCCCACAAGGTAGTCAAAGAAGCTTTGGATCTGAGTTCTGAACCTTTTCTTAATGACAGATTTCTTTGGTCAGAAGCAAGTCAAGCTCTCCCTTTGTCATCCTGGCTTATTTTTCACTCTTGCAGTCTTTCCATAAGACAGCAGTGAGAGATTGCTATGAAACTAATTAATGTCTGACAGACAAATCGAACCAAATATCCAAAGAATTCAGAGTATAATTTGTTCCCTCTAACAAAACAGAACACCACAATGCAAGAAACATATAGATGACATTATTACACTAACAAATAGCTGAGGGAATTTTCTTGCTCATTTTATCCAAATTAGACAATTTAAGACAATGTTGGTTAGAGTCCCCTCCTAGACTGTAGCTCAGTTACCTTGTTGTGTTGGTAGTTGCAAAGAGATCCATATGAAATATTACCTAAGAAGGAGGCTGTGTGCTTTACTGGACCTCTATTGTCTCTCGGAGTGCAACCACAAGGGAGAAATAAGGGTCATGTGTCATATATGCATAGCCAAAGTACAGAAGATTTATGACTTAGTGAATATGCAGATATGTTAGTGTTCTTGACCAAGCTGTGGATGCTGTCCTTGACTGTGTCTGAGGGTTTATAGTTTTCGAAAAAAAATACTTCAAAGAGAGAAAGAGACAAACAATTATACACACACTGTCTTGGCACACTTGGACAGTGTTCTCTGCATTCGCAAAAATAATGACTGCTCATCCTATTCTCTTGGGGTGGAAATTTCCATATTTTTGCTTTCGAGGCACTTTCAAAGCCATTTACTGCCATAATTCATACACCACTGGATTAAGAAGCATATGCCTCTTAAAATCAGCAAGAGGCTATGTAGTGGATTTGCTGATTTAAGGAAAAGCAAAAAATGAAATAAAAACAAAATAAGGCAGATTGAGACCTACTTTTACTTTAGAGTAAATATAGCAGTACACAGGTCCAGCCATTAGGAAATAGTTTTAAGTTAATTGGATACCGTAAAAACAGATAGTCAAACTCCAATTTATTGACCACTACACTTGATAATTTCAAGTGTTAATGTCAAATCTTTTGGTCACCAATTATCACTAATTGTAAATTGCATGTTAAACATTAACTGTGATGGACTTGCATCTAGATTCTGAAACACTGCTTCAGGGTGGTCAGGGGGACATTTAGACTGAGAAATAGATGCTGTCTCTCAGAAACAAAGAATGGTCCTGTCATGCTTACTGTGAATGATCATGATTTGCAACAGAAGCCTACAATATGGTGCAAAAATACTTTACTTTTCTGAAACATATGCATCCCTTTTACTGAATTAGCACTGGGGTTGTTAGTAGTTTCAGTGTGGCTTTTGGGTTGTCTAATCCGTTGTCTGGGCATTTTGTCTCTTGGGATAGGATAAGCAGGGCTCTGTACATTCCTGCACAGAAACTGTGCCACAAAATCTAAGCTTTCATTGAAAAAAAATGAAATTCTAGCCTTTAAGGTTGAAAAGAAAACCTTTCAAACATGAACCAAGTATAAACTCATACTGTAGGAGTCTGCAGGCAGCCTGAAATAATAGCTCTGAGAGGTGTAAACTGCTCCATTCTTCTTAATAGGTGTTATATATGAAGCTTGATGATGACACTTTAAAAGGCACACATAACTATGTCAGTGTTGATGATTTTTCCAGAAACATATTTCCAGCTAACATATTTATTCATGATAACTGGATGACACAGAGGAGACTGGGGTAGGGTGCATTGGGATATCTGGCTGTTGTCGAGGGTTGCTAAAATGGGAAATGAGTAGTTTATACTTCTCTCTAAAATTTGAATTCACCCCTACCTCTGCCCACAAGGGGAAGGGAAAAAGGAAATGTATCCCTTCCCTATCTTCTTGACTCCCTTCTGGGTACCAAACCCCAAACTGTCTCAACTGCCCCTACTCAGTTGGAAAAACCTTCTGCTTCCCCACGGTGACTTCTACAATGGAGCTGTGTTTCTTCAATGCACAAATTTACAGCACACTGAAGATCTGGGGTCAGCACAAAACTAAATATAAAAATACATAATGGAAGGAGTACTGTGCAGAATGGCTTATTTGTGTTCATCTACATTTGCTAAATGTTGCTGTTTTAAAATTTTTCTGAATCTGTTCATAGAATCATAGAATCATAGAATATCAGGGTTGGAAGGGACCCCTGAAGGTCATCTAGTCCAACCCCCTGCTCGAAGCAGGACCAATTCCCAGTTAAATCATCCCAGCCAGGGCTTTGTCAAGCCTGACCTTAAAAACCTCTAAGGAAGGAGATTCTACCACCTCCCTAGGTAACGCATTCCAGTGTTTCACCACCCTCTTAGTGAAAAAGTTTTTCCTAATATCCAATCTAAACCTCCCCCACTGCAACTTGAGACCATTACTCCTCGTTCTGTCATCTGCTACCATTGAGAACAGTCTAGAGCCATCCTCTTTGGAACCCCCTTTCAGGTAGTTGAAAGCAGCTATCAAATCCCCCCTCATTCTTCTCTTCTGCAGGCTAAACAATCCCAGCTCCCTCAGCCTCTCCTCATAAGTCATGTGTTCTAGACCCCTAATCATTTTTGTTGCCCTTCGCTGGACTCTCTCCAATTTATCCACATCCTTCTTGTAGTGTGGGGCCCAAAACTGGACACAGTACTCCAGATGAGGCCTCACCAATGTCGAATAGAGGGGAACGATCACGTCCCTCGATCTGCTCGCTATGCCCCTACTTATACATCCCAAAATGCCATTGGCCTTCTTGGCAACAAGGGCACACTGCTGACTCATATACATCTTCTCGTCCACTGTCACCCCTAGGTCCTTTTCCGCAGAACTGCTGCCTAGCCATTCGGTCCCTAGTCTGTAGCGGTGCATTGGGTTCTTCCGTCCTAAGTGCAGGACCCTGCACTTATCCTTATTGAACCTCATCAGATTTCTTTTGGCCCAATCCTCCAATTTGTCTAGGTCCTTCTGTATCCTATCCCTCCCCTCCAGCGTATCTACCACTCCTCCCAGTTTAGTATCATCCGCAAATTTGCTGAGAGTGCAATCCACACCATCCTCCAGATCATTTATGAAGATATTGAACAAAACCGGCCCCAGGACCGACCCTTGGGGCACTCCACTTGATACCGGCTGCCAACTAGACATGGAGCCATTGATCGCTACCCGTTGAGCCTGACAATCTAGCCAGCTTTCTACCCACCTTATAGTGCATTCATCCAGCCCATACTTCCTTAACTTGCTGACAAGAATACTGTGGGAGACCATGTCAAAAGCTTTGCTAAAGTCAAGAAACAATACATCCACTGCTTTCCCTTCATCCACAGAACCAGTAATCTCATCGTAAAAGGCGATTAGATTAGTCAGGCATGACCTTCCCTTGGTGAATCCATGCTGGCTGTTCCTGATCACCTTCCTCTCATGCAAGTGCTTCAGGATTGATTCTTTGAGGACCTGCTCCATGATTTTTCCAGGGACTGAGGTGAGGCTGACTGGCCTGTAGTTCCCAGGATCCTCCTTCTTCCCTTTTTTAAAGATTGGCACTACATTAGCCTTTTTCCAGTCATCCGGGACTTCCCCGGTTCGCCACGAGTTTTCAAAGATAATGGCCAATGGCTCTGCAATCACAGCCGCCAATTCCTTCAGCACTCTCGGATGCAACTCGTCCGACCCCATGGACTTGTGCACATCCAGCTTTTCTAAATAGTCCCTAACCACCTCTATCTCCACAGAGGGCTGGCCATCTCTTCCCCATTTTGTGATGCCCAGCACAGCAGTCTGGGAGCTGACCTTGTTAGTGAAGACAGAGGCAAAAAAAGCATTGAGTACATTAGCTGTTGCTGATTCTCAGTGTGCGGCTCCAAAGCGCTACAGAAAACATAGTTATCTGCTGTGGGATTTAGGACCATCTTGCCTCAGGGTAGAAGGGGTCTTGACCATAAACTCTTGATCCACTTCTCTTTGAGTACAGTTAAGACCCTGGATATGCTTCCACACAAGGGAGTAAGGAGGTATAATGAGCATTCCTACTGCCCTGCATGGGCTGTCCATTCTGCAGGTAGTTGTGTGGAATGGAGACACCTGCGTTTCCTCTGTGACAGGGGAGAGTTGACAGGGAGTGGTGCAACCTGGGCTTCATCACTCCGAGCACAGCTGAGCCAGTACAGAGGAAGAAGCAATCTGTGCCAGAAAAAGGACCATATGGGGAAAGCAGGATCACCATTTAGTCCCCACACTGCTCCTGGGACAACGCAACTACACACCACCCCTTACATGGGGTAGATTGCAAGGTGCTGACCCAGGCTATTATGAATAATCTACTTAAGTTTGCCCTCTGCAGGAGTCCAGCTGTACTCTCTCATTGGATTAATACACAGGCATTGTTGTGCACCAGGGGAATGTTTACAAAACATACACTGGACTTCTGTGCAGATTGGAGCTGCTCATAAAATTGCTTTTGTTCAGTGTATTATTCTACCTGCATTCAGGATTTGGTTGAACCAGGGGGCACTTTATAGGATTTCTGCCTTACAGTGAGATGACATAAATAGGTGGAAAACTGGATGACAAGATAATTTATTTGTTGAGAATTGGGACTTCCAAGGGAGAAGATAAGTTAAAAAATGTAAAATAAATGAAACATCTCATGTACTTGTGAGGCTGGTGACTACTGCTGTTAACACTGTGTGTGTGCGTAAATCTGAACTTTGGTACAGTATGCCCAATGTGTAAGTGGTGAGGGAATTCTGATTGGGCAAGAGTTCCTTCAGCTGTGACATGTACATATTACCATCCTTTAGAAAATGATCCATGTTCTCCAGAAACAAATGAGCAGAACACGTATTGAAATGAACAGGAATCATGTATGCATATCAGTATAGTGGTCATGACCTAATTAAGCCACAAAATATTATACATACAAATGTTTAAGGGTTTAAATGTTATCAAGCTTTTCTAAAATTGGTGGCATTTCTGTAGAGCCAAAGTCCACCTTTTGATATGCATGTGCAATGTTGAGGTCAATGAGAGCTCTCTGCATATTTGATGGTAGAACTTAGTCCACAGAGTTAAAGTTTTCGATTACATGGGGTAGCTAATTTCTGTATTTTTTGGGTTGTTGAAAATCTCTACATTTGCTTCTAAGAGGGAGCTTCTGCACTGATAGTCTGGGTTAAACTGGAGTGATACAATAGTTACCCTACTGTATCTGAAATCAGGCCCAATATAATTTTGATCTTCTTTTGATGTCTTAAAAGCTTTCACACACAGATCTGATTTAAATCTCTGGTATCCTCCTTTTTCCTGAACAAAAATACAAGAAGTTTGAGGATACTGATTGAATAAGCCTACTGAATATAATCTTGGAATTCACTTTTTACTCCTATTTGAATGAACAAATAATCACATGCCTGTAATAATGTAAATTTTACTTTCATTATGATTGTACTCCCACAAACTAATTACATTTCAAATACAAAGCCTGTCAACTTTCCTGTTCTGGAGTGATAAAGGAACCTGCTGGGTAAAATAGCTGCCACTCATATATTATTTCTGGAAACATCCAACCCACTGCAAGAAAGAGTTCTTCTTTTTAAATTAGGGTGGGGGGAAACCATAGTAGATTTATTGTACATCTAAGTGGCTATCACTATCAATGTGACTGGAGGATTAATCAAAGTCTTTGTTTCAGTCTTTTTTTAACATCAATGTTTCTTCTTGGAAAACCATGAATTTCCTGAGAATGTGACAGAGAATGAGACAGTGCAGATTCCAAAATGTGAATTGTTCTACTTAGGAAAGTTACTCCCATAATTTATTCAGGAAAAAAAAAGTCAGATGTACTTTTCAAGATCAGACTATGGTTTCCAATGATACTTATGCTTAAATGGATGCCTTTGTGACTCTGGAGTTAACAGGATTCTTATTTTCCAAATCAAAGGGTGCCAACACATTTATTCATGTGGAATAGTACCTTACTACACACACAGTCCCATTCATTTCAATGGAGCTACTCAGACTAAGGTATGGGTGGCAGGATCTGTCGGAAACTGCATAATCTTAAATAACTATCAATAGTCATGTATTTTCTCCTGCACTCCTCATCTCGCTGGTAGTTTCATGTCTGACTTTTCCATCTTCACATTAGCCTTTGCTGTAGAGCATGACTTGGAGCACAATTGATGCCTAGCAATGGGAAATATGAGCCAGGCTGCTCACTAGTGTCAACTGGTGCAAGTACTGGTTACTGTCTGTGAGGGCTCATAGTGTATCTCAGCAAGAAATATGAACATTAGAATGAGCACATTCACATGAGATGCTAGTAGGAAGCTCCTAATGTGGAGTGGCCTCGTTCAGGGGTCGGCAGCCTTTGGCATGCAGCCCATCAGGGTAGGGTGACCAGACAGCAAATGTGAAAAATCAGGATGGGGTGGGGAGTAATAAGAGCCTATAAAAGAAAAAGACCCCAAAATCGGGACTGTCCCTATAAAATCGGGACATCTAGTCACCCTACATCAGGGTAATCCGCTGGCGGGCTGCGAGACAGTTTGTTTACATTGACCATCTGCAGTAGGGTGACCAGATGTCCCGATTTTATAGGGACAGTCCCGATATTTGGGGCTGTGTCTTATATAGGCACCTATTACCCTCCACCCCCGTCCCGATTTTTCACACTTCTGGTCTGATCACCGTAGTCTGCAGGCACAGCCCTCTGCAGCTCCCAGTGGCCATGGTTCACTGTTCCCAGCCAATGGGAGCTGCGGGAAGCGGCACGGGCCAGAGGGACATGATGGCTGCCACTTCCTGCAGCTCCCATTGGCCGGGAACAGTGAACCATGGCCACTGGGAGCTGCATGGGGATGTGCCTGTAGACCATTCGGCACACGGCCCACCAGGGTAAGCCCCCTGGCAGGCCAGGCCGGTTTGTTTACCTGCCACATCTGCAGGTTTGGCTGATCGCAGCTCCCACTGGCCACGGTTTGCCGCTCCAGGCCAATGGGGGCTGTGGGAAGTGGCGGCCAGCACATCCCTTCGCCTGCACCACTTCCCTCAGCCCCCATTGGGCTGATCGGCTGAACCTGCAAATGCGGCAGGTAAACAAACTGGTCTGGCCTGCCAGGGGGCTTACCCTGGCAGGCCGCATGCCAAAGGTTGCCGATCCCTGCTGTAGACGGTCAACGTAAACAAAATATCTCGCAGCACGCTAGCAGTTTACCCTGATGGGCCATGTGCTGAAGGTTGCTGACCCTTGACAGAGCACTGGACTATGAGCTGGAAAACGAGGTTCTATTCCTGAACCTGACCCACTGTATGGCCTTGGCCAAGTCACTTAACCTCTTTGTGACTCAGTTTCTTCATATCTAAAATGACTCCTTTATAAAGTGCTTTGAGATCTGCAGTAGAAAAGCTTTGTTTAAGAGTGTGCTATTATTATTATTAGTGTGATTATTCCTCAGAGGTGCTCCTTAATAGAACTGGGTGACATTTTTCATATGAATAATTTATTAGCTGATAAATGCAGTTTCAGGCCAACTAAAACTCTTTGCAAATTTGAGATGAATTTTGAGAAGTTTTGGCTGAAAAAATAATGTTTTTTTTTTTTTCTGAAAAGATAAAGCCATTCTGACATTTTCTAAATATGTTTCTACTTTTAATTCTGAAACAACAATTTATTTTGAAATTTAGCTAAATTTATTTTTTAAAAGGTAAAATGCACATAAAAACTAAACAAAATGAAAAACCAAAAAAAAATCTTTGTTTTGGGTTGAACAAAATGTTTTGTTTGATCTACATTTTTCTCCAGTTTCTCATTTCACGGAGAAATTAAAAAACAGGCATTCCAGGTCAACCTGAAATGAGTTTTTTACCCCAGATTTTTTGATTTGGCCTCCGAACTGAAAAAATCAATTATTTTATTAGCTCTGCTCCTTAGCATTAGTTGCTTCAAGTGTACTCATACTGCTGCTTAGTGCCTTCTGCTTTTTGCCTGTTGCTAGTCAGTGTGGGTGAAATTCACCCCTGTGCTTATGGCCTGGCCCAGACCTATGCACCACTTATAGGTCATGTAAGCCCTCAATATATGACATTGGCCTTCTGCAGGCTCTTTGAATGGTGTGAATGTCTCTCAATGAGCACTCTGTGATAAAAGTGTGACAATGCTCAGAGCCGCTTTCCAGGGAGTCACCCTGCCCGCACATTTAGGCAGAGTTGCTATAAAATAATAGAGCAGAATAACCAGTACATAATGCACCAGACCCTCAGCTGATGTAAATTAACATAGCTCCAACTCCATGGAGCTGCACTTACTCACCCCCTGGCCCAAAGTGCTTGAACGACTCAGTGCAAAGGGGAGTTTTTATCTAAGTGTTTTAAATTACTTTTGCGCCTGTGAAAGACAAAAAATGGCTTCCTTTCCTTCCAGTGTGAAATGGCCTCGCATCTCAACGGAGTTAGTCTTTCAGGAGGAAACATGTAAATGGCCAGGATACTGTGGTTTAAAAACTGCCTACCTATGTACAGAAATTTTCTCATAAATTGTCAAAATATTGTTTTTACTATGCAAAGCACACATGTTAAATACATAACTAGATGCCGTCCTGGTCAACTGAGTAAATAATACATCTTTTTAAAGAAAAGAATGAATATTTAACCAATGGACTGGAATGGCTCCAATATGGGGAACATAATATGGGTTTTCAAAAACTGCCTAATTATGCACTTAACCAAGACAGGAGGACAGTTCCTGAAAAGCCACTCTGGCCTGTCAAGTAAATGATATGCATTTTACAAAACTGACTAATTATGGATTTACTCATGGGACTGAAAAGATCTGGGGGTCTCAGGTAAGTAATATGCATTTTATAACTAGCCTTGCAAAGAGAAGATTAAATTAATGTCTGATTAATTAAAATGTGAAATAAAATACAAAAATAGCAATGAGTAAATAATGCCAAGAATATAACAAAGACCAGGAAATTCGAGTCACATGCCTCATGCTCCACCTTGAAAAGACCAGTGTATCAGTGGCAACTCTGACATCTATGCTCATGGGGCACATCTCTGTGCTGTGGGGAACCTGACTGCATTCACTGGACTCTAGGAGGTGCAAGGGTCTGCTTCCATAGGTCTGATCACAGGATCAGGGCCCAGATATAAATTTACATCATGATTTTAGTTGGGTGAGAGGACCTGATTTTGCCTTCAGATACACCCATGTAACTACTTTGACTGAAATTGGTGAAGCTGAGGGCAGAATTTTCTCCCAGGGATGTGTACTTAATTAGCTCTAGAACTGCACAGAAAGCAAAAAGAGGAAAATCAGGCCCATATTTGTTTTAGTTCATTAAGATGCACTTTCTGTACCATCACCAACATTTTCTGACTTATATAAGGGATATGGACATAAAGTAAGTTGACTTTGTATTGTTTCCGACCACTAAAAATAAGTACAGACCCGTGAATGCTGTGTGATACGTTTTCTTTCAAAAATCCCACACTGAAAAGATGGCAAAATGGGTTCTTAAAAAGGGTTGAAATAGAAACATGTTGTGGGCTTTGAATGCGCTGAGAGGACACGGAGTACCTCCAAGGATCACTCTCTGTCTCTCTTGCATTACTGTACAAAAAGTTACACCTAGGTAACACTGACACATTAACAGACTGCTTTTTAAGTTCTGTGAAGCAAGAATATTCAGAATTGAGATAAGGTTATAATTAAGATTCTTAATTAGAGCACACAAACAATGCTAATTATGTGTGAGTGTATACAAATACTTAGGTGTGCCAAACAGATGATTTCATAACTAAAGGGTTTAATGGGTGCTTCTGAAGGACGGCAAACCAAATCTTTCCTTCAGGGAATGCTGTCTTTTAACACCATGTCATGTAATAGCTGCACACTCTTGCCACTTCTGAAACAGCGCAAAGGTCACTTTTTTCTTGTTCTGCGTTCTGAAGCCTAAAAAGCAATGTTGGAATAAACAAAATACACCAATCCTCTTCCAGAGACTTCTGGGTAATATACAAATATATTGTTAGACATTTTCCAGCTTCGTACACTAAAGCTGTATTCTGAATATGAATTCCTGCAAGCTATTTAGATCACAAGTATGAAATCTGAAACTGCTGGTTCTGTGATGATAAAGGAACATGCTGTTGAAAAGAACCCGGTTTTGCTGCAAGCAATCAACATGCCATGCAGAAGGAAACCTAGATCTGAAGTAGAGTTTTGCTGCAGGGATTGCATTACATCCTTCTGACACTCTTCTTCCTTGGTCAGGTTGAGGCGTTTTTTGTTTGTTTATGTGTTTACTTTGAGAAAGGTAGATTGGAAAACTTGTATCACCCTCTCAGCCCTCTGCATACACACAACCCCCCAGTGTTAATTTAATATAATGATTCTTTTCTGGGTCTTAAGGACGGTACTGTTTAGTGCTAAGAATAATTTTTCTTTGCTTTTGTTCTTTCTTTAAAAATGAAATAGTTTTACATTTTGAATTGTATATGTGCTGCACATTCTGAAATCAGATACAGACATTCACTATTAGGAAATAAAATCTCAGGCCCAGGGAAACTGGAACCAAACCATCCCTCTAAATTATCTGACTTTCCTGTGTTTAAACTACTCTGTGGAGTGGTTTCATGTTGAGAATAGAAACAATAATAGTAAATAATAGAAAACTATTGACATTCGTTGTACAGAAGTGCTGCTTTTTCTTCAGATACTTCGGAAAGCTGAGGACAGAAAGGGGAGAAGAGTATGTAAAGCTTTTGGGGGTCCCAGGACAAACATTGCAGTCCCCACTCAGATAAAGCTCATATTGAGCTTTTGAAGAGTGGAAGGTGAAGCCTGCATTCAGCAAATTCTAACCAGCAATTGTCTTGACCACTGGAGTCAGAGTTAGAAAAATAATATGATAGGTTTTACATTAAATTCAATCATTTTCTTTGTGCCAATTGCTACTATTATTGCTATGCTCAACTGAGCTGGCATGAAGGAATCGATTGGGGGACTTGGGGCCCATGGCGGGACTACTTGAGAGAAGACTTGCTTGAGTTCTCAAGCAAGGTGAATAGGACTTGGATAATCTGACAAAAATGTTTTATATGAGCTGTTCTCTTAATTAAATTAGTCCCATTCCACTAGCCAGCTGAATGGTGATGTCAAGGAGGAGACAGCCACCGTACGAAACCTCTCCTGTAAAACTTACTGTATTTTTAGATTCTTGGATTCTTTCAGAGCCATCTCTAATACACACATAATATCTCTCCCCCATACTAATGCCTTACAGAATTAGGTTGAGGAATAAGAAATTACTTTATCTAGGTCATGTACCGAGAGAACCCATTTGTTCAGAGGGTAACCAAAATCAGGACACAACACTCAGAAACACATGGACACTATTATTTACACATACATCCTCCTATTAACAATTGCAATAGCAATGTATCAGGGATATAGAGAAGATGATACTTTCATTATGACTTGATCAGCTTAAATTAAACTTGCTTGAGGCTTATGCAGTTTAGGAGGTATTACTTGGTCCCTCACCATTGCTGCTGCAAAGAATCTCAAACCCTGAAGGCCCACATCCTGCTCACTTACCCACTGGAGTAGCTCCACTGGAGTCTGTGCCTTACACCACATGATTAAGGTCAAAGTAGGAGTTGGCCCTGAGCACCTCAGGGTGTATGTGAGGATTTTGTAGCTCTGAGAGAGTTTGTTACTGTGGTTTTTCTGTCCCTCTTTTTAAATGCACTAAGAATTCAAAGGGAGTTAGAACAAAACTTCTGTGGAATTTTCTTGAAGAATAGGGGAGAGTTCTGCTTGCACAAGGCTTGACAGCTCTTGACAGTACTGCAGACAATGCAAATGTGCTGCAGTTCAGCCTGTGCTGTGTAGCACAGAGTGTGACTGCCCTCTGCTGCTCCTGGACAGACTGTACATTTTTGGAATGCCTCTTATTGTTTTATCATCTTCAGCAAAGATGAAACAGCCCAAAACAGTGTATTCACAATATTGATGTACTCATTGTACAGTGAATGAACAGTTATTGTATTTGATTAAGTCACATTTCTATGCTGTGGGCCAGTTTCTGAGTAAATACAAACCAAGAGAGTTATTACATAGTTACACCAGTGCAACAGATTTACACCTTTGTGTGCACTGACCAATAATTTTCAGAGCTGTACTTACTAGAATTGAGAATAAAGAAAGCAACTGCACTTACATAAAGTGCAATGCTCCGAAATGCTAAAAAATGGCCAAACTCCATTAATATTTCCTAAGCACTAAGGTCACTTACAGACATGGCTCCTAATTCTTTTATTTTATAACAGAATTGTAAAGAAAAGAGTCATTTTAAAATTTGTAAGTGGAAGCTCAGCCTAAACCAAGCTTTCTTTTTTAGGTAAACGTTTTGATATTAAGTATTCATATAATTTTTATGCATCCCTCTATAATTTAGAATGACACCAACTCCTGTAGAATAGAAATATTCTTTTACACATACAACATATTGAAAACTAGTAATTACAAATTTTAACATTTTGTGCAATACACTTTTAAATCTTCTAGTATGAAATAATCATTAGACAAAACCTATTATGAGAAAAGGCTGCCAGATTACATAGCCATAGACTTGGAGATGTTTTCTGCCACCCGAATCCTCCAGGCTTTATTCAGAGAAAGCTCCCATTGAAGTAAAGAATGAAGTGTTTAGGCCTGCAGCAGTAAAACACAAAAGAACATGTGAACACTAGTTTGTAGATGTACCAGTAATGAAAGACTATGAGGTAAATGGTTATTATAGTTTGGGAATCTGTTAGAGATACTATACACTTTTGATGCAACTGAAAACATTTGTGGCTGTTTGCAAAATAAACCAAGTACATTATTAAGACCCAAATTGTCTTCTCAGCCAAACCAGTATAAAGCATGGGTAACTCCAATTCCTTGTTTAAATTGAAGTAACAGAACAGAATTTGGCCCTATTTGTAAAGGACTGTTCACCTACCAATTGGACAATTTATACCTTCAGTAGCATGTGTGGAACACCTGAATGTGTAGCTCCTCCAGATGTTGGTGGAAGAATACACCCTGCACATTGGTATTAGTCAGCAGCAACTTGCAGGATGTCTGTACATCAACTCTCTCAGGTCATTAAAAATGGCTACATTACTTTTTTATTAGAGGTTCTCCTGCATTCCTGGGAAGTGCTCAACACCTTTACTCCCTCTGGCTTCAGTGCTCAACATGTCATAAGTGTCCTCAGCACCTTGCAGGACTGAGCCCTAATGAAAGTAAAAGTACCTGAGCAGGATTATCTACAATTTTTCCACAAATGAAGAATGTTACAATTTTAATCACCATGGTGAAGTTAATGCTGTGGAGGATCAATATTATTATAACATAATACCACGCAAATTAATTGAGTAATTGTGTTAATATTCTATTGAATTGATTGTAAGAAAGGCTCAGGGGTTATCCAATAGCCTGACACTTCTGGGGGTGTATTAATTTAGTTGCTTCAATCCAGTATTTCTCCATGCCATGTCACCTGTGTGCAACTGGTCTTGTTTGGCAGCCGCTGCTCAGGAAATTAGGATAGCAAAGATGCACTGACAAAGTGGTGAAACCGTGTATGTGTCTTCACTATGTCTTGTTCTACTCAATGCCACCGTTTTTTTTTCATGTCCATGAGGACTGAAATTCACCAAAAATCTTGAAGATGAATCAAATTAGTCTCCTTAATTGGATGCACAGTTTCATAGGGAACAAACATGACTACGGGTATGTCTGCACTGCAATTGAATGGGCATTTCCCAATGCAGCTGGACAGACATGCTAGCTCTACTCAAGCGAACACACTAAAAATAGCAATGTGGCCACGGTGGCACAGGTCGTGGCTTGAGTTAGCCACCCAAATACAATCGCGCCCCACCCTGGCTATGTACTTGGGAAGCTAGCCCATATGGCCACCTGGGCCACTGCAGCCACACTGCTATTTTTAGCATGTTAGTTCAAGCAGAGCTAGTGTGTGTCGATCTGCCTGTGTTGGGAAGCATCCTCCCACCTGCAATGTGGACATAGCCTAAGCCAATGGGGTCTAATACAGTTTTCAGAGAGCCACCTATCCTAGAGGTTTCCTTTAATGTTACTGCCTCCTCACTCTCAAAGTTGACAGGTTCAAACCTGGGATAAATTGAAGCTATTGTGACACTACATTCTTGATCACACGCGTTAGCAGAGTGACTGCAGTGTGCTTTAGCACCACCTGCTGCCTACTTCATAGTGTGTCGACAGAGTACTTGAAGAGTTAACACTTCCCACATTAGGAGGTAACACAAAAAGCTGCACATTTGTGGCCTGATCAGTATACATCAGTTATTGAAGTCAATGATAAAAGTGGTGTGAGATCAGAATCAGGCTGTTGGTAAGTATCATTTGAGAAGAGGAAACGTTATGACCTTAGAATGAAGCATTTTCCATGTGCTGGCAGCTAAGTGGGAGGGTGGAAAAGAATGAAAAATTAGGAATACTTAATAGTTTTTAATGCAGAGGATTTTGAGCCTTCTTCAGCTGAACTTTCTACAATTGAGCCTTCTTCATCTGCCAATGTATTTTGCAGTGTCTGTGTGTTTAGACAGTAAGGCTTGGTCTACAGTATCAAGTTAGGTTGATGTAAGGCAGCTTATGTCGACCTAATTATGTCAGTGTACACACTACAGTCTTGATTCTGCTGATGTAAGTGCCCCGCTACACTGATATAACCCAAGAGGCATAGGGCTTATGTCGATGTAGTTAGGGTGCCGAAGTGTCTTCTGTGTAAGATACTGCATTCCTTACATCAGCTGTTGGCTGTCATTCTTGTCAATTTCATGGCTCCATGTGGAGCTCTGAAATTGACAATAAAGCCCTGGGCCAAGTGGTGGGCTCCAACTAAAGCCTGGGTGCCCCCATCTCAGCTCCCCACTCCCTGCTCAGGGAGGCAAGAAATCTGGGGCGCTGGGCTGCCGGTGGGGAGCTGCAAGGAGCTGAGAGCCCTGGTGGGAGTGCTCCTAGTGAGGATGCACACCACCAGCAGAAGGAGTGTAGTGTGGACATCAGCTGGAATTCAACCTAACATAGATCTACTTAAGTTTGTAGTGTAGACATGCCCTAAGATCCGTAGAGCAGTGGGGCTGTCTACTATTGTCTCTTGAACAGTTCAATGAATAAGCAATATTTTTCTGTTTTGTTGGATTTTTTTTCCATCTGAAGTGGCTGAACAGATCTAGGTAGTTTGTGAATAACCTCTCTTTTCCTATTACAACATTTTCCTGTTCTGCTTAGGACAAGCTCCTTAGGGAGGTGTGGGCGAATGATGCTCGTAAGAGCCACCACAATAATATGCCATGAATCATCGAGCTAACTGGGTGCTGTTTAAACACCTTCCGTTTCAGCTCTGCCATTCTGCATAGCGCCTCATTTGATCCAGGAAAGCTGGTGAGTAGCCCTCATGAGAGTTGCTGTGAATGTGATTCCATGAAATGTCTCAGGCAGTGTCCAAAAGCGCGTCTCACGCAATACCATATGGTGCAATACAAAGAACTCTTATGGCAGCTATCATATACTAGGTTCTTGCATTGATACATTGCAACAAAGCTGCTATGGAACCGGAGAGCCAAGAGAAAATGGCTTGCTTCAGCGGAGCCTCAGACATAGAATAGTGATGCCTCTGCTGCTGCTGAGCTTGTCACCTATTCGATGCATCGTTCGCAAGACTAAGAAAGTGGCAGACTCATGGTTCTTTTTTTTTCTTGGCCTTCCGTTTTTTCTTGGGTGCATTTGTCATTTTTAAAAGACTGGGTTTTTGTTCAGGAAAACTTTTTATCCTACAAAACTGCCACATATTAATGTAAGGCAAAATGCTACAGGGTTGATTTGTGAAACTGAGAGTGCTGTAGTGCCCTGAAGAAGTGTTTGTGGCATAGGGGAGGTCTTTGCCAGAATGCTCTCAGGAAGTGATGCAACATCTGTTCAGTGAGGAAGTCTAAGATCTGCCAGGTTCTTCTGCCCTAAGACTCAGCTATCCCCCACACAAACCCTCCGCCTCCCACGCCCTCCTTCATCTGCTCCTGCTCTAGTTCCCAGCCCTTGTAAAAACTCTCTTAAGTTCCCCTGCCAAGTGCAGAACTCCCATGCCTATCAACTTCTGGTCCCAGTTCCTTTACCAGTCTTGCCCAGCCTCCTCTAAAATATTGGCTTATTGCCTCTTGTTACCTTTGGCCTCACATCCCAAAACACCTGCCTTGATTTTGTTTTATTCCTCTCTTGAGTTTCACAGTATCCAAAACTGTCTCCAGACATAGACACTTTTAAGAGAGCAGCACAATGTCTTCAGGCTTTAGCCCCTTTTCCCCTGACTGATCAACAACCAGCTGGCGAAGTGCTCAGAGCTCCAGCTGTACTTCTGGAGGCTGGCAAGGGAGGGCAGGGAGGAAGCAGCAGGGATACAACAAGGAAGAGCTGGGCACCATCAGGGGAAGAGAAAAGCTGCCTGACTCCAGGCCTGGAGGAAGCTCTCACTGCTGTTTCCAGGAAGCAGGATAAAATTGCTGGCAGTTGTTTTGAACCTGCTCAACAGTAGCCAACCTGAGACAAGGGCAGGAAACGGGGGTGGGCGCTGAACTCTATAGATCAGGGATCGGCAGCCTTTGGCACATGGCCCATCAGGGAAAACCTCTGGCAGGCCGGGATGGTTTGTTTACCTGCAATGTCCACAGGGTCGGCCGATCACAGCTCACACTGATCGTGGTTTGCCGTTCCAGGACAATGGGGGCTGCGGGAAGTGGCATGGGCCGAGGGATGTGCTGGCTACCACTTCCCGCAGCCCCCATTGGCCTGGAATGGCAACTTGCAGCCAGTGGAAGCTGCAATCGGCTGACCCTGCGGATGCTGCAGGTGAACAAACCATCCCAGCCCATCAGCGGATTTCCCTGATGGGCCACGTGCCAAAGGCTGCCGATCCCTGCTATAGAAGCTTGAATTTAAACTAGGGCATCTGGATAGACAGGAAAAGCAGCTAAGTGTGGGAATGGCAGCAGTTCAAAACTAAGGGCTTGAGTCCCCGATAGCATTAGAAATCTGCTCAGGTGTTATGATGGTGGGGAGAGGCATGCACTGAACTCACTTAGTGTAGTCCCCCGACATCACTCCCATAACTTCATTGCCCTGTGGCTATCAGTCTGGGTATAGTCAGCAGCTTGCCCCCGGGGATGCAGGTCACATGGATTTCTTAAGCAGACATTTGAGAGTGGTTCTTTAGACCTGTAATCACTCTTCAGGAGTGTGGAACCCAAGAGAACCATGAAGCTTCATTTGGGCCAGCAGCCACAGAGAATATTTTTGCCTCAGAACTTTAGCCTAACCGTGTAAATTTCCAGGGATAAGTGTATATAAATTTAATATGCAAGCCCTTTTATTGAGAGGAAATATCAGAAATTAAACCTTATAAGTATCCAGAAGCAATTATAAAGTAAGTAGATTATACCAGTAATACTGTAAATGGAAATTCACTGAAATGTCAAGGTACTTGTCATAAAATGCAGCAATAATATGATACTAAACACAATACAGAGAGCTTTCAAATATTAATACCTTTATTATTTTTTCTATTAATAATGATAAAGTTCAAACAACTATCACCAAACTGTGAGGAATAATAATATTACTACCATCATCTGCTGCAGCGAGCTATAATGGTTCTGTCATTCACTCCTGCGGGACAATCACTTATGAATTGAGTTGGATTCAGATGTAAATCCCTATAGGTAAACGACAGGACATTACAGAGCTCAAAGCAGAATTGTAAACTTGCATGCTAATGACTCAGATTTGTAAAGATGGTACTAAACAGTAAATTAATTTTTCAGCTTGCTTGGCACTGTCTGTTCAGAGTAAAATGTTATTGGCACCAGCTAATTTTATTTGAATGCTTAGTGACATCTCCTTGCTATTTTGAGTCCACCATTATTTCCTTTACAGCAAACCTTACATAATGCCACTCTCTCATGGCTGGTTTGTATAGTGACAGGAAGAGCCGATGATTGCTGTAGTTGTAGCAGCGTATATATACCTTTTACTACAAAGGTGCCTGCTTTAAAAAGATTGTTTCAAAGTGACACAAAGAAAAGGCTTTCTAGTAATGCAAATCAACATATCACTTGAGCATGTTCTGAAATTTCTAGGCAGCATTCAGTGAAGATGTTTTATTATGACATCTTACATATATGCATGAGTAACAATATACTGTATATGGCCTCATAACCACATTTGTAGTAAACATTATCTATGTTTGTTAAAAAAAAACTCATGGGCCAAATCCTGCCCTTGTTTATATGCATGGGACTAAATTCTTCACTCGGTTATGCCTCTGCAACTTCATAGGATAAAATTCTGTTCTCAGGTACACAGTTGTGACTCTTTTACACCTTACTGACTTCAGTGAAGTTGTTCTGGATCTAAAGCTTGATCCTGTAAAGGTATTAAGCATGCTGTGCTTGGTCCAGCAAAACTCTTAAGCGTGTGCTTAATTTTGAACATGTAAGTGTCATGAGAAAATTTGAAGTTAGTGGGACTACAGTTGGGTTAGGGTTTTTTTGTGCAAATAGGTTTGTTTCCTGCTGACAAATTCAGATTTGGGTCAACCAAAACTATTTGTTAATTCAGGTTGAATTTGGTGAATAGTTTTGGCCAAATAATAATAATAAAAAATAAACAAACCCCAGAAAAGTTGAAACATTGTTTCAGCATTTCCAAAATGAAATGTTTTGATTTTTCATTTTGGAAAGATGTTTCATTTTGGAATTTACCTAAACTTAATTGGAAAAAAAATTAAAACATTTAAAAATCCCTAAAAATGAAATGAAAAGAAAAAAATATTTTTGCAAATCAAACAAAACACTTTGGTCTGAAATCAGACCCTGCCCCCCCCGTTTTTCAGTTCAACCACCATGAAAAAATTTCCCAGACCTAAGTGGGGTTGCTCATATGTTTAAAATTAAGCACATAATTAACTGCTTTGCTTTGCTAGATCAATGACAGAATGCTCTGCATCTTATGGGACTCAGTGCTCAGACCAGTGTAAGTGAAAGCAGAAATTGGTCTATTTGAGGCCTCATGGGCATAGATGAGGGTAGAATATAGCACCCTTGGTTAATTTGAGATCTGTCTGGCTGTTTAGGTGTTTTGATAGTGACCATCCCTATAATATATATGGTTTGCATCTAAAAGACGTATTAAAATTAAGTATGATAATTATCCTCATATCCCCACCTCCAAAACAGATATGATTAGGTATATTTAGTTCTGGCTCTGCAGTGGGCTAGACTAGGTGACCGTTCAAGGTCCCTTCCAAGCCTATATTTCTAAGATTCTAAGATGATTTTATATTTGTAAGTACTATGCCGTATTGTTTCAGATGAGGTAACTTGGGTGCAAGCTGTCAAATCAAGTCACGTAAATATTTGATTTTTATTATATATGTAAAATACAATATTTAGTTTAAAGATAAGATGAATTTATAAGTAACTTCATTATCCACTACCTAAGGGAGCATATTTCAGATGGCAGATTTAACATCAAGGGCATTACTGGTAGTTAAGGATGGGTTTGGGAATAATGGCGCTTTGGTCAAAGTTGCATGGCCTATTTGCTATAAATTGGTGTATACATTATAATGCTTTGTGGAAGGTTGTATGGCCAATCGCATACTTCACAGATATATTTTTTAAAGTTATTTGTGTTTTGGAAACTAAGTTTGATTTGCATAAGAGCAGTCTGCACAATTAATTATAATACTGAATATTAATTAATCCAAACCATCAAAAATAAGTTGCTGGCTGCTGTATAATTAGGTATCTACACCCATCAGATCAAAGTATGCAAATAGACTACATTCTAATAAGCCCAACTGTTTAGCTCAGGAATGGTAATGAATCTAATTTGCCTGCCTTAACTTAGCCAAAACCACTATATGATTTTCTTTTCTTTGTACATTTTTTATGAGTTGGTGCAAAAATGAGATAATCGATAACGGGGACCAGTCTCCTGAGTGACTCCCGCTTGTGCTGAGGGGAGTTAATTGCTCACCTTGAGAGGAGAACGTGCAGTACTGGCATACCAATGAATATAAATTATATAGCAGAGGAGACGGCACAATGGGCTAAATCATCCCCATCCACAGGTGGGGGAACGCTGCTTGGGGAATTCGGCACATTTCATCCCATGGCATTCCTGACTCACCTTTCTTCTCAGAGGAGAGCTTTGAAGGCCAGTGGAGAAGGCAAGAGGCCTGGCCTTCTTACAGAGTGGGTGTGGTGAAGCCAGTGGGACAGCTCCCTTCCGCCCCTGAGCCCACCTGGGAGCAAAGCTTTCTCAGACTCCATGCTTCAGCGAGCTCCCTGTCTGTGCCTGCACGCTGCCTTCTTTCCAGGGCCTCGCAGGGCTCTCTTTCTAGGGCTCAGATCGTGAAGTGCTGTGTGAGGCAGTGTCATGCTGTGAGCGGGGAAGAACAGCAACGCTCAGCAGTGACCCGCGGGAGTGACATGCCTGCCTAGTAGAGGAGCAGTCGTAGTCAATGCAGAACTTTGGAGAAAGTGGGAGCGAACCTCCCATCCTGGGTTGATTAACTCAGGCTAGCAGGCTCGCTCTAATGCTCTAAGGATAGTTAAACTGATTCTGCTTTGAAGTTGTGGCTGGAGCTTGGCCTTTGAAGCCTAGGGAAGAGGGGCTTCCAAGCCTGAGCTCCAGCCCAAGTTATAACTTAAGAACACTGTCTACACAGCAATTTTTAGGGTGCTAGCCTGAGTCCCACTAGCCCAAGTGTTTCAACCTGGCCTGGGAGGCTCGCTCCCACTCGCTCCAAAATGCTGTGTGGACATCCCCAGAGTGGCTCAGGAATGCTGAGGGAAACAGGCTGAGAAGCAGCAGCTGGTATACCTGTCTTAAAGATATAGTTTGTGCACTGCTTTGTATCTGTGGACCAGTGCAAGGGAGTTAGGAGCATTGCTGTGCACGCTTTTAAGGCCCTACTGGAGCTGGAATTGCTGAAATCAAATCTGGGTGTCACCATCTCAAGCAGTAGTGCTGGAACATTTTTAATAGGGGGGGGATGCTGAAAGCCAGCCCGCTTACCCTGGTCCACTCCCCCCTGACCCCCAGAGCTGAGACTGGGAGCAAAGCCCTGGACGGGGGTGGTAGCAGAGCTGTGGGGGCAGGCAGTGATGAGCTGCCAAAATCTGAAGAACCGAAGTGCCGCCGAAGACCCAGAGTGCCCACGGGTGAGTGAAAAGGGATTCTCAGCCAGGGGAGACACCCCAGCCGGGAGCTCAGGCGGGCTGGACAGGATGGCCCTGCTGGCTGGATGTGGCCCACAGGCCAGAGTTTGCCCACCCCTTTAACAACTGGTTCTATACTGGCTTCAAAATTTAACAACCGGTTCACGAGAACCGGTGCGAACCGGCTCCAGCTCACCACTGGGTGCGGGGCTGGCAGCCGGGAGCCTGGGGGTGCTGGAACCCCCCCGCATCCCTAGTTCCTGCGCCTATGATCTCAAGTGATCTGGAGCACTAACAATCAAATTATATTTGCTATAAGGGGCTTCTTACACCCACTAGTATGTGTGCAGAGCAGGTATAATTTAGCCCACTGTATGTAAGTGTGATGGGTGTACCAGGTGCTTTGAGGCCTCCTGCTGAAGGCCTTCTGGTCCTACCACACCCCACCCCAGGAAAGGAGCAGTGAAGGTAGGAAGTGGCCAATCAAAGTGAAGCAGGCTCAGTTAAAAGGAACTGCAGGAGCTGAGCAGGTCTGTTTCTGGTTGGGACTGGAAGGGTGAGGAGGAGCTGGAAGGCTTTCCAAGTGAGGAAGCCTGGGAGAGACCCTGCTCACGCAGGGAACAGACAGAGAGCCCTGAGGTGAGAGTGAAGAGGAAGGGGCTATGTGGGAAACAGCCCAGGGAATAGCAGCAGCAACTATTACAGGAAGCAGCACTTGGCTGCTTTTTATATGGCCCATGGGTTGGGACCCGGAGTAGTGGGCAGGCTTGGGTCCCCCCACACTGGCCACTGGCAGGGTGGCCTAAGCCCTGAGAAGGGGATAAGGCTTACTTAGAGGCTCAAGAGAAGGGCAAGACTTAGTCTCCAGGGAGAAAGCCCTATGGGTACTGCTGTATACCAGGGAAAACATGGACTTAAAGCTAGCCTAGAAGGAGCTGATGAGGTTAACTACCAACATGGGGTGCCAGGAGTAGAGAGAGAGAGAGGGTGCAGGTTTGCATGTGACTGACAGGATGTGCTCACAAGAGGTGAGTGGCCCCGTCACAGTAAGGAATATATATAAAACTACACACATATATAAAGCCCAGATATAGTTTAAACAACAAATATTTGTAGCAATTTCTAGAGCTGTTGATTAATTGCAGTTAACTCATGCGATTAACTCAAACAACAATTGCAATTTAAAAAAATGAATTGTGATTAATTGCCGTTTTAATTGCACTGTTAAACAATAGAATACCAATTGAAATTTATTAAATATTTTGGGATATTTTTCTACATGTTCAAATATCTTAATTTCAATTAAAACACAGTATACAAAGTAGAGAGTGCTCACTTTATAGTTTTTTTTTATTACAAATATTTGCACTGTAAAATGGCAAACAAAAGAAATAGTATTTTTCAATTAATCTCATACAATTACTGTAGTGCAATCTCTTTATTGTGAAAGTGCAACTTACAAATGTAGATTTTTTGTTACATAACTACACTCAAAAACAAAACAATGTAAAACTTTAGAACCTACAAGTCCATGCAGTCCTATTTCTTGTACAGCCAATGGCTAAGACAAACAAATTTGTTTACATTTACGGGAGATAATGCTGCCTGCTTCTTATTTACAATGTAACCTGAAAGTGAGACCAGGCGTTCACATGGAACTTTTGTAGCTGGCATTGTAAGGTATTTATGTGCCAGATATGCTAAACATTCATATGCCCCTTCATGCTTTGGCCACCATTCAAGAGGAAATGCTTCCATGCTGATGATGCTCATTAAAAAAAGAATGCATTAATTAAAATCATGGCTGAACTCCTTGGGGGGGAATTGTATGTCTCCTACTGTTTTACCCGCATTCTGCCATATATTTCATATTATAGCAGTCTTGGATGATGACATGTTGTTTGTTTTAAGAACACTTTCACTGCAGATTTGACAAAATGTAAAGAAGGTACCAATGTGAGATTTCTAAAGACACCTACATCACTCAACCCAAAGTTTAAGAATCTGAAGTGTCTTCCAAAATCTGAAAGGGATGAGGTGTAGAGCATGCTTTCAAAAGACAAATTAGAGGATTGGGCCAGAGGAAATCTGATGAGGTTCAACAAGGACAAGTGCAGAGTCCTGCACTTAGGAAGGAAGAATCCCATGCACCACTACAGATTAGGGACTGAATGGCTAGGCAGCACTTCTGCAGAAAAGGACCTAGGGGTGACAGTGGACGAGAAGATGTATATGAGTCAGCAGTGTGCCCTTGTTGCCAAGAAGGCCAATGGCATTTTGGGATGTATAAGTAGGGGCATAGCGAGCAGATCGAGGGACGTGATCGTTCCCCTCTATATTCGACATTGGTGAGGCCTCATCTGGAGTACTGTGTCCAGTTTTGGGCCCCACACTTCAAGAAGGATGTGGATAAATTGGAGAGAGTCCAGCGAAGGGCAACAAAAATGATTAGGGGTCTAGAACACATGACTTATGAGGAGAGGCTGAGGGAGCTGGGATTGTTTAGCCTGCAGAAGAGAAGAATGAGGGGGGATTTGATAGCTGCTTTCAACTACCTGAAAGGGGGTTCCAAAGAGGATTGATCGAGACTGTTCTCAGTGGTAGCAGATGTCAGAACAAGGAGTAATGGTCTCAAGTTGCAGTGGGGGAGGTTTAGGTTGGATATTAGGAAAATCTTTTTCACTAGGAGGGTGGTGAAGCACTGGAATGGGTTACCTAGGGAGGTGGTGGAATCTCCTTCCTTAGAGGTTTTTAAGGTCAGGCTTGGCAGAGCCCTGGCTGGGATGATTTATTTGGTGTTGGTCCTGCTTTGAGCAGGGGGTTGGACTAGATGACCTCTTGAGGTCCTTCCAACACTGATATTCTATGATAAGTCTTAAAAGAGCAACACTCGGATGCGGAAACTACAGAATCTGAACCATCAAAAAAGAAAATCAAACTTCTGCTCGTGGCATCTGACTCAGATGATGAAAATGAACATGCGTCGGTCTGCACTCCTTTGGATCATTATTGAGCAGAACCTGTTGTCAGCATGGACACATGTCCTCTGGAATAGTGGTTGAAACATGAAGAGACATATGAATCTTTAGTGCATCTGGCACATAAATATCTTGTGATGCTGGCTACAACAAAGTCATGTGAATGCCTGTTCTCACTTTCAGGTGATATTGTAAACAAGAAGCAGGTAGCATTATCTCCTGCAAATGTAAACAAGCTTGTTAGTCTGAGCGACTGGCTGAACAAGAAATAGGACTGAGTGGACTTGTAGGCTCTAAAGTTTTACATTGTTTTATTTTTGAATGCAGTTATTTTTTGTACATAATCTATATTTGTAAATTAAACTTTCTTGATAAAGAGATTGCATTACAGTACTTGTATTAGGTGAACTGAAAAATACTATTGCTTTTGTTTTTTACAGTGCAAATACTAGTAATTAAAAATAAATATAAAGTGAGCACAGTATACTTTGTATTCTGTGTTGTAATTGAAATCAATGTATTTGAAAATGTAGAAAATATCCAAAACTATTTAAATAAATGGTATTCTATTATTGTTTAACAGTGTGATTAATTGTGTGATTAATTGAGATTAATTTTTTAATCACTTGACAGCCCTAGCAATTTCACTTGACAAGCTCATATGTAGAAATATTGCTAGAATTGATTTTCCCTCTGCTTTCATGCTTAACTAATCAAACACAAATGGTTGTGCAGGACACAATATACAAAACCTAAAACCAGAAACATATATATGCACTTATAATGCACACTGGGGTGTGTGTGTAAACGAGAGAGTTTATAAGCTCAGGCTGGTAACCTGTGTACCAACTTCAAAGGAAATCCAGGAAAAAGGTAGATGCTAACCAACAGTAGACCAATATAAATTCTTACTACATGCAGGTGTAATGCTGACAGACCCTGGTTGTTAGCAGGTGGGATTGAACCTGGGATCTCTGGAGCTTAGTGCATGAGCCGCTACTGCATGAGCTAAGAGCCAACTGGATCTTAGCTAAGGCTGTAGAGCAGACTCATTTAACTCTCTCTCTCTCTTTAAGTGGTCTCGGTGCCACTAGATGGGACAGAACACCACACCCAGGATGTCTGTGGTTACATAGGGGATCACGATACTTCATCATTAATGACCTGATATTGTCCCATGTGCTTAGTCCACAGGTATCTCAGTACAGGGCTGGCAAATGTATTCAGAAACATAAAATCTGTTCAGCATTACAAATGCAACTCTAACTTGGCACTCTTCAAAAGCTCATTTCACTGGTGCATTGTTGCCCCTTCTTGACCCAAGCAGCTAGTCAAATTTCAGGGCCCTGGAAGTAGATATTGATGCATCAGGCTTTTTTTTTAAAATGCAATCTTGTTTATTTACAAGGAATGCACAAAGCCCTGCTCCAAGCACAGAAGGAACCAGAAACAAAAGAAGCCCCTGTACACCCCCTAACCCTCTTTAGCCAACAGATCCAAAAGCTCTCTGCCCGGCTTTTTCCAAGGTCACAGCCACAGTGTGTTCACTGAGGCAATTGCTTGACTTTCTTGCTTTTTGGCTCTGCCTCTCTCTCTCTGTTCTCTTGCCTGTTCTCAGTTTCTGTGTGTTCTCTTCCCCATGCACACCGGATTACAATACCCAGTGAAAGCTCCACCCACCTGGTGCTAGTCTCTGGGCAAACTCTATTAGGGGTTGTTTTAGGTGTGGACCCTTAGGTGTTACTTACAGCTATTTTAAATGGAGGGCATGTACACACATTAATTTGAATGAGGTTTTAACTCCACCTTTAACAAGAACCCACCCCCATCACCTCAGCTTCGGTCATCATCTGGATGGGCCTAAGTGGTGACACACAATAACCCATCCCAAACAGAATGAAAAGAAATAATGTAACAAATTATAAATGATACAAGCTAAGCTATTTGCATATGTACAATGTCTCACATCACCAGATAAAACAATTTTATTCTCATCCTTTCAGTTAGCCTCTGAGGAATGCCTATTGTTTCTCTGGAATTTGCTGGTTGAGGCAGACCCTGCCCATTTTGATCTAATGGGAAATTTACTTCTGTAACAATTTTTCTCACCTCAACTTCCACAGCCACATCCTCAGATTCCGGGGGCAGCCAAGCTGAAATTCTGTGCCCCTGATAGCTCTTAAAATGGTCCTTATGTATAACTTCAGGTTTAGTCTGGGGACCAAGCTGTATCCTTTACATCTCTTCACTTAGGGTTCCTACCAAAATGTGTCCAGTTTAGGGCTCCCATGCTTCTTTCACTGAGGATTGTACAACCAAACCAAGTACCCTCTTTCAAAAGTTTCCCCAGTGGGGGCTGCAGGAAGGGAGGCCAGCATGTCCCTTGGCCCGCGCCACTTCCCGCAGCCCCCATTGTCCTGGACCGGCGAACCATGGCCAGTGGGAGCCGCAGTCGGCTGACCCTGTGGATGTGGCAGGCAAACAAACTGGTCTGGCCCGCCAGGGGCTTTACCTGAACAAGTGGTGGACCGGCTTTGAGAACCACTGCCTTACATCATACAGCCTTTTCATTTTGTCAGAGGCCATCCTCAATTTTTTTCCTAGCAACGTGTGGACTTTCTCAGTTTTGGGTTGTAGGTTTCTCCATAGTCCAAATAATTCAAATGCTGTTTTTTCTCTTCAGGAACTGTATACAGGAGGTTTGCTGAGGTCCTTAGCTCATGTCAAATGTGAGGAGTAATTGGGTACACTTTGTACTTTCATTGATGGCTGCTCTATAAGACATCAAAAGGAATGAGATACTCTGTTTCCAGTCCCTTTGGTGCTGTTCTACAAAGGTAGGCAGCTGAAACCCCAGACTTCTGTTGAATCTTTCCACTGTCCCATCAGATTAGGGGTGTACTGTGATGTGTGAGTTTTCTGGATCCCTAGAATTTCACAAACCTGCTGTAACATTTTGGATTTAAGTTTCTCCCTGGATGTGTGTAACTTACCTTGTGAAGTGAAGCCAAAGATAGTAGCCTCTGAGCAGAGCCTTTCTTAAAAGGCAGATGATAGGGTTGGACAGCCATGTTGAGGAGACTGGAGAACCAGCACTCTCTCCTTCCTGATGTCTAGGATAGCTCTAGATTGTAGAATGGAAGGCATACAGGAGGTGTATTGGCCACCACTACGAGAGTGTATCTGATTGCCCACGGAATCCTCTTTTGACATAGATAAGAGAGGTTCTGTGGCCTGCAATGTGCAGGTCAGATTAGATGATCATGATAGGCCCTTCTGACCTTAGAGTCATGCAATCATGCAAATAGGTCTGTAAGCGAGAACCTTGAATTTCCTCACGAGGGACTGAAAAACACCCAGACGAAAATTCCACACCACTTGATCTAGCTGTTTCCTGCTTAGCCAGTCAGCAGTGATGTTTTTATTTCCTTGCATACATAGCTCTCAGAGTGAAGGTTTCACTGTGCCCAGGACATCAGAAGGTGGACTTCCTTTTGCAAGGATGATGAACTCCTTGCACCCTGATGGTTCCATTCCACTGGTGTTATCTGTAATGATTAGGACATGGGAATTGTTGGGGTGGGGGCACTGAGTCCACAGCAATATCATGAGCTCTAACCAATTTACACTCTTTCCACTCCTGCACTGGCCAAGTTCCCAGTATTGAATTAATCTCTCTTCGAGCTCCTCAGTCCTTGAGCTGGCATCAGAGTAAGCATTATTCTGTCTTGCTTGGCTGTAGAAAATCCATTCTTGAAATGAAGAGTGATGACCCTCTTCAGTCCCCTCTGGTCTCAGGTGTGTCTGAGAAGGAAGTGGAGGAGGGAGCAGGGGATGAGCTGCATAGCTCCTGCTTACATACATTCCTGAAGGCATGGCTTGGCCTCTTCCTTAGCGGCTGTAAGGACCCAGGACTAGAACCAGGTCTGTGGAACCTGGGACAGCAAATAGTCCCACTGAGCCAGCAGGAGGGCATGCAAAGGCACAACCATGGAGCTCTATGGAGAGTAGGCATCACAGTAAGTGTTGCCCAAGAGAACAAGAGTGATGGTACCCTGTGGCCCTCTGATTGGCCAAGCCCCGCATATAACCCAGGGGTTGCTCCAGGAAGTTGTCTGGGCAACCACATAGACTCTGATCTGCTGCAATGCCAGATCCTGCTTGATCTCCAGCCCTGACTCTGACCCTGATTCCTGCCTCTTAGTTCTAACCAGGTATTGCCTCTGATCTCTGGTCTTTGACGCCAGGCTGATCCTGACCCTGACTCGTTTATGAAACCTGACTCTTATGATTTCCTCCAGCTCCTGCCCGGTGACTATAGTCCCCTGGTGGGCAGACCTCAGCCCAGTCATGACCACTAGGCCAGACTGCCTACACCCTGGCATATTACCGAGAAACCCTTTTGTACTTTTGTTCCATTTGTTACCAGAGGGGGATTGAAACCCCATCCATGATTCCATGTTCCTGCTGGTCTGAGTCTGAATTTGTTGCTCCTTGTTTGGGAGATGGAATCTGTGAAGGTCCTTACCCTGTCTGGCTTTGCTGAGATGTGCAGGGCTCCTAATCACAGAATATGCAGAGATCTGCATCCATGCACTTCACAAGGGGTGGGGGAGTGGCAGAGACAGCATACTTTTGTGCTTTCTCCTTCTTCTTGATCATCTTCTCCATGCTGCACTTCATAGGGGTTGGTGTAGGTTGGTGGGCAGCAACAAGAATGGATTTTTCAGAGAACTATCCACAATGACTCCAAGATCTTTCTTGAGTGATAACAGCTAGTTTAGACCCAATATGTATAGTTGGGATTGTTTTCCAATGTGCAAAAAGAAAAGGGGTACTTGTGGCACCTTAGAGACCAACCAATTTATTTGAGCATGAGCTTTCGTGAGCTACAGCTCACTTCATCGGATGTTGCATCCGATGAAGTGAGCTGTAGCTCACGAAAGCTTATGCTCAAATAAATTGGTTGGTCTCTAAGGTGCCACAAGTACTCCTTTTCTTTTTGCGAAGACAGACTAACACGGCTGTTACTCTGAAACTTTTCCAATGTGCATTACTTTGCATTTATCAACATTGAATTTCATCTGCCATTTTGTTGGCCAGTCACCCAGTTTTGTGAAATCCCTTTGCAGTCCGCTTTGGACTTAGCTAACTTGAGTAGTTTTGTATCATTTGCAAATTTTGCCACTTCACAGTTTACCCCTTTTTCCAGATCATCTATGAATATGTTGAATAGGACTGGTCCCAGTACAGACCCCCGGGGGGACACCACTATTTACCTCTCTCCATTCTGAAAACTGACCATTTATTCCTACCCTTTGTTTCCTATCTTTTAACCAGAGGATCTTCCCTCTTGTCCCTGACAGCTTACTTTGCTTAAGAGCCTTTGGTTAGGGACCTTGTGAAAGGCTTTCTGAAAATCTAAGTACACTATGTCCACTGGATTACCCTTGTCCACATGCTTGTTGACCCTGTCAAAGAATTCTAGTGGATTCGTGAGGCATGATTTTCCTTTACAAAACCATGTTGACTCTTCCCCAACAAATCGTGTTCATCTATGTGTCTGATAATTCTGTTCTTTACTATAGTTTCAACTAGTTTGTCCGGTACTGAAGTCAAGCTTACCAGCCTGTAATTGTTGGGAACACCTCTGGATCCTCTTAAAATATTTGGTGTCACATTAGCTATCCTCTCATCATCTGGTATAGATCCTGATTTAAATCGTAGGTTACATACCACAATTAGCATTGCTGCAATTTCACATTTGAGTGTCTTAAACTCTTGGGTAAATACCATTTGGTCTTGGTGGCTTATTACTGTTTAATTTATCAGTTTATTCCAAAACCTCCTCTAATGACACCTCAATCTGGGACAGTTCCTCAGATTTGTCACCTAAAAAGAATGACTCAGGTTTGGAAATCTCCCTCACATCCTCAGCCATGAAGACCGATGCAAAGAATTCATTTAGTTTCTCTGCAATGGCCTTATCATCTTTGAGTGCTCCTTTAGCATCTCGATCATCCAATGGTCCCACTGGTTGTTTAGCAGGCTTTCTGCTTCTGATATACTTAATTTTTTTTCGCTGCTACTTTTTGAAACTTTGGCTAGCTGTTCTTCAAATTCTTTTTTGGCCTTCCTAATTGTATTTTTACACGTGATTTGCCAGAGTTTATGCTCATTCCTATTTTCCTCACTAGGATTTAACTTCCACTTTTTAAAGGAAGCCTTTTTGCCTCTCACTGCTTCTTTTACTTTGTTGTTTAGCCCCAGTGTCACTTTTTTGGTCCTCTTACTATGTTTTTTAATTTGGGGTATACATTTAAATTGAGCCTCTATTATGGTGTCTTTAAAAAGTTCCCTTGCAGCTTGTAGGAGTTTCACTTTTGGCGCTGTTCCTTTTAATTTCTGTTTAACTAACTTCCTCATTTTCCTTTCCCCCTTCTGAAATTAAATGCTACTGTGGTGGGCTGCTTTGGTGTCCCCCCGCCCCCACAGGGATGTTAAATTGGTTGTTAGCAGCTACGACAAGCCATCAAGAAGCTGTGCCACTGATATATAGAAACAGCAGGGCTTGCAGCAGCAGAAACATCAGAATATCAGCACCAGTGAGTTGAAGTTTTTGTCAGATCTCTTGTTTGCTGCCATCTTGCTGTTTTGATGGGCGTTCATCATTTAGTTAAAAAGAAGTCTCCAACAAATTCTTCATCACAGAACACACGTAAAAATGGAGGGCATTGAGACTGATGTGCTGTACTAAAAGATTAATTATGAGAAGATGAAAATATTTGTGTCCCAGTTATAAAGGACTTGTACATGGGAATGGCTTGAATTACATCATGCTTGGGAGAAGCTCCCCTTAGCTTTGCAAATGTTTATCTCATTGTCCCCCTTCAAATCCCTTTTAAAACTCTTTTTTTTTGCCATGACACTAAATAAAAACTTGAGAATGGCTAGGCTGCTAGTGTGCTGAGACCCTTGCCTAATTATGGTTGCTAACATTATGCCACTGTTCCTTTGTGCTCTCCCATCTGCCTGATTCCACCTGTTGTCTTTTGTCTTATACTCAGCCCTGGTCTACACTAGGACTTTAGGTCGAATTTAGCAGCGTTAAATCGATGTAAACCTGCACCCGTCCACACAATGAAGCCCTTTATTTCGACTTAAAGGGCTCTTAAAATCGATTTCCTTACTCCACCCCTGACAAGTGGATTAGCACTTAAATCGACGTTGCCGGCTCGAATTTGGGGTACTGTGGACACAATTCGATGGTATTGGCCTCCGGGAGCTATCCCAGAGTGCTCCATTATGACCGCTCTGGACAGCACTCTCAACTCAGATGCACTGGCCAGGTAGACAGGAAAAGAACCGCGAACTTTTGAATCTCATTTCCTGTTTGGCCAGCGTGGCAAGCTGCAGGTGACCATGCAGAGCTCATCAGCACAGGTGACCATGATGGAGTCCCAGAATCGCAAAAGAGCTCCAGCATGGACCGAACGGGAGGTACGGGATCTGATCACTGTTTGGGGAGAGGAATCCGTGTTATCAGAACTCCGTTCCAGTTTTCGAAATGCCAAAACCTTGTGAAAATCTCCCATGAAGGACAGAGGCCATAACAGGGACCCGAAGCAGTGCCGCGTGAAACTGAAGGAGCTGAGGCAAGCCTACCAGAAAACCAGAGAGGCGAACAGCCGCTCTGGGTCAGAGCCCCAAACATGCCGCTTCTATGATGAGCTGCATGCCATTTTAGGGGGTTCAGCCACCACTACCCCAGCCGTGTTGTTTGACTCCTTCAATGGAGATGGAGGCAATACGGAAGCAGGTTTTGGGGACGAAGAAGTTGATGATGAGGAGGAGGTTGTAGATAGCTCACAGCAAGCAAGCGGAGAAACCGGTTTTCCCGACAGCCAGGAACTGTTTCTCACCCTAGACCTGGAGCCAGTACCCCCCGAACCCACCCAAGGCTGCCTCCTGGACCCAGCAGGCGGAGAAGGGACCTCTGGTGAGTGTACCTTTTAAAATACTATACATGGTTTAAAAGCAAGCATGTGAAAGGATTACTTTGCCCTGGCATTTGCGGTTCTCCTAGATGTAGTCCTAAAGCCTTTGCAAAAGGTTTCTGGGGAGGGCAGCCTTATTGCGTCCTTCATGGTAGGACACTTTACCACTCCAGGCCAGTAACACGTACTCGGGAATCATTGTAGAACAAAGCATTGCGGTGTATGTTTGCTGGCATTCAGACAACATCCATTCTTTATCTCTCTGTGTTATCCTCAGGAGAGTGAGATATAATTCATGGTCACCTGGTTGAAATAGAGTGCTTTTCTTCAGGGGACACTCAGAGGAGCCCATTCCTGCTGGGCTGTTTGCCTGTGGCTAAACAGAAATGTTCCCCGCTGTTAGTCACAGGGAGGGGGGAAGGTTGAGGGGGTAGTCACGCGGTGGGAGGAGGCAAAATGCGACCTTGTAACGAAAGCACATGTGCTATGTATGTAATGTTAACAGCAAGGTTTACCCTGAAAGAGTGTAGCCACTGTTTTATAAAATGTGTCTTTTTAAATACCGCTGTCCCTTTTTTTTTCTCCACCAGCTGCATGTGTTTCAATGATCACAGGATCTTCTCCTTCCCAGAGGCTAGTGAAGTTTAGAAAGAAAAAAAAACGCACTCGCGATGAAATGTTCTCCGAGCTCATGCTGTCCTCCCACACTGACAGAGCACAGACGAATGCGTGGAGGCAAATAATGTCAGAGTGCAGGAAAGCACAAAATGACCGGGAGGAGAGGTGGCGGGCTGAAGAGAGTAAGTGGCGGGCTGAAGAGAGTAAGTGGCGGGCTGAAGACAGGGCTGAAGCTCAAATGTGGCGGCAGCGTGATGAGAGGAGGCAGGATTCAATGCTGAGGCTGCTGCAGGACCAAACCAGTATGCTCCAGTGTATGGTTGAGCTGCAGCAAAGGCAGCTGGAGCACAGACTGCCACTGCTGCCCCTCTGTAACCAACCGCCCTCCTCCCCAAGTTCCATAGCCTCCATACCCAGACGCCCAAGAACGCGGTGGGGGGGCCTCCGGCCAACCAGCCACTCCACCACAGAGGATTGCCCAAAAAAAAGAAGGCTGTCATTCAATAAATTTTAAAGTTGTAAACTTTTAAAGTGCTGTGCTTAAAGTGCTGTGTGGCATTTTCCTTCCCTCCTCCACCACCCCTCCTGGGCTACCTTGGTAGTCATCCCCCTATTTGTGTGATGAATGAATAAAGAATGCATGAATGTGAAGCAACAATGACTTTATTGCCTCTGCAAGCGGTGATTGAAGGGAGGAGGGGCGGGTGGTTAGCTTACAGGGAAGTAGAGTGAACCAAGGGGCGGGGGGTTTCATCAAGGAGAAACAAACAGAACTTTCACACTGTAGCCTGGCCAGTCATGAAACTGGTTTTCAAAGCTTCTCTGATGCGTACCGCGCCCTCCTGTGCTCTTCTAACCGCCCTGGTGTCTGGCTGCGCGTAACCAGCAGCCAGACGATTTGCCTCAACCTCCCACCCCGCCATAAACGTCTCCCCCTTACTCTCACAGATATTGTGGCGCACACAGCAAGCAGTAATAACAGTGGGAATATTGGTTTTGCTGAGGTCTAAGCGAGTCAGTAAACTGCGCCAGCGCGCCTTTAAACGTCCAAAAGCACATTCTACCACCATTCTGCACTTGCTCAGCCTGTAGTTGAACAGCTCCTGACTACTGTCCAGGCTGCCTGTGTATGGCTTCATGAGCCATGGCATTAAGGGCTGGGTCCCCAAGGATACATATAGGCATTTCAATATCCCCAACAGTTATTTTCTGGTCTGGGAATAAAGTCCCTTCCTGCAGCTTTTGAAACAGACCAGAGTTCCTGAAGATGCGAGCATCATGCACCTTTCCTGGCCATCCCACGTTGATGTTGGTGAAACGTCCCTTGTGATCCACCAGAGCTTGCAGCACTATCGAAAAGTACCCCTTGCGGTTTATGTACTCGGCGGCTTGGTGCTCCGGTGCCAAGATAGGGATATGGGTTCCGTCTATAGCCCCACCACAGTTAGGGAATCCCATTGCAGCAAAGCCATCCACTATGACCTGCACATTTCCCAGGGTCACTACCCTTGATATCAGCAGATCTTTGATTGCGTGGGCTACTTGCATCACAGCAGCCCCCACAGTAGATTTGCCCACTCCAAATTGATTCCCAACTGACCGGTAGCTGTCTGGCGTTGCAAGCTTCCACAGGGCTATCGCCACTCGCTTCTCAACGGTGAGGGCTGCTCTCATCTTGGTATTCATGCGCCTCAGGGCAGGGGAAAGCAAGTCACAAAGTTCCATGAAAGTGCCCTTACGCATGCGAAAGTTTCGCAGCCACTGGGAATCGTCCCAGACCTGCAACACTATGCGGTCCCACCAGTCTGTGCTTGTTTCCCGAGCCCAGAATCGGCGTTCCACAGCATGAACCTGCCCCATTAGCACCATGATGCATGCATTGGCAGGGCCCATGCTTTCAGAGAAATCTGTGTCCATGTCCTGATCACTCACATGACCGCACTGACGTCGCCTCCTCGCCCGGTATCGCTTTGCCAGGTTCTGGTGCTGCATATACTGCTGGATAATGCGTGTGGTGTTTAATGTGCTCCTAATTGCCAAAGTGAGCTGAGCGGCCTCCATGCTTGCCTTGGTATGGCGTCCGCACAGAAAAAAGGCGCGGAACGATTGTCTGCCGTTGCTCTGATGGAGGGAGGGGCGACTGACGACACAGCTTACAGGGTTGGCTTCAGGGAGCTAAAATCAACAAAGGGGGTGCCTGTACATCAAGGAGTATTTCAGGCAGGACTTCACGGAGGGTTCCAATAAGAAATGGTGCACCTAAGTTATCGTTCTTATTGGAACAAGGAGGTTAGCCTGGCCTCTGATTGATACATGGCTAGATTTACCTCGCTGCACCTTCTCTGTGAGTGACTGCAGTGTGACCTAGAGGAATGAGTCCCCTAGACAGGGGAGGAGGCAAATGAGTACAAAACAAATCTGGTCTATTTCTTGTTTTGACCCACTCCATCTATCTTTTACATCTTTGGCTGGCAGCAGACGGTGCAGAAGGACTGCATGCCATCCACATCTCGTGGCTGCTCGGCAGAAGATGGTACAATAGGACTGCTAGCCATCCTCATCTCTTGCCTGCCTGGCAGAAGATGGTACAATACGACTACTAGCAATCCTCATCTCTTGCCTGCCTGGCAGAAGATGGTACAGTACGACTGCTTGCAGTCCGTATCGCCTGCCCGCTCACCATAAGACGGTTCAATAGGACTGACTGCAGGACTAAAGAGAATGACCTGGTCAAGTCACTCCAAATTTAGTCCCTGCGCCCATGTCTGCCCAGGCGCTCCCAGCCGACATGGCCAGGAGCACCTCGGACACGACGAGGACGACTACCAGTCGTATTGCACCGTCTGCTGCCAGAAGGCAATGGGTTGCTGCTACTGTGCAGCAAAGCCGTACCGTGTCTGCCAGCACCCAGGAGACATAGGGTGATGGTTACCTGAGCGGGCTCAATGCTTGCCGTGGCATGGCGTCTGCACAGGTAACTCAGGAAAAAAGGTGTGAAATGATTGTCTGCCCTTGCTTTCATGGAGGGAGGGAGGGAACGGGGGCCTGACGATACATACCCAGAACCACCCGCGACAATGTTTTAGCCCCATCAGAGTGCTCCATTGTGACTGCTCTGGACAGCACTCTCAGATGCCCGATTGTTTGCCGTTGCTCTGACGGAGGGAGGGGCAACTGAGGACACGGCTTACAGGGTTGGCTTCAGGGAGCTAAAATCAACAAAGGGGGTGGCTTTACATCAAGGAGTATTTCAGGCAGGACTTCATGGAGGGTTCCAATAAGAAATGGTGCACCTAAGTTTTTGTCCTTATTGGAACAAGAAGGTTAGCCTGGCCTCTGATTGATACATGGCTAGATTTACCTCGCGGCACCTTCTCTGTGAGTGACTGCAGTGTGATCTAGAAGAATGAGTCCCCTAGACAGGGGAGGGGGGGAAGCAAATGAGTACAAAACAAATCTGGTCTATTTCTTGTTTTGATCCACTCCATCTATCTTTTACATCTTTGGCTGGCAGCAGACGGTGCAGAAGGACTGCATGCCATCCACATCTCATGGCTGCTCGGCAGAAGATGGTACAGTACGACTGCTAGCAGTCCGTATCGCCTGCCCACTCGCCATAAGACGGTTCAATAGGACTGACTGCAGGACTAAAGAGAATGACCTGGTCAAGTCACTCCAAATTTAGTCCCTGCGCCCATGTCTGCCCAGGCGCTCCCAGCCGACGTGGCCAGGAGCACCTCGGACATGACGATGATGGCTACCAGTCGTACTGTACCGTCTGCTACCACAAGGCAAGGGGTTGCTGCTACTGTGTAGCAATGCCGTACCGCGTCTGCCAGCACCCAGGAGACATAGGGTGACAGTTACCTGAGCGGGCTCCATGCTTGCCGTGGTATGGCGTCTGCACAGGTAACTCAGGAAAAAAGGCGCGAAACGATTGTCTGCCCTTGCTTTCACGGAGGGAGGGAGGGAACGGGGGCTTGACAATATGTACCCAGAACCACCCGCGACAATGTTTTAGCCCCATCAGGCATTGGGATCTCAACCCAGAATTCCAATGGGCAGCGGAGACTGCGGGAACTGTGGGATAGCTACCCACAGTGCAACACTCCGGAAGTCGACTCTAGCCTCGGTACTGTGGAAGCGCTCCGCCGAGTTAATGCACTTAATGCACTTAGAGCATTTTCTGTGGGGACACACACACTCGAATATATAAAACCGATTTCTAAAAAACCGACTTCTATAAATTCGACCTTATTCCGTAGTGTAGACATACCCTCAGACTGCAAATTCTTCAGAGCAGGGACCATCTTTTAGTTCTGTGTTTATACAGCATGTAGCACAATGGGTTCCTGGTCCATGTCTAGGTGCAATATGAATAATAATCGCCTTATTTTATAGTATGAAGTGCATGGAAAAAATGGAAGATTTTCACTAGCATCCTCCAATTTGTGTTGCTAAGTTGTAGAAAGGGGTGGAAGATGCATTCTCTAGCACATCAATCCTGCAAGGTCCTGAGAGATGGGGATGCACAGCACCCTGAAAACGCAGATCCCTAGTATTGTTTTCTGAGGGTGCTTTCTGATTGTTTTATAAAAAGTGCTGTGGAACATCCCATTTGAAAACTTTTTCCTGTCCCTTATATTTTCACTTTGCAAGAAGGATCCTTCCTCTCACAATAAAAATGAAAAAAATCCCTTTCGGCAACATGACACACTTCTATGCTGTGCACTGAGGAGTATCAGAGCCATCCCAAGTTACTTTCTGACTGTAAATCAGAGACCTAGAGAGCTTTCATGCAGCTCCTTGTGACATTAAATCAAGTGAATTGACCTAAAGTGCTGGAAACAGTTTCTACTGTATCAACTCTTCTGTCATTACTCGTTTCTGTTCTCTTCAAGGACATGCGTGCTGGAAGTTTTACATCTGGTGCTGGAAATGAAAAGATGGCAGAGCTGCCACAGTGCTCCAAGAGATATCATTACTAATTCCAACACATTCTGTGACTGAGTTTTGTTGACTAAAGCCTTCTAAGCAGCTAAGTGGTAATGTCACTGCTATTTAAATGGAACCAGTTTTACATGTCTGCACTGTAGGCTTTTGGTATAAAGAATACACAGTCTGAATCACCAAGTGTTTAATCTTTAGGAGCAATGATAACTATAAAAACAAGACTTTATTATTTTTGTAGAAAGTAAAGTGCATCTAAGTTACCTTTAACTTCCAGCTCCACTTTTCCAATGTGTGTTATGACTAAGGTGAGCAAAGCTCAGGGAGATGATTGTATATCCTCCTTTCAGGAAGCAGGGGACATTTTGGGAAAGATATTTGTATGTAAATTGCTTCCCTTGTATTAGGAGGATTATTTATTTAAAAAAATATTTTCAAAATATACCATAAGATAAAACACATTTTGTGGGCATCATTTTGGGTTGATGTAGGCCAAGTAGCAAACTATACAGCTCTCTGCATCTGAGAATACTGCATTATAGTCAGAGATTGTAATAGTTGTAAAATGGTTTTATTATATGTCTGTGTATATTAATCTGCAGTTATGGCTATAATAATAAAAAATATACCATATTTATATAACACAGTTCAGCCTCCAGGATTATAGTAGCGACAAATTGGCGTGATTCCACTGACTAAGGTAACTGTGAGTTAGACTGGTGAAACTCAGATCAGATTCTGGCCCTATGTGTCTTAGAATGCTAAGTGGCAGGGTGGTTTCTGCATGGTTCAGCAGTGGCAGATTTAGAGTTAGTGGGGCCCTCTGCTCAGCTTCATTTTTGGGGCCCCTCCTTGGGAGCCAGTCAAGAAAAAGAATGACAGGTTTCAGAGGAACAGCCGTGTTAGTCTGTATTCGCAAAAAGAAAAGGAGTACTTGTGGCACCTTAGAGACTAACCAATTTATTTGAGCATGAGCTTTCGTGTAGCTCACGAAAGCTCATGCTCAAATAAATTGATTAGTCTCTAAGGTGCCACAAGAAAAAGAATGTTCTCTCTTATTGCCCACCCGCCCCCCATTTTTCATTCTTTCTTTTCTTCATCCTCCTCCTCCCTGTAAATGAAAATAAAGTGAGGTACCTTGATTGTTTTTGTAGTCAAACTTATTTTTCCACAGACCACTTGAAAATCGCTGAGGGTCTCGGTGAACCACTTAATGATCTTTCCAAATATTGTTTGTGCCATTAGCTAACTATTGTAAAGCACTTTGGATAACAGCACTTTATAAAAAAAAAAGTTAAAAAACATTGGGGTGCTGAGTCTGGCCAGGACTTAGGGGGCAGGATGGTGCTCAGGGCTGGGCCAGAGGTTGGGGTGTGAAGCGCTTACCTGGGGCAGCTCCCATTTGGTGGTGCAGGTGGGGATGTGGGGAGGTGCAGGAGTCGGGTGGGCAGGAGTCAAGGAGGGCAGGGGGCTGGGTGTGGCGGGGGTGTATTGGCTTGCAGAGTCAGGGAGAGTGTGAGGGGGTGCAGGAGTCAGAGAGGGCAGGTGGCTGGGTGTCTGTGAAGGGGTGCAAGAGTCAGGGCTGGGGGTGCAGGGTCTGGGAGGGAGTTACGGTGCAGGAGGGGGCTCAGGGTTGGAGCAGGATGTTGGGGTGTGGAGTGCTTACCTGGGGCAGCTCCCATTTGGTGCAAGGGATGCAGGTGGGAATGTGGGGTAAGTGCAGGAGCTCCTGTTTGGTGCTCAGGGTGGGGGTGGGGATGCGGCGGGGGTGCAGGAGCCAGGGTGCTGGGGGTGTGTGCAGGGGTTGTGGGAGTGCTCCCAGCCCCCTGCCCTGAGCAGCTCACAGAACAGTGCAGGGGGGGCAGTATGTATAGGGGGAGTGTGGGGGCCCCACCTTTGCTCCTCCCTGCCCTGATTCCACCCCCTTCCCCAAGGCCCTGCCCCCACCTCTTCTCCGCCTCCTCCCCCGAGTGCACTGCTGCCCCACTTCTCCCCCTCCCTCCCGGAGTGACCTTAGCGCTGGTAAACAGATGTTTGGCGTGGGGGAGGGGCAGGAAAGCGGCATGCTTGGGGAGGAGACGGGGGCGGGGGGAGCTTGGCTGCCAGTGGGTGCGGAGCCTGCAGCAAGAGCCCCAGGAGCCAGCAAGACCAGGCTTCTGCCCCCACAGATGCCCGGCCTTGGGGCCCCCTGTCGTTGGGGGGCCCCCTGCCAGGGCACCCTGTGTTTTACTGTAAATCCGCCTCTGTGGTTCAGCATGGTCATAACTGAAGAAAATACTCTTTCAATCTATAATACATTACAATGCAAAGCAAACAATTGAAAGTAATGTTGACACCACCATCATTTTTCTGTAGTCCCTGGAGAAGTTCTAATTCTCATTTCTCATTCTGGTTATACACTGTTTTAACGCCTTTGACTTCACTGGAATATCTCATGAATTACACTAGGGAAAGTGACAAGAAAATCAAATCTATAGTTTTCTCTGTGATTAATAGTGTGTGTGGTCTTTTGTTTTTGTTTTTTTTTTTGTCCTGACAAAATCATACCAAAAGACAAGGAAGAATTTACTAGTAAATATGTGTTTAAATCCTTAGAGCTGAATTCTTGGTGTAAATCAGTATAGCTCCAGTTCACACAAGCTGAGGGTCTGGCTCTTATTTTCCACATTTCAGCACATTATCCATACTCCCAGCTCTTAGGCTTCACTGAGAAACAGGGTTTAGCTGATTTTTAAAAAGACAGAAGTTGCATAAGAAATTATGGCAAAACAAGTATGCGTTGAAAACTGCCCTGATCATTCATTAAAATAATGCCAAATCCAAAAAGGGTTTCCATTTCTGTAAAATTAGAGTGTGTGATTTATCAGTATCTAAATGATAGTTGTCCTATGGAGGAGATGCCAATTTTTTGGTCAAACTATCATTTTGTATAAGTATTGTGGGTACAGTGATATGTTGGTTTCTATCATGCACTTGAGTCTTCTTTTTAAAATTACTTACTGGGGCCTGATCTAAAGCCCACCAAAGTCAATGATCTAAAACCCACCAAAGTTTTCCACTGACTTCAATGGGTTTTGGATTAGACACTTCAATGATGGTTTTATGGATAGTCCAAGGCCTTGCCTGCATTGGGAAACTTCATTTTGCAACTGATGCAGTCGCACCAGTGATAATAATAGAGGAAGATGTAGGCAGAGATCAGACATTTTTACCTTACTCAGGATTAGATTATACAGTTGTCAAAATGCCCAGGCCCTGCATATGCTGCAGTTTACACCATTGCTAACAAGAATGGAGCTGCAGCTGTGGTGAATTATGGCTGCAAAGTTTGCTAGGGTAGCTGCAGCTACAGGCATTAGAAATAGGCATGCAGTAGGAATATTATATTGTTCTCAGTAACATATATCAAAATGGTCTGGAAAAATGTTTCTTTGACTGAGTTAAGCCCTAAGACAGCATTGGGCAACCCTTCAGGATGAATGCAGGAAGTTCTATAACATAGGAAAATAGGACCTGACATTAGAATATAGAGAATCCTACAGGGAGCTGGTTAAAATCTACTTCACTTAAGTGGCCATCCTAAGAGAACAATGAGGTCAATATAGCCATAATTATTATTACAATTTTCTGTTTAAAATATGCCAAGATTTTTTTTAAATAGCTCTTTAAAAAAAAACCCTTTAGATTATGGCTTCAAAGCATTACCTTGTCTAGTAGCTTCCTAATTTCCCCAAGGATCTTAGAAATGAGTATTAGGATTCCTGGAGCAAGACCTGACTTTAAAAATTCTAGAGTTTTACTATACAAGCATTATATATACATTACAGAAAGGGGGTAGTTCATGTTGTATGTCTTTTATCAGCTGGTTACTGGATTGCATACTGGTAATTCTGTAGGACGAATGTGCTATGTTCTCATCCTTATAGGAACCTCTGTAAACCTTGATCTTTGGAAGAGGCAAAAATATTTTCATCCCTGCATGTCTATTTGGAAAAATGTTCAGCTGGAAGAATGTGATTTATATTTCTAAGTTTGGAAAAGCTTGACAGCTTGTAAATAATAACTGTTCATGTTTCAGATATTTTTTTCCTTGTATGCCAACTACTGGAAATGAATGACCATATACTTGATATTATAATAATAATCATACTTGGCATTCATGTAGCTCTTTACATGTTCAAACAGCTTTAGAAACATTAAATAAGTAATCTGCCCACCTTGCCTTGGTGGCTAGGTAAATCTTATCAGCCCCATTATACAGATTGGAAAATTGAGGCAGAAGGTGAAATTACTTGACCAAGGTCATGTAGTAAATAATTGGCAGCCCCAGTGTTAGAGGTCAGGATCACTTGACTCCCAATTCTGTGCTTATTCACCCAGATCTTTCATTCTATCTCTAGCTAAATTATTTCTATAGAACTATGCCTGTCTAAGCAACTGTCTCCAATGCTGAACCCCAATCTGCAGGGACAGCAGTGCAGCTGGACAATAGTGCAAGAGGAACAATTATACTGCCATGGAGCCATAGCAAATACATTCATTATTATTAATTTATTTGTCTTAAAGTAGTGCCAACCAAGACTGGGGTCCCAATGTGCTAGGTATTGTACATTGACACTGCAAGAGACAATCCCCGCCCTGAAGAGTTCCCAATCAAAATAAACAAGTCTGACAAAGGATAGGAGAAAGGAATTATTATCCTTCTTATACAGATGAGGAACTGAAGCAAAGAGATCTTAAATGATTTGCTCAAGGTGAAACAAGAAGTCTGTGGTGGAGTCAGAAACTGAACCCAGATCTCCTGAATCTCAGTCCAGTGCCTTAACAAGAAATTTTTCCTTCCTTTGTTATCACAACTTCTTTCATGTTATTTGTTTGGCTTAAAAGAGCCTCACGCTTTCCATGAACCAAGTACCATTTTGCCACCTCATTCAAAACTCTTCAAAATGTCCTTCGTCAGCAAAGTCAACTGGTGCTGGTATTCTCACCCACAATATCACCAAATGATCTTGCCCTGTAACCATTGCTCCATGTATTACATTTATCTGTACTGGATATATCCATGAATAAAACCCCCTGTTTTATCATGGGGGACTTCAGTTGAGTGACATAGGATGGAGGTGTCAGTCTGCCAGTACTAAAATGTCCTTGAACTTTGTAAAAATTATAGATGACCAATTTCCTAATTGAAAAAAATGTTTCGTCCAACATGCGGAAATTCTATTGTAGACCTCATCTTGACAGATAAAGAGGAATTGATCACAGAATAAGAAATTAGTGGTTACTTAGGTGCAAATGATCATGGGTTGATTACATTTGTTATGTGCAAACAGAATAAAGTCCAAACTAGTAACAGATATATTTGGTGTTTTAAAAAGGCCCATTTCACAAAGCTGAAAAGCAATTATGACCCAAATCAGCTGGGAGAAAGAATTTAAACAGATTAATGTGAATGATAAATGGGAACTATTTAAGAACATTTTACTAACTACCCCAAAAGCCAGAATCCCAAAAGCAGCCTAGCTTAGAGGGAAAGTAAAAGTAGCATATAGTACATAAATGATGTATATGAAAAAATCAAAATTTGATAGCAATGAATATAAATTAGAAGTTAGGAATTGTAGAAAATTGATAAGGGCACCTAAAGGACACAAGAAGGCATCTATGACCAGCAGAGTTAAGGATGATAAGAAAGAGATTTTAAGTATATCAGTAACAAAGAGAATTATAACCACAGTTTTGGTCCGTTACTAGATGGAAATGGTAGAATTGTCAATTATAATGTAGAAAATGCACATTTCTGTTCTGTATTTGGGAAAAAGATATATTAATATCTTATGATGAAGATGAAATATTTTCCATTTCAATAATAAGTCAGGAGAATGTTAAACAGAAGCTACTAAAGTGACTTTTAAATCAGCAAGTCCAGATAACTTGCATTTGAGAGTTTTAAAAGAGCTGGCTGAGGTGCTATATGGACTGTTAATGTTGATTTTCAATAAGTCTTGGAATGCAGGGGACTGTTAATGTTGATTTTCAATAAGTCTTGGAATGCAGGGGAAGTTCCAGAAGGCTGGAAAAAAGCTAATGTTGTACCAGTATTGAAAAATGGTAAACAGGACTACCTGGGTAATTCTAGGCCTGTCAGTCTGACATCGATCCCAGGCAAAATAATGGAACAGCTGATATGGGAATCAATTAACATGAAGTAAAGGGATTAAAATTAGAGGGTAATATAATTAATGACAATAATACAGGTTTATGACAAATAGATATTTTCAGACTAATTTGATATCTTTTCTGGATGAGATTACAAGTTTGTCAGATAAAGAAAATAGTGTAGATGTAGTATATTTAGACTTCTGTGATGCACTTGCCTTCATACACACACTTTGATTAAGAAGCTAGAACAATACAAAATCAACATGGCACACATTTAATGGATTAAAAACTGGCTAACTGATATGATAATTGTAAATGGGGAATCATTTGGAATCATGTTTCCAAAGGCATCCCAAAGGGATTGGTTCTTGTTCCTAGGCTATTTAACATTTTTAACAAGGACCTGGAAGAAAACATAATTACTGATGAAGTTTGTAGATGATACAAAGATTGGGTGGTAAATAATGAAGAAGGCACGTCACTGATCTTTATCACTGGATAATCTTGTGGAGGCAAACAGTATACATTTCAGTAAAGCCAAATATAAAGTGATACATGCAGAAACAAAGAATTCTGGCAATACTTACAGGATGGGGAACCCAATCTGGGAAGCAGTGACTCTGAAAAAACTTGGGGGGATCATGCTGGATCATCAGCTCAACGTGAGCTCCCAATGCAACACAGTGGTTAAAAGGGCTAAAGTGATCCTCGGATGTATAAATGGGAGAATATCAAATAGGAGTATTTGGCAATGGTGTAATAGCTACTGGTATACTTGTCCAGTTCCAGTGTCCACTATTCATGAAAAATGTAAAAAAAAAAATTGAATAGGTGACAAAGAAGAGCCACAAGAATGATTAAAGGATTGGAAAACATGCATTATAGTGAGAGATTCAAGGAGCTCACTCTATTTAGCCTATCAAAGAGAAGGCAGAGGGTGACTTGATCACAGTCTATAGGAATCTAAATGAGGAACAGAAATAACAATGAACTCTTCACTATAGAGGACAAAGGTATAACAAGTTCCAATGTTTGGAAGTTGACGCTTGCCAAATTCAGACTAGAAATAAGACATAGATTTTTAATAGTGAGAGTAATTAACCATTGGAACAACTTACCATAGGTAATTTGTCAATATATATTTATGCCTGTATCTGCAATTTTCGCTCCACGCATCTGAAGAAGCGAGTTTTTTACCCACTAAAGGTTATGCCCAAATAAATCTGTTAGTCTTTAAGATGCCACCAGACTCCTCGTTTTTTTCATAGGTTATGGAGGATTCCCCATCACTAGAAATCTTTAAATCAAGATTGGATGTGTTTCTAAAAGATGTCCTCCAGTTTAAAATTCCAAGTTCTATGGCCTCTGCTATACAGAGAATCAGACTATGGCTTTGTATAGGTACTATTTTCCTATAGTAATACATGTGAGAGTAGAAGCACAATGGAATTCCTACAGAGTATTACACTGATCGCTGTGGGCTCTCACGTGCTGTTGGCCTGTTTATATGATGCAGAAAGTAAGCCAATTTTTACCAATTTATGTTTTTGAGGCTACTTTCTCAAGGAAAATGCCAGAAAACATTTTTTTTTAAAGTGGAAGTTTAGTTTTGCACTTACATTTTCATCCTTTTGTTGGTTCTGAGCATTATCCTTAAAATATCATTAATAAAAAACTTCAAAGGATTTTCAGAATGTATTCTGGAAATTAAGGCTAATGAATTTCATTTACATACCAGGTCATTATATTAAAAGGGCTTTTATGAGGCAGCACAAAAAGGACAATACTCTTTATGGTTAACAGTTAAAACATGAGTTATAAAAACCACATCTCTCCCTCACATATATACACTATCTGACCCCCCTATCCCTTCAAAGCATTATGCTATTAGTCTTAATTGCACTGATGCCAAACCAAACTCTTAACGATAAAGTTACTGGTGTTGATATTGACTTTCTTCCACCAGAGTCCTATCATTGCTTGCCATTGATCTAGTGCCCTTTTTGGCTCTCCAGTATAAAGGTTACTGTAATTCTTGCCTTAGAGTTTACCCATAATAAGGAACTGCTGACATGAACCCCATGGGTCCAGGCCAATCGTAGAATCAGAGAATCATAGAATATCAGGGTTGGAAGGGACCTCAGGAGGTCATCTAGTCCAACCCCCTGCTCAAAGCAGGACCAATCCCCAACTAAATCATCCCAGCCAGCGCTTTGTCAAGCCTCACCTTAGAAACTTCTAAGGAAGGAGATTCCACCACCTCCCTAGGTAATGCATTCCAGTGTTTTACCACCCTCCTAGTGAAAAAGTTTTTCCTAATATCCAACCTAAACCTCCGCCACTGCAATTTGAGACCATTACTTCTTGTTCTGACATCTGCTACCACTGAGAACAGTCTAGATCCATCCTCTTTGGAACCCCCTTTCAGGTAGTTGAAAGCAGCTATCAAATCCCCCCTCATTCTTTTCTTCTGCAAACTCAATAATCCCAGTTCTCTCAGCCTCTCCTCATAAGTCATGTGTTCCAGACCCCTAATCATTTTTGTTGCCCTTCGCTGAACTCTTTCCAATTTTTCCACATCCTTCTTGTACTATGGGGCCCAAAACTGGACACAGTACTCCTGATGAGGCCTCACCAATGTCGAATAGAGGGGAACGATCATGTCCCTCGATCTGCTGGCAATGCCCCTTCATATTCATCCCAAAATGCCATTGGCCTTCTTGGCAACAAGGGCAGACTGTTGACTCATATGCAGCTTCTCGTCCACTGTAACCCCTAGGTCCTTTTCTGCAGAATTGCTGCCTAGCCATTCGGTCCCTAGTCTGTAGCGGTGCATTGGATTCTTCCATCCTAAGTGCAGGACTCTGCACTTGTCTTTGTTGAACTTCATCAGATTTCTTTTGGCCCAATCCTCCAATTTGTCTAGGTCCCTCTGTATCCTATCCCTACCCTCCAGTGTATCTACCTCTCCTCCCAGTTTAGTGTCATCCGCAAATTTGCTGAGGATGCAATCCACACCATCCTCCAGATCATTTATGAAGATATTGAACAAAACCGGCCCGAGAACCGACCCTTGGGGCACTCCACTTGATACCAGCTGCCAACTAGACATGGAGCCATTGATCACTACCTGTTGAGCCCGACAATCTAGCCAACTTTCTACCCACCTTACAGTCCATTCATCCAGCCCATACTTCTTTAACTTGCTGGCAAGAATACTGTAGGAGACCGTGTCAAAAGCTTTGCTAAAGTCAAGGAACAACACGTCCACCGCTTTCCCCTCATCCACAGAGCCAGTTATCTCATCATAGAAGGCAATTAGTTTAGTCAGGCATGACATTAGCCTTTTTCCAGTTGTCTGGGACTTCCCCCGATCGCCACGAGTTTTCAAAGATAATGGCCAATGGCTCTGCAATCATATCTGCCAACTCCTTTAGCACTCTCGCCGTAGACTTGTGCTCGTCCAGCTTTTCTAAATAGTCCCAAACCACTTCTTTCTCCACAGAGGGCTGGTCACCTCCTTCCCATGCTGTGCTGCCCAGTGCAGTAGTCTGGGAGCTGACCTTGTTCAAGAAGACAGAGGCAGAAAAAGCTTTGAGTACATTAGCTTTTTCCACATCCCCCGTCATGACGTTGCCTCCTTCATTCAGTAAGGGACCCACACTTTCCTTGACTTTCTTCTTGTTGCTAACATACCTGAAGAAACCCTTCTTGTTACTCTTAACATCTCTTGCTAGCTGCAACTCCAGGTGTGATTTGGCCTTCCTGATTTCACTCCTGCATGCCTGAGCAATATTTTTATACTCTTCCCTGGTCATTTGTCTAATCTTCCACTTCTTGTTAGCTTCTTTTTTGTGTTTAAGATCATCAAGGATTTCACTGTTAAGCCAAGCTGGTCGCCTGCCATATTTACTATTCTTTCTACACATCGGGATGGTTTGTCCCTGTAACCTCAATAAGGATTCTTTAAAATACAGCCAGCTCTCCTGGACTCCTTTCTCCCTCATGTTATTCTCCCAGGGGATCCTGCCCATCAGTTTCCTGAGGGAGTCAAAGTCTGCTTTTCTGAAGTCCAGGGTCCGTATTCTGCTGCTCTCCTTTCTTCCCTGTGTCAGGATCCTGAACTCGACCATCTCATGGTCGCTGCCTCCCAGGTTCTCACCCACTTTAGCTTCCCCTACTAATTCTTCCCGGTTTGTGAGCAGCAGGTCTGCCCCTAGTTGGTTCCTCCAGCACGAGCACCAGGAAATTGTCCCCTACAGTTTCCAAAAACTTCCTGGATTGTCTGTGCACCGCTGTACTGCTCTCCCAGCAGATATCAGGGAGATTGAAGTCTCCCATGAGAACCAGGGCCTGCGATCTAGTAACTTCTGTGAGTTGCCGGAAGAAAGCCTCGTCCACCTCATCCACCTGGTCCGGTGGTCTATAGCAGACTCCCACCACGACATCACCCTTGTTGCTCACACTTCTAAACTTAGTTCAGAGACACTCAGGTTTTTCTGCAGTTTCATACTTGAGCTCTGAGCAGTCATACTGCTCCCTTACATACAGTGTAACTCCCCCACCTTTTCTGCCCTGCCTGTCCTTCCTGAACAGGATTTAAAAACTCCAATACCTTCAGAGTCTTTCTGCTAAGACAAAGAGTCAGTTGTCTTTCAGTTTTTGAGTTGTGAATGCACTGAGATACATTGCTACTTTGTTTAAGTTTTTTATACATAACAGGGCCAGAGCCTCAACTAGTGGAAATCACACGTAGCTCCATTGACTTCATTGGAGCTATGCCAACTTGCACCAGCTTGAGACTTGGACCACAATATATAGAAGAATGATTTTCCATTAATAGGGCATTCAAGCTGGTCAGTTTTGTTTGAAAATATATTGTTTCCAAGGCCAATGTTTTTAGGCTTATGTTTTAATTAATGAACAAGTATTTATCAAAATAAAAGAGAAAGCAATTATAATGACATTAATTTATATATACCTTAACATTAGCCTTAACAGAGTAAGTCTATAAAAACTATAATAGTGCTTTCCAAGGTAAAATGCTTCCTGGTTAAATGTTATTATAAACTGCATCTGTTTATAGGAGGCACACTGTATTCATCAGACTTAAATACAATATTATGCCTTTGTAGTCTTAGAACATTTGCATGAAAAGCTCTCAATAATTATATATCCTGGTGCAAAGTTCAAACTATTCTCTCAAGAAATGTTGAAGTGACTTAAAGAATCCCATTACAAATGTCTTTGTCTGGAGATGCGTTGATGGGGTTATAATTGATTCACATACAGTCAAATATTAAATGTAAAAATATTAAAAGCTAAAGCTATACAAATAACTCATTTAAAAAAATCTTAAAAGCTAAAACTGTAGTGAAGATCCCACATTTACAATGGTCCAGAAAGTATCTGCTTTGTTCATGAGGTGCTAATTAGAGGTTCACATGTACTATATTATTTTTCTTTGGAAATATGAAAACATTTAAAGAATATTGACAAAATAAAAGATTTTATTAGCATAAAAAGTCTTTTGATATGGCTAATCTTTTGATAGATGTTCATGGTCATGACACCTTTTTATCACCTCCTATGTTAAAACTGTGTGGTAAAGAAACATCTGTGATGTTAATAACTTTAAAAAAAACAAATGTATTCCCCAGCATTCTCAATGAATTCTTTTGAAATCAGTTGCAAGCTAGAAAATACCACACGGGGAAAAAAAGATTAATGTTGTTGTTTGTTCAGTGGTTGATGATAGCAATTGAGAATCTGGTGAAATGGATTTATACAAAACTGTGATTTCCTAAATGTAGTTTCAATAATATGGAACTGTACATTCTGAGAAAAAATGGGTAAAGTGTAGGAAATTGTAGCATAAACTGCTTTGACTAAACCAAACATTCTGATGAAGTACAGTCTCCTGGAGTAAACAGTCATTACTGTAAGAATGGAGAAGCAATCACACTGGTGAAGTGTTTTGCACTTGCAAGTTTCCCTTGTATTTTCCATCCTTAGCTTTAACTGAGCGGATTGGCTCCTGCCACTTCTGCAAGAAGAAGACATTAACAATAAGACTGAAGGAATCATGGTATATGGACAAGAGAGTGTCAGACAAAGTGCCGAAGTAATTTTGAGTTTAGTTTCCTGCCTAGTGAAAGCATTAGCTTGATCTTATTAGGATTCCCTAGTCATAGCTGAATATAGAACAACTTTTTTCTTGTTTAAAATAATGCTATCTGTAGGCAGGATGTATTTTGCTATTTTTAAATAGTTTTGTTCAATTTAGAAAAAGAAATTGAGTGTTTTTCTTGGAAGCGCATAGGGATCAATATTCATATTTATTTTGATTCATAATTTAATAGCCTATCCACAGCTCTAAGCAAACATTATAATATAGATGCATGCAATACAATAAACTGTCTAATTTACTGTGGACTATGTTTACATTTGGAATGAGCTATGATTTTTCCAAGTCAGATACATTCCAAAATTAATTGCATGCTTTTGTCCTGAAGACTGGGAAGTGACATTCTTGTCTCATACATAGAGCAATAGTTATGATCATAATACATAGTTTATACATTGCTGCTCTGTCAGCATCCATGAAAAAAGGAGTCCAGTCTGGGCATCCTTTTTCAAAATGATTGAATGTAATTAAAGACTGATTTAAGTTTGTAAAAAATAAAGACAGGACACAGTTTAGCTTTCCAGGCATATTGTTGGTCCAGTCAGCTACAATACTTTTTAAAAAACTCTAAATTGAAACATTATGGCTAGGATTTTCGAAAGTGCTCAGCCTTGGTGTAACTCTTCTCCCTTTGAATGACTGGGAGGTTTACCATTGACTTCAAATAGCACACTGGGGTTTTGCTCCATAACTGGGGTTCCTAGGTTCTACAGCAATTAAAAATAATAATATGAATAAGTAAGACTAATAGGATTAGAATATGGCCAGTCCTGAGTAGTTTCAAATATCTCACCCTATGGGCTAGATTCACAACAGCACTTGGGTATAGCAACACTGAGCATTGCCACGCTTAACTTTTAGGTGCCTGGAAAAGCGCTGGAATTCAAAAAGCCTGAGTCAGACATTTAGGCTTCCTATAGACAATGAATGGAGAGAGATAAGTGCGTAAGTATGTGATTCCCAAAAAGGCAACATGCGTAACAGGTCTCTGCCTAAGCTATCCAATGGGAGATGCCAAGGCACTTATGAGTTTTTTACAAGAGGCTGGCAGGGGAGGTGGGAAGGACTTCCCTCCTAAGTTTTAGTCCAATGGTTAGAGTACTCACCCAGAATGTGGGAGAGCTCTGGTTCAAGTCCTCCCAGTCCACCTGAGGTGGAGAAGGGATTTGAACAGGGATCTGCCACTTCTCTGGTAAATGCACTGGTCAGCTTCTGGTCCCCAAGTAATTCCACAGAAAAGTGTTACACCAAGCTCTCTCTCAACACAACTCTGTGGTTATAGGAGGTCTCTTGTTTGTGCTGAGCCTGCAGAAAGTTTTTTTTTCTAGCAAATGATCCCAGTTCATTAAGTTGTTTCTGTAATCGGAGAATGTATTGGATCACATTGGACCCCTGAGACCCTGTTGTTTCCAGAACTCTTGTAACAGGTCTAACACACTGTGAGGTTGTCTTCCATATAAAACCTCAGAAGGCGAAAAGCCCATGGAGGATTGAGGGACTTCTTGGATGGTGAATAGCAGGGTGGGAGTAGTTGGCCTCAATCTTTGGGGTCTACAACATATCTTTTAAATTTCTGCAACATTTCTTTTGAAGTTTTATTAAAATGTTCTTCCAGGCTATCCATTTGCAGATGATGGACTGATATTCACAGCATTTAAACTTTCAATAGATTGCATAATTCCTTCATCAACCAGGAAGTGAAATTAGAACCTTGGTCTGTCAGGATTTCTTTAGGGAGTCCCACAAAAGAAAATAGTTTCACAAACTCATTTGCCATGGTGGCTGCATTAGTTGATTGAAGTGGAATGGCCTCAGGAGACCAAGTGGCATAATCTAGGATGACTAAGATGTGCTGGGAGCTGAAAGCACTCTTCCAGGGGTCCCACAAGTCTATTCCTATTCTTTCAAAGGGTACCTCCATAAGGGGAAGTGGAATAAGAGGTGCCTTGAGGATGCTCCTGGGGTCTCTCAACTGACATTCTGGAAAGTATCTGTAGTAGTGACTCACATATTTATGGATATCAGGCCAATGAAAACAGTCTGTGATTCAGCTGAGAGTTATCTCCCTCACCAGGTGCCCTGTACATGGCATCTCCTGGGCTAGGCTCATCACCTCCTTTCTATATATTGTAGGGACTAGAAGCTGGGGGCCTGAATTCAAGCACCTGTTTTTTTCTCACTCAACACAGAATAACTGCTCAAGCTGGAGTTCAAAATGAGGCCACTGGCTCAGTAGTTGGGTTGCCAGCAGCTCATTGTTTACCACAGTGAGCTGATCAAAGGCTTGGCTAAGCATAGGGTCAGCCTGCTGTTCCCACAAAAAGCCAGTGTTTCAGGCAAGTATGTTGGTACCGGGATCTTCGTCAGAGCCTATCAGATCATTGAGGTTGTGGGGTTCCCACTCCCTGAGGATTCTTCCACAGGATAAGGTTGTTCACCTACCCCAACCAGTTAACCTTGGCCTGCCTTTGTCTCCAACTGCTAAAAGGAGTTGATCTTTTCAAGGGGATGTCTCCCACATTTGGGTAGCATTTCTAGAAATTACTGCTAATCCCTTCCTAGTATAACTGGATATGCTAAGGTGAAGGCTAACCCCATGAGGTTGGCTGTATGGCTCCCCACTGTCAGTTGTGCATTTCGTGTTGGTTGGGCATCACACCTCCATCTATATACTGGAGCATGGCTGTCTCCCCAGCCTCGCCTCCTGTGTGACTAGTTGTTCCCATACCAGGGTCTATCCACAGCCATAGTCTACTAGGACATTGACACTTTTCCCAGTGACTTGTATGGGCACCACTAGCTTGGCCATCTCCTTTTTCTAAGCTCAGATGTTGGTTGATCATACTTTCCCATTATTGCATTCCATGTAGGAGCAATCTCAGTGGAAGTGTCCTGTTTGTCCACATGAGAACCATATACAGGGGGCTGCAGAGTCATCTGGTTCCGTTTTAGGGGTTTGTAGTTCTTGCAGGAGAAGTCCTTTGGGAATCCCTATTTGGTCTTAGGAATGCATCTGATGGGACTTTGGTTTCATGTGGGAAGATCCCTCTCCAGATGACCATAGCTTTCCAGGTACCCTGGGAAACCCTCTGCCCCCCTTGCTTGCATTTCTTGCTGCTGCTGAATCTGTTTCTAGGAACCCTTTATGAGGTGGTTTATCTCCTTGGATAGTCCCAGGTTACATTTGGGGTCAGGTCCTCTCATTCCCCATATACTGCTCCCTGGAGCCACTGGTGGGCTATCAGCAGCCATATAATTTTCCATGAGGTGGATTGTCTCTACCAGTGTTTCTGGGCAATGTTTTAACACCCAGACCCTTCCCTGAGCAGGTAGGATGTGCAGGAACTTTCCCACCAACACAAGTTCAGCTACTTGCATCCCTGTCCTGGCTTCTGGCTTCAGCCAGCACAAGCAGTGGTCCCTTAAACACTGAGCCATCACTCAGGGTCATGCTCCTGAGCGGTACTTCTCTGCTTGGAAGTGCCAGCGGTGGGTTTCCTGTGTGCTATCTAAATAGCCAAGGACAGCCACTTTGACTTTCAGGTAGTCCTGTACAGCCATTTCTCAGTACACTTCCTGGTCTGGTCTGGTGAGGAAACGAGCCAGCAGGGCTCCCTGAGCCCCCTGTTCAAATGTTATGAGTAAGGTCTCTGGGTCATTATCCAGCCTCATTTTGTTAACTTCACCGGCATGGGTGGGGCTTCCTTCGTCAGCTTTGTTGGTGCCCTTGTTCAGCTTGAAAAAAGACAACATGTGTTGCCCCAGCTGTTGCTGTTGGTCTTGCCATTGTGCCATTATTTTCCTTCACAGCTGTTGTCATTGCTGTTGTTGCTGTGCCATATGCTGCTGCTGCTGCTGCTGTGCTTTTAGCTTTCTATCAGCCATTTCAGCAGCCTAAGTCCATCTTGCTTAGACAGCCCATGAGTGTAAGTAACCCCTCCCGCTGCATTTTCCCGTATCTCAGGGGCAATCTCCCACCTGCATTTGCCACCAAGTGCCACAGTTCTCAGGCTGCTGACAGGCACTTCCCATTGTATAGACACTGAAAAATCCTTGTGGCACCTCCATCTGCCTAAGTAGGGGTGTCAGTGATATAAACTGAGTCAAATAGTCTGACTGTGTTTGAAGTGGATGGGGCTCTTGGCTTCCACTCCCCTAGTCTTTTTAGTACAGTCACCAATTCCCTAACCCTGAAAGGGGTAGAGGGTGGTGGTAACAACTGCTTAAGGGGGTGCCTTGGGGCTTGCTAAACCTGTCCTACCCAGCCAGTACACCACTTTGCTGTCTCTTGTAGGCACGGGGGGACGGGGGGTTGGGGAGGGATGTGAATGGCCTTCTTGAGGGCAGTTCCCATGAAGACTTGCAGGAGTCCCTGATGGGAGCTGTAGAGCCACTGTCTGCTATCTCCCAGGGCTTCCCAGCAATGGCCCGGAACTTTCAGCTTTTAAGGCCTTATTTCACTCCTGACATGATTGGCAGGGACAGAGGGGTGGGGCCAGCCTTGCCCATAACAATTCTTTAACTCCTTCATGACTAGTGTGTGGTTTATACACACCATCACAGATCACCACCACTGGGACTGACTGCTACTACCCCTACTGTTTGCTGTACAGGAGGTCCCTCAAGCCTCCACAGGGTTTTTGCTGTTTGTATTTCTGTATTGGAGGGTTGCCCCGGGGATTTTGGACAGCCTTTGAGCAACCTTCCCCAGAGCAACATTTCCAACAAAGGGCTAGCATCTCTGTTTGCAATTTAGGCCGTCATAACTGGCAGTTTAAGCCTGCAGCAGCTCTCCTGGTCTCCCTGCTGCTTCAGAGAGTGAGTAAACTGCAACAGATCCTTATTTGTCAAGGTGCACTCTCCCAATGCACTTGTGTAGCTATGCTGGTGGGTGCATTGGAGAGTGGGCAGAGTCATGGCTTTGTCACCCCACCTCACCTGCACAAAGGGGAATGTGGTACCTCTGTGCAGCCTGCTTCCCTCAGGCACAGGAAGTGGTGTACAGCACCTGACACCCCCTCTGCTCTCTCTGCTCCAGCACCCAGGACAGGCCATGATATGGGCCAAAATGGACAAAATAGTGACAGAAAAATAAGTCCAGTTCCTGCTGACCAGTAGTTAAAGTAGATGAAAACAGGAGGGGAAGTTCTCATCTTAGCAGCCAAGAGGGGTGAGGGAGCATGGCTTCCCCAAGCCTGAGAGAGAAGGGAAGCTGAGTCTCTCCCCACCCCTTACTTTCACCCCTGCTGCAGATTGGAGGGAAAAGGGAGTCACTTTCTACTATCTGGGGGGCATGGATAGAGGGGGCATAAAAATTTGATAAATATTTATATTAAATCTCTAAATGACTCTGAAGGCATCTTGTATAGTAAAATAAACCTGCGTAAGCTTTGCCCAAGGCAAACATTTATTCACTGACCACTTAATAGCTCCTGGCTGACAGCAAGTATGGAATGTAATTTAAGCTATCCTGTCCCCAAAAAGCTATCGCTCTGGAGAGAATCGCCCTCATGCTAACTGCTGGAGACAAAGGCTACATGAATTCTTTTTTGAAAATTCCACTTGAACTCGGGTTCAAGGATAAATGTTACCTCCCCTTGGATATGTTAACTATGTTTTAATGATGTGATCTGATATTTTAACAGTGTACGCAGTGCAGTGGAGCTTTGGGTTTGTTGTTTAAATATCTTTGATGGTATGTCATAACAAATTAGTTTCTAAATGTTGCCAATTTGGCAGACAAAGCTGATTATTTCCTGCAATCACACTGCATATGTGCACAAGATTATAATTAATGACCAGGGATGCCAAGCACACTTTAATAATGATCCTTCAGCATTTAGGGGACTGTTAGAGCTATTGGCATTTGTGCCTTGTGTTGCAGAGGAAAGGGGCAATGAATACTGATAGATCTATCAGTGTCATAGAATTCGATAGTGTTCTGATTTTCCTTATAAATTGGAGGATTCTCTGGGAGTTATTTACAAAGCAGCTGCCGTGAATATTAACAGTGTTTGTGCTGCTTTCACTGAAGCAGTACAAACTCCTAATTAGATTGGAATTGCTCTTTTGGCAACTTTGCACTGCCGTTTTCCTTAGCATATTGTCGATTTCATGTAAGGATTATAAGAAAATCAGTGATGGATTTTAGAAGAGCACCAGAATATCAAGGTCAGGCTTGACAAAGCCCTGGCTGGGATGATTTAATTGGGGATTGGTCCTGCTTTGAGCAGGGGGTTGGACTAGATGACCTCTTGAGGTCCCTTCCAACCCTGATATTCTATGATTCTATGTATCAGAAGGCTTGATCAGAATGAAAAAATGAAGGGAAAAGGTAGAGTTGATGCAAATGAATGATTAGTCCTGTAAAATAAGGCAGAGGAACTGTGGATTCAAGTTCAGGTTTCTTTACAAACGACTCACCAGAACATCTCTTTATCAGTGTTCCCTGGCATAACACAGGGACTATTACATCACTACATTGGCTGGGAGAAAGAAGGCGTCCAAGAGAGACAGTAAAGAATGAAAACACAGAGCCAGGTCCTGCACTGGCTTACACCTAGTGCAACACCATTCAAACAGAATGTATCTCAAAGCATCTCAGGTCAGAAAGTGAAAAAGAGACGGAGGGCACAATTCCACTCTCTCTCTTGTGATTTAACTTATATTAAAGTGTCCCTGAAGCTGAAGATTACCTAAATCCTATGAATGTTATCTGATAAGAAAATACTGGCAAAAGTTGTATGAGTTGGTATGCATGTGTTTGTGGGGAATAGGAAAGGGGTTTTCTAGCACCCCTGAAGCCTTAAGGATCTCCATTTGCCCATCCCCCTAATGTTTATAACCCACCACAAGCAAAGCTGAGTATCATGATGATCTGCAGCTCCTTCTGGCTGAGGAAATTGGATTAAACTCCTTGTAAGGGCTATCATTATGCTGGCCAGAAGGGGGTTGGAGAGGCACTTAGAGCATTCACTCTCCGTGCCAGGCAACATGATGCTCTCTTGTGATTCCCGGAGGGCGACATGAGACGTTTCCTCCCTCCTGCTTCCCAAGGCTGGCATGAGTCATTTCTTTCTTCCCTCTTCCCTGACAAAAAAGTGCATATTTTTCTCAGTCCTGTGCCAAGGGTGACATAAGTGACTCTTCTCCCTGCACATATCACAGGTCATTCCCTCCCTTTCCTACTAAGGCAACACAAAGCTCTCCCTACACTCTAACCTCCATGTAACTCCCCCCTTCAAGAGAAAAATGAGGTATTCCCTCCTTCCTCATAGGGGTGACACAATATATTCCCTGCCTGCAGAAGCTGCCCCATGGTGGGTGTTTCCTCCATGCACCCTTTTGCAGTCTATAAAACTCATTATGTTGCATGTGGCATGATTAAGTGTGTGAATGCAATCTGAATGAAGTATTAAAGAGACAAGGTGGTCGAGGTAATATCTTTTATTGGACCACCCACCTTGTGTCTCTACTATCCTGGGACCAACATGGCTACAACAACTCTGCAAACAATGAATGAAGTCTGAAAGATCATTCTTTCTTGTTTTGTTTTTTTCTTTCTTTCCTCTGTTTTATGTCTGTCTATGCTATGGTATTTTTCTGTTTCAGTTCCTTTCTCAGTTTCTTTTAGGAATCGAAGGAAGATGAGAGACCCCTGTCACCTGGGGATCAGGTGGGTTGCATTGATGACATTTGGCCAGAACAGGCAGAGGCTAATGGCCCTGGTTCAATCCTGAAAGGCCAGGTGAGACTTGTTGAGAAAGGTTTCAGAGTAGCAGCCGTATTAGACTGTATTCTCAAAAAGAACAGGAGTACTTGTGGCACCTTAGAGACTAACAAATTTATTTGAGCATAAGCTTTCGTGAGCTACAGCTCACTTCATTGGATGCATCAGATGAAGTGAGCTGTAGCTCACGAAAGCTTATGCTCAAATAAATTTGTTAGTCTCTAAGGTGCCACAAGTACTCCTGTTCTTTTTGTTGAGAAAGGTAGCATCTAGGCCCAGTCTGGACCAGAGAAGGGCCTTATAAAAACTGCTCTCCTGACATGTTGGGAGTAAGTATGTAAATATGTGGATGTATTTCAAGCAGTGAAGGCTGGGTCTAAACCTTGCAAGCTTAAAAAAAAACAAAACAAAAAACAAAACAAAAGCCTTCTGCTGGGAAGCCTGAATTTTGACTTTGGGGTTTTGTGTTTGGAAAGTTTTGGTGCATGTCCTTTCCCAGCTAAGTAGAGGGCAAATAGAATTTTTATTTCATGAGAGAATGAATGTGTGCCTTTTGTTTTATGAAAGTCAGACCTACTGCTGGAGGTGTCCCTTGTGACACTCCTGTTGAGAGCAACATGAGGGGTTCCTTTAGGCTCTCCTGGGATAGAATTAATTTTGCAGTTTAAACTGTGTGCCAATCTCAGAGAGCAATGGAGCCATTAGAGACCAATAATTAACATTGATGTATTACATAGTTTGTATTTAAGTCGTCTAGACTATTTTGCTATATGGAGCAGAGTTAGATTTTCAGTGTATCTCTGTATCTTCCCTCTCCTATCAGATATCTGAGGAAATGAGAACCAAATCCTCTCTTCTGTTACACTTTACTGGAGTTGTAAATAAAATCTGATTATGCCGCCAAAACCCTCCCTGTCCCGGTTGCATTTGTCTGTGTATGTTCACTTTGACGCTAAATATTCTGTTTTAAATGGAGCTGGATGAATTATTTTTTTGGCACTAAAAGGCTTTTTGTCAAAAATAGCTTCATTTCAAATAAGAAACTTTTTTCATGGAAAATTGTAGACCGAAATTTTCTAAACTCTTCAGTCAATATTTTTGACACTTTTATCACTTTCATTTCCCAAAAAACCCAGTTTTCAGTAAAAAGGGTCTGGTTCAAACCCGGCAAAATGGAAACAATTTCAAAACTTGACACACAATCCTTTTCCTCTTGTATGACCAGCTCTAGGTTTGCAGTATTTATTTTAGTCAAATGGGTTTAATCATCAGTTTTAAATAAATACCTCTTCATAATGCAGACCAAGAGTTCTCAAAGGTGGGATGTTGCTTCATAAGCAATATGATCCTAAGAGAGGAAGAAACTTGCAAAAAGTGTTATCCTACAAGCGGCAGCCCATTATTAATTAGGTGCTGGTTTCTTTAAGAAGTTCAGGAGGACTACCTTGATTAATCTGCCTCAAATTATAAATGAGTCACGTCATCTCAGGGTAGAACCCTCATGTCTCTAGCCAAGCATTCAGGATCAGCCTCAAGCAAGTGGTTGCTCAGAGCCATGAGCAGAATTATAATTCACAGGCCAACCTAATGTTCAGAAATGGTGGAAAAGGTAACACATGAATACCATTGATAGCACTGCCCTCTGTCAAGCAGTTCGAGCCCCTACTTTTGCTTAACCCCTTTAAAATTGTAAGGCCAGCTCAGAAAGCATATTTGCAGTTTGCTTTTCATGTTTCTTTATTCTAGGGGGTTTTTTTTAGAGTGCATAGCTCTGAACCTCAGTTGGTTAGGGTTAATGCACAAGAGAGTTCATTTAAATGATTTTCCATTGTCCTCAATGTGTATTTTTAAGCAGTACTGTTTCCCATAGGTAAGATAAAATGTCTGTGATGTCCTTTAGTTAGTGATATATTTTATTATGGTGGCATCTAGAAGTCACAGTCAAACTCAGAGACCCATAGTGCCAGTTGCTGCATAAACACATAGTGAAATGACATTCCTAAATAGACAAGGCAGACAAAAGGTAAGAGGGGAATCAGAGGCACAATGAAATCAATGAGAATTAGGTACCTGAGTTCCCTTGAGGATCCATGTCAGAGTGCCCAAGATTACACTGGCAGAGCTTCCTAGATGTTTAGTCCAGTGACCCAGCCACTGGGCCATGATGATTCTTCCTTATACAAGACACTTCTGCTGAGTAGGGATTTCTACTCTGCCAAATTGTGTTGTTATGTGTGGTGGTTTTGCACTTCATTATAAACATTTGCCAGAGCTGTAGGCCAGGAAATACGCAGTTTTGTCATAGAATCATAGAATCATAGAATATAAGGGTTGGAAGGGACCCCAGAAGGTCATCTAGTCCTGCTCGAAGCAGGACCAATTCCCAGTTAAATCATCCCAGCCAGGGCTTTGTCAAGCCTGACCTTAAAAACCTCTAAGGAAGGAGATTCTACCACCTCCCTAGGTAACGCATTCCAGTGTTTCACCACCCTCTTAGTGAAAAAGTTTTTCCTAATATCCAATCTAAACCTCCCCCACTGCAGCTTGAGACCATTACTCCTCGTTCTGTCATCTGCTACCATTGAGAACAGTCTAGAGCCATCCTCTTTGGAACCCCCTTTCAGGTAGTTGAAAGCAGCTATCAAATCCCCCCTCATTCTTCTCTTCTGCAGGCTAAACAATCCCAGCTCCCTCAGCCTCTCCTCATAAGTCATGTGTTCCAGACCCCTAATCATTTTTGTTGCCCTTCGCTGGACTCTCTCCAATTTATCCACATCCTTCTTGAAGTGCGGGGCCCAAAACTGGACACAAGTACTCCAGATGAGGCCTCACCAATGTCGAATAGAGGGGAACAATCACGTCCCTCGATCTGCTCGCTATGCCCCTACTTATACATCCCAAAATGCCATTGGCCTTCTTGGCAACAAGGGCACACTGCTGACTCATATCCAGCTTCTCGTCCACTGTCACCCCTAGGTCCTTTTCCGCAGAACTGCTGCCTAGCCATTCGGTCCCTAGTCTGTAGCTGTGCATTGGGTTCTTCCGTCCTAAGTGCAGGACCCTGCACTTATCCTTATTGAACCTCATCAGATTTCTTTTGGCCCAATCCTCCAATTTGTCTAGGTCCTTCTGTATCCTATCCCTCCCCTCCAGCATATCTACCACTCCTCCCAGTTTAGTATCATCCACAAATTTGCTGAGAGTGCAATCCACACCATCCTCCAGATCATTTATGAAGATATTGAACAAAACCGGCCCCAGGACCGATCCTTGGGGCACTCCACTTGATACCGGCTGCCAACTAGACATGGAACCATTGATAACTACCCGTTGAGCCCGACAATCTAGCCAGCTTTCTACCCACCTTGTAGTGCATTCATCCAGTCCATACTTCCTTAACTTGCTGACAAGAATACTGTGGGAGACCGTGTCAAAAGCTTTGCTAAAGTCAAGAAACAATACATCCACTGCTTTCCCTTCATCCACAGAACCAGTAATCTCATCATAGAAGGCGATTAGATTAGTCAGGCATGACCTTCCCTTGGTGAATCCATGCTGGCTGTTCCTGATCACTTTCCTCTCATGCAAGTGCTTCAGGATTGATTCTTTGAGGACCTGCTCCATGATTTTTCCAGGGACTGAAGTGAGGCTGACTGGCCTGTAGTTCCCAGGATCCTCCTTCTTCCCTTTTTTAAAGATTGGCACTACATTAGCCTTTTTCCAGTCATCCGGGACTTCCCCGGTTCGCCACGAGTTTTCAAAGATAATGGCCAATGGCTCTGCAATCACAGCCGCCAGTTCCTTCAGCACTCTCGGATGCAACTCGTCCGGCCCCATGGACTCCAGTCATGTGAGTTATCCCACCAAGTCTCTGTTATTCCGATCACGTCATAGTTCTTTGACATCACCAGGACCTCCAGTTCTCCCTGCTTGTTTCCAAGGCTTTGTGCATTTGTATATAAGCACTTGAGATAACCTGTTGATCGCCCCT